>NC_073270.2:49674843-49977265 GCF_029289425.2 Pan paniscus
AAGAGGGAACAATAAAAAAAAGTTTTTTCAGTGAATGAATAAATAAATGAGACTTGAAAGATTTTTACCTTTGTGTTTTCTGACAATCAATTATACCTTTCACTTATCTCTTGTTTCTGAATAACAAGTTTAACATTCAACAAGCAACATGGCTTCTTGCGACATCAACAAATGCCCATCATTTTCAAGGCCGCATAGTATTCCATTCTATGGAGAGCCATGATTTATTTATCCAATCCTCTATCGATGGACTTTATTGTCATTTTCATCTTCTTATAAATAATGATGCAATAAATATCCTTGTCCACACGAATTTGAGCCTAGAAAGTTCTTTATCATCCTAAGCTTATATGAATATTCATGGACAATTTCTTCTTGCATGCTTACAGCTTTGTGTGTGTGTGTGTGTTTCTAAATCTTTGGTATGTCTGAAATTTTCATCCATCTTTGTATCGCGGTGCAAAATGCACCTCTCTTTTGCCTTGAGACGAGTGTCATGTGCCTTGGATCTATGGGTTGTGTGCACTTTCTATCTGGTGAGCACGCACTGTGTGTCAGGCCCCATGCTGGGAGCCAGGACCCAGAGATGAGCAAGACAGACGATCCTGACCATCAAGAAGCTCAGAGTCTAGAGAAGAACAATAAACACAGAAACAAAAGCCATCAAACACATGAACAGAAGCCATTGGCTGCAGGAGTGTGCTATGGACAAAGTAATTCAGATGCAGGTGAGATTAGAGGAGCTCTCTTTGGGGAAGAAGGAGATCTTTGAGCAGAGCTGGAAGGATGAGAAGCAGTCAGTTGTGTGAAGGTCAGGGGAAGAGCATTCCAGGCAGAGGGAACAGCATGAAAAAGGTACAGAGGCAGGGAAGCAAGACTTTTTCCTTTCTGGAGCCTTTTGTAATCCCCCTTCCAGCCTCTCCCTCCTCCTGCAGACACGCTGGGCACCAGCCCCCTTTATCACATGAAATTTGCTATTCCCAGGCCGTTCTCTCTGTCACTTACTTTAGTATTGTTACAAGTGTTCAGGAATAGGATGATTCCCCAGAGCTCTTCCTGCTTAGTCTGGATCCTCTCAGCTCTGTGGTGCTTCCTCAGCAGCCTTTGCTGCTACTGAAATGTCCAAAAAATTAAAATTAGTTTAATAGCACCTGGCACAGTACATGACACTTAATAGGTACTATTATCCCCATTTTACAGGTGAAGAAACTGAGGCTCAGGGAAGTTAGCCATTCCAGCAGGCAGAGCTAGGATTCGAACCCAGCTGTGTCTTATTTCAAAGTCTGCCTTCTTCATGGAGCCCTAGTTTAACTGCATTTGTGCGAAAGCTAATAAGAGACTGCTGGTTAATCCTTAGTGCCCGGGGCCAGCTTTATCCCAAGCCTGATCAAGGCTTGTGGTGGGTGACCTTGGCCTTTGGCCTGATGGCTTCAGAAGAGTGGAAAGGAACCAGGGGAGGTTCTTATTTTTTTGTTTTAAATTACAAATGTAATACACGCTTGTGGTAAAGAAAAAAAAATGAAACAAGAAAGAAAAAAGCAGCAACTGAAAATATCTCCTCCTCCCTAGTGTAACTGCTGTTAACAGCCTGGTATCTTTTATAGTGCATGTTCAAACACATACGTATACACCGTTATTGTTTTTATAAAAATGGAACCATGTCCTTGACTGTTTCTCACAGGCAGTTCCAAGTCAGTACCTACACACCTTCCTCATTCCATCAGAAGTATTTCATTGTATTCAACCAGACCCTGGCTTTCGACATTTAGCTGTCTCTAATTCTCTCTGTAACAAGCAACATCCTTGGGCATGCATCCATGCACTGAGTACAGGTATTTCTGCAGGATGGATGCTCAGAAGTCTAATTGCTGAATGAAAGGGCATGCAAGTTTCACACGTTGACAGGTGCTGCCAATTTGCCTTCCGAAGACTCTTCCAGTGCAACACCCCTCCCAAGGCAGCGTGTGTGAGTGGGGAAGGCTCTTAAGCCACAAATGACGTGGAGCCGCGCTGTACTTAGGGGCTGCCTCCCCTTCTGCTCCCCGAGACCTGGCGTGGAGACCGCCACCAGGAGCTCCGAACACGCAGGCCCAAATTGGAATAGGAGATGGATTTTGATAAAAGAGGTTAAATAACAGGTTTTTCCATTTCACCTTATACGAACGGGATGGGGGGTGGGGGTGCTGGGCCTCCAGCCAATAGAGGACCAAGAGTTGTCAGGAGGGCTTATAAAGCTTGCTATTTCTGGCATTTTTTCCTCTTTCTCTGCTGATTATGCAGCAGACTCGCACAGAGGCTGTCGCGGGCGCGTTCTCTCGCTGCCTGGGCTTCTGTGGAATGAGACTCGGGCTCCTTCTACTTGCAAGACGCTGGTGCATTGCAGGTGTGTTTCCGCAGAAGGTAAGCAGCGGGTGCCCACCGCCCCATGAGGTGGAGGTGGTCAGGCCGTCACTGTGGGCTGAAGACAGGTGATGTCTGGATGGGGGCAGGCAGGGACCTGGACTGGTGCTTGTCACATTCTGGAATGAAGATGCTTTAGAGGGGCCAGGAGGCCTGCAGTTGGCAGCTCCTTCTTGGAGAGGAATTCTGGAGGCGGTTTGGGCTGTCCTCTGGAGAGCAGGGTCAGGCTGTGGCCTTGGTGCCCAGGTTGCTCAGGATCATTCATTCACTCATTCATTCATTCATTCAGCACACCCTGCAGTAGGCCTGGCCAGGTGTGGGTTGGGGGTTCTGGCTGATTCAGACTGGAAACAATGGGAGCAGTAATGGGGATGGCCCATGGCTTGGGAGGAGCCCAGAAGATACCTGGGCTGAAGAGTGACAGGGGCCTTCCAAGAAGGCAAGACAGGTGAGAAGCAGCTGAGGACGTCACCAGGAATACCCGAGCTGCCTCTTCCACTGGATTTTGGAGTTTGGGGAATCAATAAAAATTTCTTGCCAAATTTGGTGAATGCCACCTTTTCCTTTTGTGAAGTAAGGACATTAAAAAATAACCAGTTGGGATCTCTACGCAGCATACTTTCGTAGAAGAAAGGACAGCAACAAATGAGAAAGGAACTACTTAAGGGGACACACATGCCCTTAATAGGTGGCAGAGATTTCAAATGCAGAAACCTAACATGAAGGGGCCATCCCAGCTGTGCCTGGGAGGCTATCTTGGTGATGGGAGTTGACTGGGTTGGGGGCGGGGCTTGTTGCTGTTGGTGGTGCTGCACCCAGCAGACCAGCAGGCCCGACCTCTTCTGGTGCTCTGATTTATCACAGCCATTGTTGAAATCCGGCTTCGTGCATGTGTGTCCCAGCAAAAGAAGGCTCCCGCTCAGGTCCGCTTTCCGTCATTTGGAACATCCTGGGTGAACTGGGAGAGACCAGGAAACACCAGCTTCTGTGCCTCCTGGGATGGTTTCCACCTTCTCCACTCTGGGTCTGAAAGCCTGCAGGAGGCAGTGGGCCCAGGTCTGCAAGGGAAGCCTGAGGAGCCAGCTGGACACAGAATGTAGCTATTGAGCACCTACTGTGTACTGGGGTCTGGGTTAGGCACTGCTTACATATCTCAGCTCGGCCACAAATACAATCTGTGACATAGGGCAAGTTCCTTGAGCTTTCTGTCTCTTCATCCATAAAATGGGGACACTGATGCCTGCTTTCTTGTGTTGTCATGATGGTGTGTGTGTATAAGCATTTACGTGTGTTCATGTGTATATGTATGCACACTTGCACATGTGCACACACACACTGTGTAACACTTTGCCTGGTGTGTGGAAGGACCTCATTAATGAGGCATGAATGAATGAACAAATGACCTAGGATGTCGGCTCAGCTCATGAGGAGGGCGTGGCTCACAATGGCATGTGTTTGTGTGCATCTGCGTGTATGATCCAGGGAGCTCTCTTCTTGTGCTTAAGAATCAGAGGCTCTGGAATCTGTTTGGGGAGCTTGAAGGGAGGGCCACGTCTGTTTCACAGCCCTGGCTAATAGGAATTCTTTGTGTTTCTGGTCACTTCCATGGGTTCTTGACTGGGAGAGGAGTTCATGGCAAGGACTGACTGGCCATTTTGAAAGAGAACCAACCGATCCTTTTAGTGTTAACACTTCCTGAACAACTTACTGAATACCACTCATCAGCACTGTGTTGGTGGGGCCCTGGGAAAACAGCCAGCCAGTAAGCCAGCATTCAGATTGCTACCTGACGACCTGTTTGCTGAGAGCCCCTGGCTGGGAAGGAAGGTGCTGGAAGGAAAGGAGTCTTGGAAGGGAGAGAGTGGCTGAGAATTGCACCCTCACACATGCTCCCTGCCTGGAGAACAGAAGCTGAGCCAGGTTTAGGACCTTGTTTTAAGTCATGGCTCTGTTCCTTACTTGCTGTGTGACCTCAGCACAGCAACCTCTCTCAGTCAGAGCTTCCTTGCCTATAAAATGACATTGTTAGGAGGACTAAGTGGGATAAAATATGTAAAGTACATTGTTGGTGCTCAGTAAATAACGTGTTCTCCTGGGGAGGGAAGAGGCCCTGGAGAGCTTTTGCCTGAAACCAGGGTGTCTGTTGGCACACAGGGGCCCAAACACGGCAGGCACCTGCTGAATATTTATGGGAAGAAGGAACGTGTGCAGAAGTGGGAGGCCTGAGTTGCAGGGCTTTTCCTGCCATTAGTAATTGCTGTGTGATCTTGGGCTAGTTCTTCATCCCCTTTGGACCTTTGATTCCCTCAGAAGAAGAATCCAGGCTGATGGCTTCAACCCCTGCTCTTCCACTGTGTTGGAAATCGGGTATTTGGGAGCCTCCAGAGCAGGATGAGCTTCATGTTTGAAATTAATTTCCTTTCCTCAGCTGGCGACATCCCTGATGACTCTCCCCTGCTGCCTTGTGCATGAACAAACCGGTAATTAATGAAATTGGGAGCAGGGGCAGGGAGGCGAGGTTTCCAGTGGAGGCAGCTGGGGGTCTGCTGGGGCAGCCTCTGTGCCACCCACTGGGAGGCCCGGGGCCTGCTGGGGCAGCCTCTGTGTCGCCCACTGGGAGGCCCAGGGCTGCCCAGGAGCTGCCATCTCTGTCTAGCCAGGGGGCCTGGCAGATGTTCACACATCTGGACAGTTGCAAAGGGAGGCATGAAATATAGATGGGGAGATGGGGAGTGAATTCTCCAGCTTCTCCTGGGCCTGGGGAGCCATTTTCCAGGGAGGGCCTCGGGAACCTCCTGCTGTTGGGTGTTGAGATGAGCCTGGAGTAGCAATTGGGTGGACCTGGATTTTCAGCCTTTGGTCTCTTGACTTCTAGTTGTGAGGCTTGAGGCAGCTCACTTAACCTCCCTGGGTCTTCCTTGCTGTGAAGAGCAATTGAGGCCATGGGAGCAGCAGCCCCCTAGTCATGGGGGGATTGGTGTAGAAAGGCAGCTTTGATTTGCATGTCCTCACCCCAGGAGCTCATCTAGAAGGAAACAGTTACTCTCAATGGCCCTTTTCCTGATTCACACCCTCCCTCACCTCAAAATGCCCCTTCTACTTTGTGCCCACTTTTTATATATGACTGTCCACCCCTCGGCTTAGGCCACAAATGTGGGATCATCTATGACCCCTTTCTCTGCCTTACTCCTTGCATCTAATCCAACTGCACTTGCTGCTGGCTGTAACTTCAGAGTGCAATGACTTCTCCCCGCTTCACTATTGTCACCGGGATGACCGCAGGAGCCTCCTCCCAGGCCTCCCTGCCTCCACCCTTCCTCCTTAGTCTGTTCTTCTCGCAGCAGCCAGTGGGATCTCTGAGAACCACCTGATGTGCACATCCCTCCCTGCTTAAAGCCTGTGGTTGGTTGTCTTTTGTAATCAGCTGGATCTGTTCTGATACCTTTAATATACCCACCTGGGGGAGCTGGGCACCTGTCTGATCTCACTTTTTGCAGTCCACAAGCTAGCTTCTGCCTCCCTCAGAATCACTGTCCTGCCCCCTCCTAAATCCGCTTCCCCACTGACCAAGCTATTGTGCCTCTTAATTTTACTTTCAGACCCCTTTGTCCGGAATGTTTCTTTTACCCCTTGGACTCCTGTTTATTCTCGCAGGTGTGGTCACGACATCCACGGCTTTCCAGAAGCCTTCTCTGATTGCCCCCACTGTCTAGCCGCAACTATCGGAGCCAGGGTCCCCTTCCCTGTGCCCGCTTCTGTCATTGTCCTCCCCATCAGTGCTGTGATGCTCTGGGAGGACATCACCCACGATGATGCACCTTTATTCTCACACGTGCTGCAAGGCCAGACAGCACAGAAATGTTAATTTAGGCAGTAGATGCAAAAGACCTCCCTGCAAATTAAGGGCCTTCAGACCTAGACAGACTGGAATAGGATCCTCAAACTGGTTTGATTTGGCTGTGACCTTGGACAAGCCACCTAGCCTCTCTGCTTGGAGGGTCACGAGGATTGACGAGATGACATGTATAACAAACATCCTCCTCTTTCCCACTTGCTGGATTGTAAGTGTTCCCAAAGACACTTGGAATGTTTAACCCCTCACATCTGCTCTGAGCAGAGCAAACTCAACAATGCATAGACGAGCCCACCACAGAACCCCAAACAGGAGCAAAAATAGCAGCCATCGGGGCAACCTGAGATGCAGAAGCCACAGGAAGAAGCCGCAGGCCAAGCGGATGTCAGCGGCTCTGAGGCCCTGCTGAGGTTCCTCGGATGTGCCGAGCTCTGCAGCCCTCTCGCCTGCCCTCGCTGGCTCCCCAACCACAGCATCAGATAAGGCCGGTGGAAAAAGTGCTGGCTTCCTCTCTCTGGGGAGGGGTAATCTCAGTGCCATCTGTGGGGCACACTCCATCCCCAGTTGCCTCTCTGGCCTCCCCTCCCCCTCCCCACTGCTTGCTCTGCCCGTCTTTGCTGGTCTCTTTGCTGACCGAGGTCACACCTGCCGGCAGCTCCCATCTTAGGGCCTGTACACAGGCTGTCGGGCCCTGGAATGCTCTCCCCAACACATCTACTTGGCTCACTCCCTCACCTCCTTCCAGTCTTGGCTCCACTGTCACTTCCTCAATGAGGCCCACCTTGACTGCTCTGTTTAAACGTGCATACCCTCCATCTCCACATTCCCAATACCCCTCACCTGCTCAACTCTTTCTTCTTTCCATATACCATGTAAGTCACTTAATGACTATGTGTATTGTTTTCTGTCTCCAATGCAAGAGCGTAAACTCCAGGGGTCTTTGTTCACTGCTGTCTCCCAGGATCCCAGAATAGTGCCTGGCACAAAGTAGATGCACAGCAAATACTTTTTTGGTGCACGGACGCAGGAGTACGTGAGTAAGAACCAGCCCAGCAATCAGAAGAGGTTCAGGCTAGATTTTGGGGTGAGGGGGGTTTGTTTCTGGGCTCCAGGCCCCAGGGATGGGCTCACGTAGTCATTAAGGATTCTGGCCCCAGGATTGACCTGCATTGGCCAGAAGCCCCTGCTGACCTTCAGGGCGATAGCTGTCTGGGGCCAGAGAAGGGTCTGGAAGCCTGTGGTCCCTTTCAGGAGGGACCCTTGCAGTAGTTAAGAGTTTGGCTTTGGAACCACATTGCTGTGGGTTTGAATCCCAGCTCCACCACTTCCTAGGTAGATAGCCTTCACGTCTACCTCTCTGTATTTGAGTTTTCTACCTTTAAAATAGAGTAGATAGGCCGGTGCGGTGGCTCACGCTTGTAATCCCAGCACTTTGGGAGGCTGAGGCGGGTGGATCACTTGAGTACAGGAGTTCAAGACCAGCCTGGGTAACATGGTGAAACCCCGTATCTACTAAAAATACAAAAAAATTAGCCGGGTATGGTGGCACACATCTGTAATCCCAGCTACTCGGGAGGCTGAGGCAGGAGAATCACTCGAACCCAGGAGGCGGAGGTTGCAGTGAGCTGAGATCATGCCATTGCAATCCAGCCTGGGCAACAAAAATGAAACTCCACCTCAAAACAAAACAAAAGTAGTGAATTCTGACCTTGCTTGGGTTTTGATTATGAGGGTTACATGCAATATAGATAAAGTGCCTGACTCATGGTAGATGATCAGCAAATGACCATTACTATTAAACTTATTATGGGTTGTTTTTTTTGTTTGTTTGTTTGTTTTGTTTTTTTTTTTTTTTTTTTTTAGAGAAAGGGTCTTGCTCTGTCAACCAGGCTCTAGTGCAGTGGCATGATAATAGCTCACTGTAGCATCAAACTCCTGGGCTCAAGCAATCCTCCCATCTTAGCCTCCTGATTAGGACTACAGGTGCATACCACCATGCCTGGCTAATTAAAAATAATTTTTTGTTTGTTTGTTTTTTTGAGGCCGAGTCTCGCTCTGTCGCCCAAGCTGGAGTGCAGTGGTGCGATCTTGGCTCACTGCAACCTCCACCTCCTGGGTTCAAGTGATTCTCCTGTCTCGACCTCCCGAATAGCTGGAACTACAGGCATGTGCCACCACACCCGGCTGATTTTTTTTTTTAATTTTTAGTAGAGATGGAGTTTCACCATGTTAGCCAGGATGGTCTTGATCTCCTGACCTCGTGATCTGCCCGCCTCGGCCTCCCAAAGTGCTGGAATTACAGGCGTGAGCCACTGTGCCCAGCAGAAAAGTAATTTTTTTTTTCTAAGAGACGGGGCCTTGCTATGTTGCTCAGGCTGGTGTCAAACTCCTAGTCTCAGCTATCTTCTCGCCCTGGCCCCCCAAAACTCTGGGATTACAGGTGTGAGCCACTGCCCCTGGCCTAAACTTAACTGAGCATGTTAGGGTTATGCTGCCGTAACAACCCCCTGAATCTCAGTTGCTTATCATAAGGAAGGCTTATTTTTGCTCTTACTATGTGTTCCATGACAATCAGCAGAGAAGTAGGGGTTGGGCTCTGCTCCACAGATCACTCAGGGCTGTAGGTTGGTCAAGTCTCGACCATCTGGAACCTTGCTGGTCCTCTAGAGAGAGCCTGCAGATCTCAAGTTTGCTTTTTTATACTTCTACCCAGAGGAGACCCACGTTGTTTCTGCTCATAACCCGTTGGTCTAAACTAGACGCATAGCTCCAATAAATGGTAAGGAGAGCCTGAGGTGTAGTGTCCTCTGTGCCAGGAAGGAGAGGAGAGCCAGATATTGGAGAGCAGTGGTAAAGTCTACCACAGCAGGTACTTCCCTCTCTGCCCTCTCCAGACATATAGGCAGACTGAGACACAGTCAGTACTTACGGGACTCACTGTGGGTGGTTGAATAATGACCCCTAAGTATAGCTAGGTCCTAATCTTTGAAACCTGTGTATGTTACTTTAAATGGCAAAAGGGGCTCTGCAGATGTGATTAAGGGTCTTGGGATGGGGAGAGTACCATGGGTTGTCTGGGTGGGCCCTATAGGATCACAATGGTCCTTATAAGTGAGGAGGGGTTGCAGAATCAGGAGAAGGTGATATGAGGATGGAAGCAGAGACTGGGGTGACGTGCTATGAAGATGGAGGAAGGGACCACAAGCTAAGGAACACAAGCAGCCACTAGACACAGGGAAAGGCAAGGAAATGGATTTTCTCCTAGAGCCTACAGACCAGCCAGCCCTGATGACACCTTGGTTTTAGCCCAGTGAGGCTGATTTTAGACTTCTGGCTTTCCAGAACTGTAAGAGAATAATTTATGTTGTTTTAAGTCACCTGTTTATGGTGATTTGTGACAGCAGCCCTAGGAAACTAATATATCACCTTCAGTCAGAAAATCATTTGAGACCCAGTGCATAGAAGCCTCCTCTGTCTGCTCAGACAGAACTGACCCCTTTCTCCTGTCTCTTGTGGCGCCCCTTGTGCCTATCTGTCATCACGTTCATGCACAGGCAGAGGTGTCTCTTAACATAGTCCTTCCACTCCCAACCCACATGCTCCAACATGTATACGCACACTCTCAGCCACTCTTTGAGCCTCTCATTGCTTGGGCTGATCCGGGTTGGTGTGTGTCCATGTCTGTAGGAATGCAGGGCAGGCTGGTGGCAAGGTCAGTGTAAAGGACTTGTCTCTGGGGAAAGGGCCCTGGCATGCCCCAGGAGTGGCTCAGTTGGCGGGAGAGTAGAGGCCCCGTGGAAGATGGTGGGAGGGTGAAGGATGGGGCTGGAGAAATCAGCAGGGACCAGGTCAAGCAGGACCTTAGGACCAAGAGAAAGAGGTGGATCTTGTTTTGAGGACAGAGAGGAGCCTAGTAGGATTTTGAGCAGGGGGGCGACTGTGGATGACTGATGACTGGGTTCTCCTGGTTTGTGACTAGGTTAGAAGACTGTCTTTGTCCTCCCATCTTCTGGAAGTCAACTCTATGCCAGACACTCCTGAGCTATGCTTTTCACAGGATTTCTCATGCATTCATTTTATAGAGGAGAAAGCTGAGACTCAAAGAATGGAACCTCATGGAATCCATCCTCCACGTGGCTAGCTGAGTCATCTTTTAAACTATAAATTAAAGCATGTTACTCCCCTGCAAGAACTCTCCAAGGGCTTCCCATTTGGGATGACATCCAAGTGCCTTATGGTGGCCCTAGGACCCCAAATCATGTCCTTGCCTCGCTCCTCTGCCTACTGTGTCCTGCCTGTTATTCTCCCTGCATGTGAGAGCTTCTACTTGTGGACCTCAGGGACTTTGCATTGCTGCTCCCTCTGCCTTAAATGCTCCCACCCACTATTTGTTGCCTGACAGCCTCCTTCTCTCCCTTCTGGGCTCCCTCAGTTTAATTGCTGCCTCTACAGAGAGACCCTGTCTCCACACTTCCTGTGTTTGCTGCACAGCACTTAGCACAATGCAATGTGTGACCACCTTTGTGTGTTTGCTTGTTTGTTGCCTGCCTCCTGCGGTGGACTCTGAGGCCTGCAGGGGCTGGGACTGTGTCTACCTTGCTTCTCATTGTGTCTCAGCCCCCAGGACCTGGTATGAAGGGGGCACTCAGCGAACAAACCTCTGCGGAAAGATGAAGGATGGGTCCTGTGGGCAGAGGGAGCTCTGGACCTTTGAGGGTGGCTGGAGGCTCCTGGACCTGCCTTGGAGGACAGACACCAGGCAGGGGCCAGCTGAGGAGGAGTGCCACTGATTTCTCTGGGCACCTGGGCAGCCCCATTCCTATTGCACCTGGCCTTGACCCACTCCCTGTGCTGTCTACATTCTCTGTCACATTAAATGCTCTGCCTGCCGTTTCAGCCTCTGGGAGGATCCACGAGGGTGTGGGGAGAGACATCAGACCTGGGTTTGGATCCCAGCTCAGCCACTTAATAGCTATGAGACCTTGCACAATTTCCTTTAACTTTCCAAGCCTCAGTTTCTTCCTATGTAAAATGGGCATACAGAGGGACAGCCTTCTAGCACGTGACTCCTGGTGCTTGATTCAGCTCGAAACTGCCTTATCTGCAATCCAAAAAGCCCTGCAACCAGAAGTTGTTTTGTCAATATGCTGCAAACTCGTTTGGCCCCCAAAATCTGACCTGAGCTGACGCGAGGCTCTTTGTAATCTTTACTCACCCCACTTGTGTGAATATTCATATGTTCCACTGCAGAAATATGAATGTGTTCCATTGCAGGTGTTGCCTGAGGCTCCACTGAAGCTATGGCATAATTTGCAGAATTTGCACTTCATTACTTTTCTGAAATTCAAACAAATTCTGAAACTGCACGAGTTCTGGCTGAGAGCTGTGGATCTGTGCATGTGAGTAGCTGCTGAAAACCCTCCTGGGTCACAGGAGGGCCCATGGGGGCCTCTGGCAGCCATCGCAGAGCCTGAAACCCGTTGTTTCCCCTTGGCTGGCTTCTGGTTTCTTGGCAGCCAGTGTCTTCTTAGCCACCTGGGGTTATGTTGGGTTTTGCTGGTTCAGGGGCAGGGGTTAAAGCTTAGGGCAGGGTGAGCCGAGGTACTCAGACATTTCTGATGTGAATTTAAAAGGAGAATTTTTTTTTAATGAATCATCAGAAGAAAGAAATCAGAAGGAAGTGTGTGACCAAGGAGAGGAAATTAGGGTTTGCAAATTGCATGAGTCACCCCCTTTCTGACTCCTGGGTGATCCCTTGCCCTTGGCACTTTTCACTCATCTCTGAGACTCTCAAGGCCGTATTCTGCATAACATGCTGGGGCTGTCATGGTTTTATTCTGGCTCCAAACCTGCTTCTCATTCTAGCCATCAGTATAAATTTCTATTTTTGAATCACTGCCACGCTGTTTTACTTATTATTGTGTTAGCCAGTGTTTCTTCCCTGCCCAAGCCCTGCTCAGACTCCCGTTTCCCCATCTTAGTTAGCATCTGCAACCCATTCTCCACCCAGAAGCCAGAGGCCAGTTTCTGAAGTGCAGCTCACATTCTGGGTTTCAGTCTCATCTCCCCAGTGTGGCCCTTGAAGCTCCCTTGTGATAAGGTCCTGCTTGCCTTTCTGTCTTATCTTGCACCGCCTTACTATTCCATGAATGGGCCCTTCCCTCCAGCTCCCAGGCTTTGGCGAATGCTGTTCCCACTGGCCTCTGCCCTCGCCTGGCTAGTTCTGTGCATGCTGCGGGTAGATCTGCTTAGAAGCCACCTCTTCCGTGAAGTCTTTTTACAAGGCCCTTGTCTAGGCCCCACGAACCTGGCTTCCCATCTACTTATCACCCACCCATATTCTGATTCCTGGTCCTGTCCCCTTCCCTAGACCATGAGCTCCGGGACAAAGACTGTGTGTCCACCAGGTGCAGTGGCTCAGGCCTGTAATCAGTCCTAGCACTTTGGCAGGCTGAGGTGGGTGGATCACCTGAGGTCAGGAGTTCGAGACCAGCCTGGCCAACATGATGAAACCCCATCTCTACTAAAGATACAAAAATTAGTTGGGCATGGTGGCGCATGCCTGTAATTCCAGCTACTCAGGAGGCTGAGGCAGGAGAATCGCTTGAACCCAGGAGGCCGAGGTTGCAGTGAGCTGAGATCATGCCACTGCACTCCAGCCTGGGTGAGAGTAAGGTTCTATCTTTAAAAAAAAAAAAAAAAAAAAAAAAAAAAAAGACTGTGTTTTCTGTATATCACTTTACCATCCCCAGCACTCAGAGTAAAAGGCTGTTTTAAGCAAGACTGTTTTAAGCCCTTGAGTGCTCATCCCCTGCCTCTGGCTAGCTGTGTCTGCCTAAGAGTGGCCACCATATTGTCTTCCATTAGGCTGGAACCCGTTTCCCATGTCAGCAGTGGTATGAAATATCCCAGTTGCATTGCAGTAAGTTTATTTTATGTGCATTTCCCCACTTGCCATTGAATCAGGTGTCCCTTTTTTCCCTTCCATATTTGTTTCTTAAGATATCGCCTCTTGTGTGACTTTTGTTTGAATCCCATGTCTTTTTGTCTGTTGGCATCTTGCTTTCTGTTTAATTTGACTGAGCCATTTCTACCTTGTATATATTAACTGTCTTATAGTTGGTGCTGATATTTTCTTAGTCTGATGTCCTTTTCACTTTGGTTTTATTATGTTTTCTTCCACAGAAGATATTAATGCATATATATTTGAATCTGTCAATCTCTCTTCCTCTGTGATTGCTTCGAGGGCTGAAGAAGTTATCCTGCTCCACAGATCTGATAAACATTCTGTTCTGTTTTCTGATTGTTTCCCTGTAACATGACTTTTTATGTTTAACTCTTTAATCCATTTGGAGTGCATTTTGGTGGGTGTCTTGCAGTGGGTATCTAGTTCAGTGTTCCTAAATAGGGACAGGATAACCCTCTTGTCCCCATTCTGTTTATTAAATAATTAGCCCTTGTCTCTTTGTTTGCAAAAGAGGAGACAAAATACAGTAGCTGTTATAAGCGTGAGCTTTAGCAGAATTAAGATTTTGGCTTTGCCACTTTCTGTGTGAGCTATGAGCACGTTGCTTAAATTGGGCTTGTTTTTTCCTCTGTAAAACTGGATGATATCTGCCTCCTAGGACCGTTGTCAAGATTGAGCAGAAGATCATGTGCAAAGCACATCACATGTTACCTGGCATAAAGTAAATGCCCTCTTTTTTTTTTTTTTTTTGGCTTAAACAACAAATATTTATTTTCTCACAGGGCTAGAGGTCAGAAGTATGAGATCAAGGTGTTGGCAGGGTTGATTCCATCTGAGGCCTCTGTATTAGTTTGTTCTTACACTTCTATAAAGACATACCTGAGACTGGGTAATTTGTGAAGAGGTTTATTTGGCTCACGATTCTGTGAGCTGTACAAGCTTCTGCTTCTGGGGAGGTCTCAGAAAACTTACAACCGTGGCAGAAGGTGAAAGGGAAGCAGGTACACTTCACATGGCCAGCAGGAGAGACAGAGCAAGTGGGGAAGCGTTACACACTTTCAAACAACCAGATCTCATGAGAACTCACTATCACGAGAACAGCAAGGGGGATATCCGCCCCCAAGATCCAATTACCTCACCATGTCCCTCCTCCAAAATTGGGGATTACAATTCGACAGGAGACTTGGGTGGGGACATAGAGCTAAATCATATCAGCCTCTCTCCTAGGCTTGCAGGTGGACAGCTTCCCCTTGTGTCTTTACATGGTCTTCCCTCTGAAATGCCCTCCTTAATCTTGATACGTTTCCATACCTAGTTGGGTCCAACATTGTACTTTTCCTTCTGTTTCATTGATTTTAGAATTCTTGTTTTCTGTTACTGCCACACTGCTGCTTTAATTGTGGCTTCACGGAATGTTTCACTCTCTGGCCAGATTGGGCATCCTTCCATTACTCTTTCTTTAAGAATATTGCTTTAAACATGCACCTGTTTTCTTTAGTGGATGTTGATTTTCTCCCTCACATTCTGTACTGTAGCCCACCTCAGTGACTTCTAGACACCCCTTCTTCCCCTTCCCCAGCACACATACTGGTTTTCCCCCCACCTGGCTGCCCAGCCTTTGCTCACTCTGGACCCACTACCTCACAGGTACGTACCAACTGCTCTCACCTGGCCTATCTCCACCTTAGTGCTTTATCACCCCCCTCCAGGTGTCATTATGCAGATACCCATTTTCCCTATGGACCTGAGCTTCCCTGGGAATTGGCTCTAGGTCCCTAGTGCCCCTCTGCACCTGGCATATGGCCAGATACATTGTAGGTGCTGAGGTCAGGGCTTGGGGAAGACAGGAATGTTCACCGTGCCCTTGGGCTTTTGACAGTAACTGGGCTAAATCTGGCTTCTTCTGGAGGTGCAGGCTTACAGGACCCAACAGTTTGGTGGTTGTAACCCTGGACATGCTCTTGCCAATAACGGTGGGCCATCCATCAGCCCTGGCCTTGGTTTCCCCAGTGGGATTTGCAGAAGCCAGAGGATTAAAGCCCTCCCAGCCCTGAGGCCTCATTATCTTAGTGGGTCCATAGTGAAGATGAATTAGAATAACTCATTGGCACGTGCCATGCCTTGGAGTGCAGTTTTCTGTTTTCTGGGAGAGAAAAGGCCTCTTAGGACAGAGCCCCCCACTGCCCTCCTGGGTCTCCAGGAGACAGCCCAGATCTGGGTCAGAAGGGTTCAGTAGTCAAGAACAGAGGGGTGGCTCTCTGCCTGGGAAGGCAACTGGGGTGAAAGCGGGGAGCTGGCCTTTCTCTGCATACTGCTAGGTAGCATGCAAAACCCTGCCTGTTCCATTCCTGTTCTCCAGGGGAGGAATCTGAGGACGAGAGGGGTAAGATCCCTGCCCACTGCCATGCAGCAGCTTAGTGGAGAGCCTGGACTTGAACCTAGATCTGCCTGCTTCCAGAGCTGTGCTGCACCAGTGTTCTGGCAGCTCCCAGTCCAAAGGCCGACGTTGAGACAGCGCTTAAAAATATATCAGCAGTGTTTACAAATACCATTTCCTGTGTTATCTGGTACTGACAGAAGGAAGTGAACCTGGCACTTTGTCTGTGTTAGGTTTGGGGTTAGAGGCATAAGTGCCAAGTTCAGATGACCTAGAAAAACCTTTCTAGGTCAAATTACAATTTCAAAGATTTCTTTTCTTCTTCCTTTTGAACCGCTCCAAGATCGAACGCTGTCGTTGACATATTTCCCTTCCGACAACACGAGCCTTTTGTGGCATGATTGAGGGCTTGTTTTGTAGTGCTGGGGAGAAAATATCTTCCACATCATCTGCTCATTGTCTCAGTCACACTCGTTCCCCCCACACCACAGTGCAACCCGACGTACGCTCATGCGGCTTTTAGTTAATTGTCTTTGGTAAGAATCAGTTTTGGGACTTGTTCCCAACTGCTTGGATGATAGATAATTGTCAAATACAAATATTGGCAGCGCAGGGCAACCTGAGGCTCTAGACTGCTGACTGCATCCCAGCCTCTAGGGAGAGCTGGGAGCTGGCCAGCTCCATGTTATGGGAGGTAACGGGGCAAGACCTGGCAGGAGTACAGCCTTCTCATTAGAGTGTAGGCTCTGGAGTTGAACTTCCTGGGTTTGAATCTTCATTCCACCCCTTCCTAGCTGTGTGGCCTTGGGCAAGCTACATAACCTCCCTCGACCTCAGTCTCCTTTTCTGTAAAATGGGAGCCTCAGTAACTTACCTCATGAGGTTGTCGTGAGGATTATAGGAATGGATGTTTGTCATTCAATTAAGAGTGCCTGGCTTGTTGTTAGTGTGATGTAAACATTGCATGCATTCGTTCTAATGAGTAAACGATCGTAGCCATTAGTGGATGCTCTTGCGTGTCACCCTAGTCCCTCCTCAGATCCAGGCACACATTCTGTCAGCTGCTTAGAGTGTTGGCTGCTGCCCCTATCAGCTGAGCCTCTCTCTGGGCAGCTCCATGGTGCCTTTGGTGGAAAGAGGAAGCCTTGGCCAAGGTCATCAACACTCGCCCCCTGGGCATCCTGGATCCGATGGCCATCCCATGTGGGGATACAGAATGCTTAGCTCCCTGCCTCAAACTGGGCCACCTCTGCTGGGCCATCCGAGTTCCAGCGCTCCCCTCGGGACAGGTGGAGGCCTCCGTTGTGACTACATCACAGTTTGGCTTGTCCCTCTGGCCTATCCTGCTCCCCCACTTCCCTATAGCACTTCCTAGTACATTTCTTGTCTGTAGATTTCACACTCAGAGTCTGTTTGGTACCTGAAACAACAGGTAGCTATCCAGACGCTGAATGGAATCTGATTTCCATTTTAAAGCACATGCTGATTTCACTTGCTTGTATTTTTGGAAGCTTTTTGAGGAGTGGCCTTGGGTTCTCTACCACTCCTGTCTCCTACCCTCTGTGTGTGCACCTTTCCGGCACTGTCAGCATGCCTTGGTCACCTCCATGACTCCCGGTGGGAAGAATGTGGCCTAGCTCCCGGGCAGACCATAAAACTTAAGACTGATGGAACGGCCCAGGGGCTCAGAGGGCATCACCCATTCAACCCTTCCAGGTACGAATGAGGAGACTGAGGCCTAGAAAGGGGGAGGCCTTTTTCAAGGACACATAGTGAGTGGTGCCTTTCTTTTCCATCTTTGAAGGTGATGGTGTCTCGGGATATAGTGAGCAGGCTGGTCTTAGGAGCCAGACATGTGGCTGTTGTGATATTATGGCGCTAGGGTCCAATACATGTTTTATGGGGTGCCCCCATGGCAGAGGGGTGGCCAGGCCAGCCCAGGAGTGGGTATCAGCAATGGCTTCTGGAAGGAGGACAGCACAGGAGTTGAATGGGCATGAACGGCGTGGAAGAGAGAAAGCAGGGAGTTTCAGGTGGAGACACAGCTGCTGCAGAGGTCTGGATGAGGCGTCCGGGAGAGTGTGATCTGGGCAGGGAGCTTGGAAAGGCAGAAGAGGGGATGGGCGCGTGATGGGTGGGAGGCAGCCTGGACTGTTGGGCTGGCAGGCGGCAGATGCTCAAGTGAATGTTGTGGCCAAGAATTAAAACTTTTCCCCAGTGGAGGGGATGGGACTTGATGGAGAGTGACTTGGGGAGAGCCACGCAGAGGCCTTACCCATCATGGTCCCCACTGACCCTGCACTGCCTGAGCCAGCTGATGCTCAGTCAGTGGTTGTGGAATAAATGAGTGAACGAATGAGGGAAGGGAAGATGGTGCTGAAGAGGAGGCCTCCAGCTGCACTGTGGCGGGTGGGTGGGAGCAGGGACGAGCCCACAGGCTCTGATGAAACTGGCTTTTGGTTGGGGGTTTTATCCTTCTGAGCCAGACTGTGGGTCCCTACCTTCCCTCCTGTCACTGGAGAGGTCCATGGGCCTGGCTTCGATGAGACTCTGGGGACGTGGGGAGTGCCGGTGGGTGAGACCAGCCGAGAGCACGTACATTGGCATCCCCCACAGCAGAAGCCCAGGGAAAGGCCTCAAAGTTGCGAGCCCAATCAGATGAGGTCCTGGCCCTGCCCCTTGGATGGCCTCATCTCATTACACCTTGACCCACTTCCCAGCCCAGCTCCCTCCAGCCCCAGGCAGCGTCTGCAGCCCTCTTTGAACCATTCCCCCTCACAGCGCCAAATGAAAATGTTTGTTGAAAACAACATGTGCATAATTAAAGCTTAATGAGCGCTTGTCTGTTTGGAATGTGCAATTAGATTTACAATCGGGGATGGGAGAGAGCTCCAAATGGCTTTAAATGGAGCTGAGAGAGAGGATAATTTTTGCCATAAATCTGCAGTAATGCAGACGGTGTGTGAGCTACCAGTGGCAGTACCAGGGAAGGAAGAAATACAGGCCTGCCAGGCCTCCATGCTGTCTATGTTAGGGGGCTGCCCTGCCCATCAGGCCCGGCCCTCTGGGCAGCTGCAGCTGGTGAGTGTACTGGGATGGGACTCACTGGTGGTCCTGGGGGCAGAGCTGCCCTAGGTTGGAGCTGGAGTTCCTGCCTGCAGCCTATGAGATCTGCGATCCAGCCAACTGTGAGGGGCTGAGGGGCTGGTGCTGAGTCCAGCTGCCCAGGTCCCCAGGATCCCATGGCTGGGGCGAGATTCCTGCGTCATCACCACGTTCACCCCCAGCCTGCAAACTGGCTTCAGGGCAGAGCCCTAGACTGGGATGTGGCCCTCTACTTTGTTCTCTGCTGTTTCCCAGTACCCAGAGCGTACATAGTAAGGCCTCAGTTAACATTTGTTGGATGAATGAATGCCTCGTTACCAGACTCTTGCCTTCAACAGGTCACTCTCCCTCTGCAAACCCCATTTCTCCCATATCTATCACAGAGAAATGGATTCGGCTACTGCTGATGATGTCAGCTCTTCCGTCTCTGGGGTTCTGGGTCAGGAGCAGATAATGACTAGGGCAGTGTCTAGACCAGCACCATCCAGTAGAAATACAATGCAGGCCACGTACATGATTTTAAGTTTTCTAATAGCCATGTTCAGAAAAAGTGAAAAGAAACAGGTGACATTAATTGTAATATTTTAGTTAACCCAGTATATCCCAAATATTAATATTATTCCAATACATCATCAATATACAAATATTGACAAGGTATTTTGCATTCCTTTTTGTTGTCATCATCATCATTCTTGCTCTGAAGTCTTTGAGATTCAGTGTGGACTTTATACTTACCCACATCTCGGTTTGGACTAGGCACGATTCAAGTGCTCAGAAGCCACGTGTGGTAAGCGGCCACCATTCTAGATGGTAGAGGTCTAGAAAGAGCACAGTTAGAGCGAGGTAGGTGGGAGGGGGCAATGATTCCCACCTCCCAGAGGAGCCCAGGTGCCTGGCAGCCCTCACCTGTGGTGCTATGGTGAGCACTGCCATTTTTACACTACCCCTCGATGTCTTTTATTGACTGAAATAGGTGGCACCATCCAAGCCAACTCTTGTTGGGGGTGGGGACAAGGGTCCTGAAGGGGCCCACAGCACTGAGCTTGCTTACAAGGGACATTCCCAGCTCCTGCGGCAGGCAGTGCCCAAGGCGTTGTCCTTGCTTCTGATAGTTAAGGTCCCAGGCCCATAGTCATGAGGTCACCTTCTGTGGTTCACGTGGCTTGGAGGCAGTGGGGGTGGGAAGCCAGGGTGTACTCTTAGGAGTCAGCAGCCTGGACTTCAGACTCAGCTCAGGCAGGTCTTGGCTGTGTGGCCTTAGGCAGATCCCCTAAACTTTCCGGGCCTCTGTCATGGGGAGGATTTATCACCAGGCAGAATACGAATGTGCGTTGTGCCCAGCAAAGCAGGCACACCAATCAGGAGAAAAACATTTTTGAAGAAATGTTAATATCTGATATTTTAGGAACAAAGCATGAAAATCATCGTTGTTGGGAAAAATCGGCCCTGGCAGTTGGACTTTCTTATAAAGACTTTAATTTGCAAATTTTATTTCAAATTACATACAGTGGGCACAGGCATCAAGGGTCTTTTCCATGATTAAGACCCCAGAGATTTGCACAAAGCCCCACTCAGTTTCTTCATCTACAGAAGAGAGGTAGTTATAGCAACTAGCAGGATTCTTAGGAGGATTCAATAATAAAATAAGAAATAGCTAACAATGATTGAGTGCCTTCTCTAGGTAGGCAATGTTCTAAGCACTTCCCGTATATTTATTTAATCCAAATGATAGTCATACCCATTTTGCAGATGAGAAAACTGAGACACAGTAATGTAGTTTAAAAAAAAAAAAAAACCAACAACTTGAAAGCAACAAGCCCAGGATTTGAACCCTGGCAGCCAGACCAGGGCCTGTGTTTGTATCCACTGTGCCATCATGTTTCTCCAAGTGGTGATGGACCTGGAGTTGGTGTACAGGGCCCGGGTCAGGCTGAGACTGAGGCTTACCAGGCCGTGCTCTATTCCTGTTCCTCTTCCATCTGTGCCGGGCTCTCTGCCTGCACCCCTCCCCCGGCATCTTCCTGGCCCTGATGTGTATTTCCCCATGAGACTTCCACATAAAACCGCACTCTCGGCAGGACCTAGGTTGCAGCTGCCTCTCTCTTTAGAGCTGTGTTTTATCTGTGCAGAATGAGCGTTCTCACGGCCCAACGTGGGGCAGGCGGGAGCAGTGTGTGCTGCTTTGATTGTTTCCTCTTTAGATCTTGGTGAGGCTCAGCTCTCAGTGCCTGTGACTGGCTAGGCTGAGGGCTGTGCATCCCTAGTCTTTGATCTGTGTCTCTGTGCAGAGGGGAGGAGCAACAGCTTCTACAGAACAGCTGCTGCTTTGGTACCTGGGATCAAGGCCAAGTTCAGACTTCCTGGGTGGCTTTGGACAAGTTCCCAACCACTCTGAGCCTTACCTTGCTCATCTTGACAGTGGGGCTGCTGCTCATGGAAGCCTTGGGATTTCTAGGGGGTTCCAGTGAGATGGCTGGTCACAGCTCTGGGACAAGGGCTGGTATACAGTAGGTGCTCTTTGGCCAGTGCTCACAGCAGCCTTGGATGTCATATTCCCTGCTCCTTGCCTAGTCACCTCCTTTGCTTCCTACATCATGGAGCCTCCAAGTCACTTTTTCAGGATGCTTCTCTGGAAAGACCCTCTGCCTTGCTTCTGCTCCCCTTGGCTAACCTTATCCTGGCCTTTGTCACATGTGTCAAAGAAGAAGGCATCATTCAATATCGAAAGCAAGAAGCTGAATTCATTGGTATACTTTGCAAGGGTAGTCTCCCCAAATCAAGCAAGAGGCTGATGTTTTCAGGGTTTGGGGAAGCATGGGGTCCTGGGATAGGAGGACTTTCAGAGCAGGAGGTTCTGAGACTGGCTGGCTGTCTCCGTGGTGGACATGTGGCTATTAGGAGTAAGACTATTGATTGACTGACTTTCATAGGTGGGGCTGTAAAGCTCCCAGTGACAAATGAGGATGAGCTTTAAGCTGGTTTGGGGATTCATTGTTTGCAGCTTGGGACTGTGGTCAAAGAACATCTTTTCCTTTGTAGATTTGGAGAATAGGAAGGTTTTATTCTCCCTCCATAGCTGTCATCTTCTCCAAAGGACTGGGGGTTCCTTGAAGGCAGGGGCTGTGTCATCATCATTCTGGCATGCCTGGCACCTAGCACACTCCCTGTCACATAGTAAGCACTCACAAGAGATCGTTCAATGAACAGTGATTGTTGCCTCCAAGTCCCTTTGCTTTTCTCTCTTTTCACTGCCTTTGTGATGATCTATTTGCATAGATTTCCCAAGGGGCAGTGGCAAAATTCACTTGTAGATTCCCCAGTGGCTGGGAGCATACTCCTCAGCACATGATATGTGCCTGGTACATGATACAACAAAGGCACTGCCTGGTCTCATTTCGCCTCAGCACATTTGAATGAGATCTTAGACCCAGGACCAAGAGTGGGAGCAAATGGGTAGAAGACATGGGAGGGACAGGGTCAAGGTGAAGAGGCTGACCTTGAACAGGAGAGAGATACCTTTTCAGACTAAAGGAAAGGAAGTCAAGATGAGCATGATGTAAATAACGTAGGGGAGGTTGGGAGAATTGAGGGAATATCTGATGGCTTCAATTCCTCAGTGACAGAGGAGACAATGTCATCTGCTAGACTGAGGGAGATGGGGGCTGATAAGGGGATAGGAGTTGATATATCATAACAATGATAATAGGTAACATTTATTAAGCACCTGTCAAAAATAGTTAATATCTGTAACATAATGCTTAATAATGCTAACTCATAGCTGATGTCTGATAACAGATACCAAGAACCTTATGAGGTAGGAATGTAGCTGTCATAATTGTTGTTTTATAGGTGAGGAAAGGAAGGCAAAGTGAAGTTAAAGTCACTGAGCTCGTAAGTAGTGGAACCAGTCGTCAGATCAATGCTGTTACCCAGTATGTTACACTGCACATAGGAGTTGAATTAAGTCCAAAGCTGATTTTAGATGGAAGCTTTTGGTTAGGTCCAAGAATATGGGTTTATAAAAGCAAGCAAGACAGTGTTAAGGTTGGAGTTTGTAGCCAGAAATAAAGAAGGGCCTAGGAAGAGGTAGATTTCGGTGGATAGAGAAAGGGAGAGTGTTCCAGGCTCATGGTGGGACAATGTGTAAGAGTGGGGGCACTTGCTGGGTGTGGTGGCTCATGCCTGTAGTCCCAGCACTTTGGGAGGCCGAGGCAGGCAGGTCACTTGAGATCAGGAGTTCGAGATCAGCCTGGTCAACATGGTGAAACCCCGTCTCTAAAAATACAAATTTAGCCAGGCTTGGTGGTGCATGCCTATAATCCCAGCTACTCAGGAGGCTGAGGCAGCAGAATCACTTGAACCTGGGAGGTGGAGGTTGCAGTGAACTGAGATCATGCCACTTCACTCCAGCCTGGGCGACAGAGCAAAACTCTGTCTCAAAAAAAAAAAAAAAAAGTGGGGGCACTGGAGGCTCCCACTATGCTGAGGACCCGCGGGAACTGAGACTTGGGGCTGTCCTGGAGGGTCCTGGATATAGGCTAAGTGATGTGGAGTCTCTGCAGGGTTTGGATCTGAGGAGTGAAGCGATTGCCCAAATATCGCTAGTGATAGCCAAGGTGTAAGATGGATTGTGTGACACGGACCCACCAACATGGGTTTGTGGTGCCTGTGTATGCCCCTACGCTGTGCATACCACATGCATTGCATACCTTTGTGTTCACACTCAGCATACTCTTAGGGAAGCTCAGCAGAAGGATGTTGCAGGTGATTGGATCAGAGGGATGTAGATGGCAGGGAGACCAGAGTCACCCCAGGGGTACTGACTGTGGGACTGTGTGGAAGGTGACAGTTTCTGTTAAGACAGGGGAGTGCTGGAGAAACAGCAAGTCCATGTACATGTTATGAGTTCAGTGCTGGAGGTGTTGAATTTGAGATGCTCATGGGCAAATGGGGGAGATAGGGAGAAAACTATATATTGGAATCTGGAGGTAATTTGGCTAAAGATGAGGATTTGAGAATTGGTGATGTTGCAACCATGAGTAGCCATGACATTTTCCAGAGAAAGTGTGAATCGAGTGAGAAGGAAATGCCAGACCCACATTGCTATGCGCCTATCCATTCCACCCAACCACTCAACCCATTGTACCCACCCAGGAACCCACACGTCCAGGCATCTATCCATGCATCCCCAACACCCATCTCACCCATCCATGTTCATCTCGTCCACCATCCCAATACTCTTCCCATACACTTGTCTGTTCACACTCATGCAGCCATCCCTTTTCACCTATCCATTCATCCACTCCTCCCTCTCATCCCAGCCATCCCATCCATGCATCCCAACCACCCATCTATTTGTCCATCCATCCATCTCATTAATAAACCATTCATTAATAATCATTTTATATTGATTACATGTTGAAATCATGTTATGAATATGTTGAGTTAAACTTAATTTTGATGATATATTTTATTTATCTGTTAATATTTTTAAACAGTGGCTACTACATTTAAAAATAATGAAAAGAGTATAATTGGATTGTCTGCAACACAAGGGATAAATGCTTGAGGGGATGGAAACCCATTCTCCATGATGTGATTATTACACATTGCATGCCTGTGTTGGAACATCTCATGTACCCCATAAAAAAAACTGTGGCTACTAGAAAATGTAAAATTACATATGTGGGTCACATTTGTAACTTTTATTATATTTCTGTTGGACAGTGCTAATGTGTACAATCCCTCACCCATCTATTCATTCACCCGTCCGTCATCTGCCGATCATCCGTCTATCCATCACCCATCTATCAATCATCTATCCACCCATCCATTCATCCACCCATCTGCCCATCCATCCATCCCATCCTCTACTCCTTCCTCCTTTCCATCCATTCATCTACCCACTTATCACATCTGTTTACCCCACAAATATTTTATTTATACCTGTCATGAATCAGTGACTCTGTGGTCATAAGAATGAGAAAACTGAGGCTTAAAGCAGTTAAGCAATTTGCCCAAGGTGGCACAGATGGACCTGGGATCTGACTGTCTAAGACCAGGGCTCCTCATCTTGGCTGCCTATTTGCTAAGTTTCCTTAAAAAATCCTTTGGGGAAGCATGGTGTGCTTAGGTTGGGGGCTGGCTGTTGGAATAGGGGCCGAGGAGCTCTTTTCCCTGAGGGGACCACACAGGGAAAGGAGAGGTAGGGGAGAGACAGATGCCTTAGAAGCCCCTGTAAGCTGTGTCCCTGGTGGCCGTCATGAAAGGGTTATCCCTACACATTCGATATTTGCAAAAATGTGGGTTCTTTCAGATTCCAAAACTCATTTCCATGACAAAACTCTTGGGAAGAGAAGATGAAGGCCTGGCTTTTGCAGAACAATCTTCCAGCTGTAATGAGGACTGAAGATGGCAATGGGAAAAGGAATTATAATTAGAATATGAAATGGGGAAAATTAATCTATTCCAGTCACTGGTAAGAGGATGTTCTCCTGGCGTTCATGGAAATTCTTAAGCTGTTGTTTCTCCCTGCATTTTTTTCTCACATTTTAAAGCATAGGGAAGGCTGTGTGGTATGAAAAAAAGATTTTTGACCAAGGAACTGATAAACTGTGAAATATGCATAGAATTGAAGTTCATGTGCATCTTTGCTTTGTATGTCTCTGTATGCACATTCAGTGTATGTTTGTGTTCACATTTGTGTGAGTTACATTTAAATGGCTGCAGATGCACGGAATGTTTGTACACATATGGGCACACCCTGCTTTCCTTGTGTGCGTGCTGTGGTTATTGTGTGCCCAGTTGTATAAAGGTCTCTGACATGTGCACACTCATGCTTGTGCTGTGTGTGCGTTGGTTTGTGTTACCCATGGACATGATACATGAGTGAGCTGAACGCTGCCGTGTTGAACGCTGTGCTGCATGACCTGGGTCCACACAAACATGGGTTTGTGGTGTGTGTGTGTGCTGCCCATGCTGTGCACACGGTGTACATCATATACCTTTGTGTTCACACAGCGTATGCACTGCGGTGGGTGTAGATGTGGGTGTTTTTGATCTTGTCTGTGCACATGTGGAGGAGGAGGTAGCCCTGCTGTGTCTGAGGGCAGAGGTGACTTTGTGACCTCTCCCCTTGGCTTCCAAGTTCATTTAGCCAGAAAAGGTCCCAAATGAGGAGGGGGCTGCGGGGGTAAGCCCCAGGCCTTAGAGCACTGGAAGCCAAGCCAGAGGGAGCCTGGGAACCCTCAGTGTCCCCCAACTATTCCTTCATGCCCTCCAAGGGCTCCGATGTGGTGGAACCCTGGCAGAGGTGGGCAAAGAACAGGCCTCCCCGCCCCCTCAGGGCCTCTGCTCACTGCTGCTCCGCAGCTGGTTCTGAGCCCAGCAGGCTCCAGGGCACTGTGCAAGGTGCCCGAGGGTAACTGAACTGAGGAGACCCAGGCCCTGCCTCGGGAACCTCTGCCAACTTCTCAAGTGCCCCTTGAAAGCCAGAAGCAAGCTTTACTACAGCATGTGGCAGCTCTTTCCTAGACATTGGTTGAATAAAGGAGTGAATGAATAAGACAGGCTCTGGTGACCTCATGGGAATCCACTGCCCACCCCCTTGCCTGCCCCTAACACACTCGCGTCGGAGACCAGGCCCCCTTGCCCTACATCTCCAGTACCATTCCCACTGCTCTCTGTGGATAATTCCTCCCTCTCCTGAACCTCTAACACACTTATCAAGCACCTGTTATGCGCCAGGCCCAAGGCAGACTATTGATTATATAGTAGGATCTAGAAAAGCATTGGTCCCTGCTGTGAATGCACTTGCAGCTAGTGGGAGAGTCCAAGCAGAAAAAATCCAACAAGGGACTCTTAAATCCCATCTCTCCCCAGCTGTGTGATCTTGGACAACTGCTTATCCTCTCTCTACCTGTTTGCTTGGTTTTAGCAGGGAAAAGAATATTTTCTTCATTGGATCATCGTGAGGATTAAATGAGGTCTTTTATGTAAAGCATTTTGCTCAGTGCCAGGAATATTCATTCTGTCACCAAATATTTATTGATTTATCGGGGAATGAAGCAGATGGTGGCCCCTGCCTTGCAGTGGCTCTGTTCCCACCAGCATTTAATAAATGGTGACCATTCAAAGGTTTTTTGGACATCTTTCCCTCTGTTTCTCATGCATATTCCTATACCATACTGTTCGATTACTATTGCTTTATAAAATGTTTCAAACACTTCATTGAACTTAATGTTCCTCCATCTCCAATTATTCTTTCTATTAGGGTCTACTTATAAGTTACATGTGATTTTTAAAGAATTTACTTTTGTCAAAATGATCAATGGCCATGGTCACACATCAAGTCAAGTACCCAGGAGCTTTTGCTGAGAGCGCCCCCACCCTGCCTAATTTATAGCCCCATCCCTAATGCCAGGCTCTGGGAGATTTGGAGATGACCAGACACAGTTCCAGCCTCCATGTTGCTTCCACTCTGGGACAGATGACAAATGTGGAGACAGTCTATGTTATAAGAGGAACAGCCAGAGGAGATGCGAGCATGGCAGGCCTCCTGGAGGAGGTAGCCTCTGAGCAGGGTCTTGCAGCATGAGCTCTGTGTGCAGTGTGGTGGATGGAGTCCTGCATTTGGGGTCAGTGCCCAAACTCTAGGCATGGAAGAACCTTTTTTTTAATCATCCAGTAGTCACCGAGGGACTCTCCCTGTCCCTGTGCTGGGGAGGCTCTTTGGTGTAACCATCAACCCAACTGCCTAGGTGGGAAGATAGGCCTGGTCAGAGGCGATCTGAATGTGGTAGTGACTGCTTTATTTACTTATTCAACAAACATTTATTGAGTACCTTCTCTGTGCCAGGCACTGTTCTAGGAGCTTGGGAGACATCAAGGTACAGATAGACAAAGATCCCCGATCCCTGGGAGCCTCCATTTTAGTAAGAGGAATCTAATCATAAGCAATGAATATAATAAATATAGAGAATGCTAGAAGGTAACAGGGACTTCGGAACCAAGACCAAGGGAAGGCGGGGCGAGGGCGCGTCGAAAATGGTGGTAGAAAGGGTGGTGGGCTCTCAGCCCACAGGGGCTGGGGCTGGCATCTGAGCCAGTTATCAAGCAAAGCTTCTCTGAGTGAAGGCGGCTGGGTAAACGGACATTTCACATGGTTGTGGGCGTGTGGATTTCTACGGCCTCCGTGAGGGCAGCTGGGTGATGTCTGTCTAAATTACAAATGCACATACCGTTGGATCCAGCAATTACACAAATGAATCCTACAGATAAACTCACACCCATGCTCAATAACAGATGCACAAAAATATTTATGGGAGCAATATTGGGATAGCAGAAAACTAGAAACAATGCAACTACCCATGTGCTCAGCTAGTTGAATATATGTGTTATATCCACACTGTGGAATACTGGGTACAGAAGAAAGAACTATGTTCTGATATAAAACATTTTCTAAGATGTGTTGCTAAGAGAAAAATAAAGTGCAAAACTGTATAGCATGCTGTCATGAATAGAATAAATGACTCTAAAATGTGTGTATGTAGACAGTCTTTGAAATGATATAAAAAAGCTGGCAGACATTGCCTCTGGAGAGGGGCAGTGGATGGCTGGGAGGTGGGGCGGTGTTGCTTTTTGTACTCTTGGAATTTTGAACCATGTGAATATATCTTAATAAATAAATGGTTCAATTAAAATAAAATGGCTGTTTGCTATTGGTGCCCCACTCAGAACCCTTTACTGACCAGCACAGACATCTCCCCCCTGCCTTGAGCACAAGCTGCCTGCAAATGGCTCACAGCCGGTATAGTTCTCTGAAGACTTGTGCTTGGTCAATTGGGGGCCACCTTGCTCAGAAGGTTATGTCTCCCCATGTCCCCTAAGGGCAGCCCATGGCCTATGACTTCCTTACCTGGGCTACAACAGCCACCCCTTGCTTCGTGTTGGTACTAACTCTGCATACAATTCATGCCCCAGAGTTCCCCACCAGAACAGGCTGAAGGAAGTCTTCAGGCAAGACCACATCCTTGCTTAGCTGTACCCACTCCTGTCTGGCTTGCCTCCCACACTTACAGGTTATTCCCAAGGAGTACTTCCTTAATAACCACATGCATCTGAACCCTTGCCTCAGGCTCTCCTTCGAGGGAACCCTATCTAAGATACCTAGCTCAAGGGAAGGGAACTAACTGGAATTAAGTCCTCTCCATATTAATGTGTTGAGTCAAGTGCTCTACAGTGCAACATCCTATGAGGAGGGGCCTACAGGCACCATCCCCATTTAACAGATGAGGAATCTCAGAAGTTGAGGCACCAACTTGAGATCACACTTCAGGGCAAAGAGGGAGGCGGGGGTCCCAGAGCCCACATCTCTTCCCCTGCACCTGCTCCTGAATTTTTAGGCAGATTTACAGGGAAATCTTCCTGAATCCAGACTTAGCAGCTTCTCTGCACACAGAATGTAGCTCCTGTACATGGTCTCTACCATAGTCCTCACTGCCTGTAGCCAGGCATGGCCCTAGGGGCTGGGATGGCATAGGTGATGGGCCAAAACCACTCAGGATGGCAGGACCCGGAGGGCATGTCTGGGGAAGGCTGTCATGATCCCAAGGCTCTGGTGTTCTTGGCCTCCCCCAGCACATGGGATTCCAGCTCTAGCTGATCACCTGATATAATTTTGATCAAGGGAGGTGTTTGCATACTTCCAAGGATGGGCAGCTCAGCACATGGCAAGGCAGCCTGTTGTGTCTATGGACAAGTTATAGAGGGCAGAAAGGTTTTCCTGTTTGCATTCTAAGTGTGATTAACAGCATGAACCTGAGCACTCGAGGGCCGTGGAACAGGGGCTGCTCCTTCCACCCTTGAGGTAGCCCTGCTGAAATGGGGCTTTGGGCATCCTGGGCTCTGATTTGGCTTCTGCAGCTCCCACAGTCCCCTGCAGTCAGTCCCCTGCCCTCCTCCGGCTGCTTCTCCTGGTGCCTTCCTGAGAGCATTTTAATCACAGCTGCTTCTCCCTCTCTCTCTATTCTAGTTTGATGGTGACAGTGCCTACGTGGGGATGAGTGACGGAAACCCAGAGCTCCTGTCAACCAGCCAGGTGGGTGCCTCATCCTCCCTGAACGGGTGTCTTAAGATTTGGGCTGGCTGGAGCTGAGCTGTTCCTGGGTGGAGGTAGGGGGTGCAGAATGGGGCCAGCACAGCCCGCTGCTGTCTTCTCTCTGAATGATCAAGAATAGCAATAGTCTCCTTAAAAGGTTACAATCAAAGTGGGACTATAGTGTTTGTAAATTAACTACCTGGCTACTGTTGGCTTAAAATGGATTGGGAACTTGATGAAACTTGAAATGTATTGCCCATACTCCCCACGCTTGGGGCAGCTTTTCAACAGCAGTGAGTTGAGGTGCCTGCTGCTCTCTGGTGCCGCCTGCCTCTTGCCACCACACAGTACCCACGGGGACATGTTCTGGTTTGGATGCACACATGCCCTTGCGTAGGCATGCATGGTTCTCCTGCCTGCTGGGAGTTGTTGAAGGCCACAGAGGAGGGTTGTGGACAGGGCACAAGGAAAGAGAGCAGAAGGTCTTACTGGTGGCAAAGGAAGCAGAGTCATTCCTGGGCAAGGCTGTCTCGAACCCCAGCCTGGCCCTCTGGGGGGTCGTAGTTGCCAGTTGGAATCAGATTTTCCACTGAGAGACTGGTCTCTGAAAATTAATGTTTCTCTCAGCTGGGAGCATCCTCACTATAGACTATGATGCCACAGAGGGTCCTTGCTGCAGGCTGAGGGTCCAGGGAGGGTCTCCCTGCAGAATGTGATGCCAGGATGGGTCCTCACTGCAGGCTGGGACCCCAGGGAGGGTTCTCACTCTAGGCTGAGATCAGGGAGGGTCCTCACTGCAGGCCAGGACCCTGGGGAATGTCATCCCTACAGAAAGTGATGCAAGGGTGGGTCCTCACTGAAGGCTGGGGCCCCAGGGAGGGTCCTCACTGCAGGCGGGGGCCCCAGGGAGAGTCCTTACTGCAGGCCGGAACCCCAGGGAGGGTCCTCATGGCAGAATGTGATACCAGGAAGTATTCTCATTACAGGCATGGCATCGTGGAGGATAGTTCCCTAAGGCAGTGGTGCTTGCTGGGTGGGACCAGCTCGGGACAGTGATTGGAGAGCCAAGGAGGGTTATAGCTGCTGAGAAACTTGGGAAGCTGGAGGGCAACCCCGGCCCTGGAGCTGACCTCTACCCTCTGTCTCTGCCATTGTGGGGGCTATGGCAGTCCAAGTTGGGTGGCCCCTCAGCCATCAGGCTGGGCACATATTTTCCAGATGGGGCAATAGAAGCCTATTAACTCACAAATATTTATGTCCCTATTCTGTGACAGGTCCCATGGAGGCCATAGATGAGTAAGACATGGGCCTGTGGCCCTAGGGGGCACTACTAGTGAGGAAGATACTGTAGTCTCAGTGGGGCATGGAAGCTCTGCTGCAGGGTGCTGCGCCCCCTCCCCTGCCGCTGCAGGATCGCTCATGCCGGGGCCACCATACCATGCCCCTCTCTGGCCTGTCCCTGTGTGAGCATAATGCTGCTGCTGCAAAGCTGCCTTTATATTGCATTGACATGCGCCAACATGCAAGACTGGTGGGCAAGACTCCAGGCCTTGGAAGTGGTTATTTTGGAAGAGTACACTGATGTCATTTAATTGTACATAATCAACTGAAGTCTCATCTCAGCAGACCAGAGTTAGCCCTGACATCTCATCTGAGCCTTTTCACAATGTTTAAATAGTATTTTTGTTAACATATTGAGCCCTGGTTTTCAGAACTATATTATGGTGAATTCTGTTCTGGAACCTACTGGAAAGCATTGGCAATGTCCTTCCACCAAGAAGGAAAAGTGGGACTCAGTGGGGCTCTGTGTCTGCTCTAGGCCTCGGCAGAGGAGAGCACAGTCGTTTGGAGAGGAGACTTGGTACAAATAAATGTCACCCTCCCCAAACCATTAACAGTCACATCCTCAACAATTCCCCCAACACTTTGCAGCTTGCAAAGCCTTTTTCTCAATGGTTATTTCAGCTAATCTTCACAACAGCCTCGAGAATGAGTAGACGTTATTGTTCAGTCAATTTTATAGATGATGCGACTGAACATCAAGGATGTTGGCTGATTCAATCAAGGTGACTCAGCCAGGGAGCACTAGAGCTGGCATTCAAACTTGTGAAGCTCAGACTCGGAGCTCCACAAGCCTCCCTTGCCTTGTCCACTGACTTGCCTCAGCCTAAATGTCACTTCTGCAGAGAGCTCTTTGTGACTGCCAAACCCACATTAGGTCCCCTTTCCATGATTCTCTTTAAAATGGCACCAGGTCTTTTTAATTCATAGTGACAAAAATTCATAATTTTTGTCACAGTGGTCATCTACTTACCTTGTGATGACTTAGTTAATGCCTGATTTCCACCCTAAACTGTGACCACCATGGGGAAAGGATCTGGTCTCTCTGGTCCAATGCTGTGTATCCCAGTGGGGCATAGTGTCTGGAACACCGAGAGCACTCAGAAAATATTTGTGTAATGAGTGATGGTAGCCCCTGCTCTTCTCTGAACTTCAGTGTCCCTAACAGTGGAACAAGGTGGTTGGACTTCCTGAGGGTCCTTCTAAATCTTTTATGCTGTGACCGAGAGGGCCTCCCTAACTTAGGACTTTATGAAGAAGATATCAAAATTCTCTGAGATTAATTAAGTCTAGCCAGTGGCATGAGCCAATCTTAATGTGAACAAATTTTGCAATTGCAGTTAGATTTCTTATAGTGTATCCGTTAGTTTTTCCTGCATAACAAACACCTCAAAACTTAGTGGCTTAAAACAACAAATGTTTATCTGGTTAATGATTTTGTGGGTCAGCAGTTTAACTGAGTTCAGTTGGGTGGTTCTTCTGGCGTTGCTTAGGATCATTTTAGCAGCAGCAATACACTGCCAGATCAGCAGTGGGCTGGTTGGTATGGGAGGCTCACCTGTGTTCCACATGGTCTCTCAGCTTCCAGCAGGCTAGCTCCAGGTTGTTCACATGGTAGGAGAAGGGTTCCCAGAGCAGCAAGAGCAGAAATTGCAAGATTTCTTGAGGTCCAGGCTTGAAACAAACACACATCTACTTCCAACACATTCTATTGGTCAAAGCCAGTCACAGGACCAGCCTAGATTCAAGGTATGGAGAAATAGCCTCTACCTCTTGATGGGAAAGGCTGCAAAGTATTGTGGCCTTTTTACAAACTACCACATGTAGGAAACATATGGGATATGATTCATGATGATTTTGTTGAAAAATAAGTTAGACTTTTCTGGTACCTATAGCTCCTTGCAGCTCAGTGGGACCCTACTAGCTTCTAGACTTGAATGATGAAAGTTCTATATATTTCCTTCCTCTTTTCCCTGGAGTGCTTCTTGAACTCACAACGCACGTGCGCGCGCACACACACACACACACACACACATACACGTGAACACCCTCTCACAATGTGTTGTCTCATCAACTGCAAGAATTGTATTGTCCAAATTACTGGATTAAGGATTGACATCAACATTTGGGTAAAATGAAGCCCTCACAGCCACTAGAGGATTCAGAGGATAAACACTCTAAATGGCTTAAAATATGTTTTATAAATACAGTTAAATACAAGGTTCACCCGATCAGCAAATGTTTATTGGACACCTGTTATATGCAAGGCTGTGAATATCAGTGGGAAGCCATTTCTGGAAAACATTTGCTTCCAGAACATCCAATCAATATATGTATATATTTTTGAGATGGAGTCTCACTGTCACCCAGGCTGGAGTGCAGTAGCTTGATCTCGGCTCACTGCAACCTCCACCTCCTGGGTTCAAGTGATTCTCCTGCCTCAGCCTCCCGAGTAGCTGGGATTACAGGTGCCTGCCACCACACCCAGCTGATTTTTGTGTGTGTGTATTTTTAGTAGAGACAGGGTTTCACCATGTTGGCCAGGCTGGTCTTGAACTCCTGACCTTAAGTGATCCGCCCACCTTGGCCTCCCAAAGTGGTGGGATTACAGGCGTGAGTCACTATGCCTGGCCCAGAACATTCAAATCGTATTACAAATTTGTTCTTTAATGTAACACTTCTCCTGAGATGCCATCTTCTTTACTTAGAAACCGCAGCTGAGACAGAGGTTCCCCTAGGGTATGTATTAGCTGACTGTGTCCCTTTTTGAAAACTTTCACCGCAGCTCTACGGGCTTGAAGTTTTTTTTTTGCAAATACATTCTCCATTGTTTGGTTTTTGCAAGTCTCCACATAAATTTTCCCATAGCTGCTTTAGCTTCTACAAATGATCACACTCCCTCTCCCTCCTTGGACCTTGGGTTACTTTTGTACCAGACTTGCCGGGGTGGCCTGAGAATGAGATATAATTCTCAGATAGGGCTGTGTCCCCATCAGCAGCTCCAGGGGGGTAGAGGACCTGGTAGAGGTCAGTTCTTTCCTGTTGAGAGCAGACTCTGTCCAGGAGTTACAGAAATGGATATTTCCTGATGATGTAATCCAGAAAGAGTCTCCTCCTTCCTGGGACGAGGTGAGGAGGAAAGGGAAGTGGGCTTGGGACTCAGCAGACCTGGATTCAAATTCCAGCTCCTCCATGCCTCAGCATGGGCCAGATTTCCTTATGCAAGTGATAGCAGCTTCCTATCAAATGGGAGGAGTAGCAGCGTCTGCCTCCTAGAGTGTCATGAGAAGTAAATGAGGTGTGTGTGTATTGTGGATTCTGTTGCTGCCTCACCAGAGTCCTGCTCATCATTCAGCTGCTGTGAGTGTTGGCTGCTAACTATTCACAGCTACTCCTTCTTTGGAAAATTGGAACTGTGAACCCAGGAGAGGATAGAAGGGGAGGTCTAGAAACCGATATCCTTATCTCAAGGAGTGACCAACTCTGCAGCTCCTCATGGGCTCCAGCTAATCCAGCCAGACTCCAGCTGCCGAGGCCAAATCTTTACTCAGCTCCTCCCCTGTCGTGTCCTGCCTCCCTCCCGCCCTTCTTCTAAGAGCCCTCTTCAAGTCACTTTCACAGGCGTCCCCATCTCAGGCTGTACTTCAGAGGAAGCTAAACTAAGAGTATGTAAAGAACCAGAGTCAGAAAAACTAGCTATAACTTATTATTATTATTTTTTTTTACCATATATAATGCTTTGGTCACACAAGAGCTTCTGGTCACCTCTTGCGCTCATTTACAACTTGGTGTTTTTGTATGCATTGTTTCCTCTGATGGGAATCCCCTAGTGTTTTTCAACCAACAAATGCCTATTTGTTCCTTCAGGGGCACTGCAAATGTCACCTCCTCATCACAGCCTTCCTGGCTGTGTGTAGAGTTTTCCACTCTCTTAGCTCTAAATACCACTTCTGCTAAAGAGCTCACATTTTTTACAGGAATTATTGAAAGAACTTGTGTGTGTGTGTGTGTGTGTGTGTGTGTGTTAGAGTCAGACTGAATGACATGAATGACATCAGATTTGCAGTATTAAAAGCTCTCAATGACAAGAATGAATACAGGGAGACCAAGTGAGAGGGTTGGTAATAGGCCAAGTAAAGGATCAAGATCTAGACTGTGGCAGAGGGGATGGAAAGAAGTAGATGCATTGGAGGTAAAGTTAGTGGGTCTTGACAGTGATGGACATAGAGGGAGAGAGAAACGGAGGGGTAAAGGATGACTCCTAGGCTTCTACCATGAGCCCATTTTCAGGCATGGTGGTACCATTTTCTGAGTTGGGGAAACCCTGGGGAGTTGCAGGTTTGATGATGCCAGACTTGGATGTGTTATATTTGAGATGCTCGTCCACATGGAGATGTTCAAGTAGATAGATGATGGTACAAATCTTGGGCTCATGAGAGAAGTAAATTTGGAAATCTTCAGCCCATGATATCAAAACCTTGGGAGTGAAGGAGATTTATGGAGAGAGGGAAGAACGAGAAGAGCAGAGGACCAATGACTCTGAGATGTTGAGCTCCAACATTTGAAGGCAAAGTAGAGGAGGAGAAGACTGTGAAGTAGATTAAGAAGGAGTGGTTTGAGAAGTAGGAGGAGAACTTGGAGTCTTAGAAACCACGGGCAGAGTAATTTAAGAAGAGAGGGGATCTAGGGGAAAAGGATGTTGGATCCACAGTTCCTTAAAATTTATCGAAGGATAAATAAAATCCTTTGATAATGGAATCACATCAAGTTAAAACACTTCTGTACAGCAAAGGAAACAATCAACAAAGTGAAGAGACAGCCCACAGAATGGGAGAAAATATTTGCAAACTACCTGACGAGATTAATAATCAGGATATATAAGGAGCTCAAATGACTCTATAGGAAAAAAAATCTCATAATCCAATTAAAAAATAAGCCAAAGATTTGAATAGACATTTCTTAAAAGAAGACCTGCAATGGCAAACAGGCATATGAAAAGTTGCTCAATATCACTGACAATCAGAGAAATGCAAATCAAAACTACAATGAAATGTGATCTCGCCCAGTTAAAATGGCTTATATTCAAAAGACAGGCAATAACAAATGCTGGTGAGGATATGGAGAAAAGGGAACCCTCGTACACTGTTGGTGGGAATGTAAAATAGTATAACTACTGTGGAGAACAGTTTGGAGGTTCCTCAAAAAACTAAAAATAGAGCTACCATATGATCCAGCAATCCAACTGCTGGGTATATACCCCAAAGAAAGGAAATCAGTATATTGAAGATATCAGCACTTCCATGTTTGTTGCAGCACTGTTCACAACAGCTAAAACTTGGAAGAAACCTAAGTGTCCATCAACAGATGAATGGATAAAGAGAATGTGGTATTTATACACAATGGAGTACTATTCAGCCATACAAAGAGAATGAGATCCATTTGCAACAACATGGATGGAACTAGAGATCATCATGTTAAGTGAAATAAGCCAGGCACAGAAAGATAAACACTGCATGTTCTCACTTATCTGTGGGGTCTAAAAATCAAGACAATGAACCCATGGAGATAGAGAATAGAAGGATGGTTACCAGAGGCTGGGAAGGGTAGTGGGGCAGAGGGGGGGACATGGGGATGATTAATGTGTACAAAATAGAATGAATAAGATTTAATGTTTGATAGTACAACAAAGTATAGTCAATAATTGCATATTTTAAAATAACTGAAAGAGTATAATTGGGTTGTTTGTGACACAAGGATAAACGCTTAAGGGGATGGATACCCCATTCTCCATGATGTAATTATTACTTATTGCATGCCTGTATCAAAATGTCTCATGTACTCTATAAATATGTACACCTATGTACACACAAAAATTAAAAATAAAAAATGATTTGATAAATGTTAAATCAAACATTTAAACATACTCAAGGGAACCATAAAGGCACCAGCAAAACAAACCTTAAGGTATACTTTACAAGTTTGGTGTGGGGAAGGCATTTCTACTATTTAAAGCCTCAGAAGAAAAGACTTAAAATTGGACCATAAATTAACGTAAAACTAAATTAATATAAATATAAAAATTAACATAAAATCAACATATGACTTTTGTATGGCCAAACCAGGCAAAGTAAAGTCAGTAGACAAAAGCTGGGCAAGAATATTTTCAGCTTACACCATAGTTGAAGAACTAATCACCCTTATACATAAAGAGTTGCTAGAGATCAGTTCAAAACCCTGGTAGAAAAAAAAGAAGGAGATATGAACCAACAGTTTACAGAAAAAGAAATACAAGTGGCTCTTAAGTATGTGCAAAGTGCTAAGAATCTTTCATAAGAGAAATCATAAGACAGCCATTTTTTACCAATTGGATTGACCAAAATCCAAAGGTTTGATAACACACTCAGTTGGAGTTCTTACGGGGAAACAGGTACTTTTATACATTGCTATGGGCAGGGTAAATTGACAACATCTATCAAAATTGCAAATACATTGACCTTTAACCCAGCAATTCGTTTTTTGGAAATATGCCCTACAGATATATTTGTACATATGAGAAATGACATATTCAAGACTATTCATTTTGATATTGCTTTACTAAAAAAGATGTAAAACAGTACAGTATGCTACCATTTATACAAAAAGGTGATAATGTATATTTCTAAGTGCTTGCATTTGATTAAATAACCTTGGAAGGATATATGGACGCTAGTAGTGGCTTTGCGCGTTGTACATGCATGTACCTCTGTGTGTGTGTGCGTGGTATGGGAACTGTGCAGGTGCTGGGCAGGGATAGAAAAAGACTTTTCACTGTATCTTTTTATGTTTAGGGAGTTTTAAACCATGGGAATTTATTATAACTTTAGAAAGTTAAATGTAAGAAGAAGGAGAGTCAGTTAGCTCAAACACTTCTGAGGGATTGGGTGAGATGAAAGTTGAAATGTGTCCAGTCATCTTAGCGAAAAGGAAGTGACTCTGGGCTTCAGTATAAGCAGTTTTGATGTGCAGGGTCATTGTTCTGGTCCCATGGGCAGATTGAGAAGCGTGAGGTGAGGACATGTAAACAGTAAATATAGACAACTTGTGTGAGAAATTTAGCTGTGCAGGACAAGGGCCAGGGCCGAGCTCAATGAGATGAAGATTCCATAGAAGGGATTTTTTTTTTTTAAATAAAAGTATTTAGAATGTTCAGTCATCAATGGAAAGTGTCAGGAGAGAGGGTGAAGCTCTGGGTTTAGGAGGGGGAAAGGCTAAGGGATGCTTTCAGATTTCAGAGAAAGTGGGAGGGTCTGGATCCTGCTCAGAGGTGGTGGCTCTGGCCTTAGCTGGGAGTGCTGGGTGCGGAGGACAGCAGAGAAAAGGAGTGTGGCTTTGTAGATGGGTTGGCTGGGAGCAGAGGGTGTCTGCACCTGAAGGTGTCAGTCTTCTCAGAGAGTTGGTGGGCCAAGAGCCAGGGGACTGCGGGTGAGAGGTGGTGGGGAGGTCTGGGGTATTTGCTGTGGGGCATAGGAGAATGAGCTCCCGGTGCTTGTGCTGTGGGGCAGACAGGTGGGTTAATCCAGGGCAAGAGATCTGCCAGGCAGTTGCACCAGAAGGACACAACAGCTTTTTTTACTTAAAAGAGACTAATGTAAAGGATCAGGGAATCTAAGCTGCTTTTAGAGAGAAGACGGGTCCCAGGGCCTGGGGTCCAGTGCAGCTAAAGAGCTAGTGGGGAGCAGCTGGATGGCAAGGACACCTTATTCAGAGCAGGACGCTGGCTGGTGGTTTTGGAAGTGAGCAGGCCATGGCATTGGCAGGGGCCTGGTATGCCTGGGGAGCAGGGAGCTGCATGGGGGAGAAGCTCCTGGGAGGTGAGGAGCCCACTGCCCAGCACAGCATGGTGGCTGAGCTGAAGGGCCCTGGAAGGATGCCGGGGTAGGGTGGATGGGAAGGTGGGACCCAGAACTGAAGGCTGGAAGAATGAGGGGCTGGATGCTGATGGGGCTGGGTGTGATGGGATTTATAGGGACAATCAGCAGGGGTCTGAATGGATGGGGCAGTGGAGAGGGAGAAGGATGTCAGTTCCTCTGAAATTCCTGTTGAGGCAGGAGGCAAGCAGAAGGCGTGTTCTAAGGCAAGGCTGGGAAATAGGGTACTTTGTTCCTAGAGTGAGAATCCCAGTGGCTCCAGAGCTGTTTGCAAGGGGAATGACACTGCACAATTGAACATGAAGATTCTGGGGACTTACACATGAGGTGCTCCCTGGGGAGCCCTCAGGTCTCTGGGGTGCGGTGTGTGCCACCAAATGTGAACCTGCTGGCTGTGAGCCTCACAGGGCATGAGCAGCACCCAGTGTGGCCCCTGGCCCCACTGCCCCTGTAGCATCCCTTCCCGATGCTCCAGCAGAACGTGTGCTGGAGTACAGCCATCATGTCATACAGGCCAACATCCTCATGCTACAGAATGAGGCTTCTCAGTGCCTCACACCACACCTGGCATGCAACAGACACACAAGAACTTGGAGTTCGTGATTCTTGCTCTTGGTTCCAGCACCACCATCATGTTTGTGCAGCAACCTTCCTTCACAGATCCCCAAGTTTGCCTGGTCTGTTTCTCTCACCACTTGGATCAAGCATCTCCCCACTAGGGTGGGGAGATGGTACCATCAGGAGGCCAGAAGACAAGGCGCTGGTTAGCCTCTAGAGGAGAACTCAGACCTGCCGCTCCCTGAGCACTGAGGTCCTTGCGGCCTCAAAGTCACAGCCTCCTTCCAGCAGGGGGCAGTGTCAGATGCCCAGAATGGGAAAAAGAGCCAGGAGCTCTGAGTTCGAGGCTCCGCCCTGCTCTTAGGCCTTCACCTGTGCTGGTGTCACTCTGAACCTGTTTCCTCATGTGAATAATGAGGGTAGATGGTCTGTTTTTTCCAGCACTAAATGATGATACCGATGATCAATAACATTTGCCCTGCACCTCCTTAGGCTCAGGCTCTGGGGCTAAATGTTTTCCATGGGTGGTCTCATTTCATCCTCACATTAACTGTGTAGGTGGGCACTATTGCTGTCCCATTTTACAGAGGAGGAAACTGCAGCACAGAGAGGCAGAGGAGGGTGAGGCTCTTTGAAACAAATAAAAACCCTCCCCAGTAAACGTATTGGAGGCAGGCGACCCTCCTGCTGCTGTTGAAATCTAAGATTTCTGTCTTAGTAATTCTGGCCTCTGAGTCTGTGTACACTGTAAAGGGCAAAGATGACAAGGCTTTTATTGCTTTAATTAAAACCTGGGTGAAAAGCTCGCGATTCATATTAAAATGAAATTTTGTTTCACCCGCTGTGGTGCGGAGAAGGTAACAGCGGTGATTACTGCTAAGATTACAAACAATCAAAGAGAAAAGGCCTTTTGCAAGCATTTCCTATTAAAGCCACAAACATCACACTTTAAAAATAATTATGGTTGTGTTATCAGAACATGATTCATTAGTTCTGAATAAATACCAGAGGCCTTAAAGGAAACTGTTTCAAGACCATAGATTTTGTTCAAATCCGATGAAATTTAATATCACTTCACAGTTGGAGAATAAAATACAAGGAGGGGGGAAAAGCCCATCCTGTGTATATGGAGAGAATTGAGTATATATGTCAGATTGAACTAATGAACTCTTCCCCATCAACCCTAAACACATACTCAGAAAAAATGGCCTAGCTTCTCTTATTTTCATTGAGAGAAAACTGCCGAGGAGGAGTGAGTACTTATATCTCACCAATCTTAATTTTACATCCCAATGGCCAAAAATATATTTATTTTAAAGCTCTTGATTCCTGCCTGTGAGACGTTTAAATATTTGAGGGCGCAGGCATGGAGGCATTGGGGAATGGATGGGGGGAGGACTTAGGTCTGCATTTATGGTGCCTTCCCCTGTCATAAAGATATTTTTCATACAATGCAGTGAATGTTTATGGCATATAGTTTTGTTTCCTTCCAACTATTATGAGAGAAATTGAATCCCAGGAAATGTTCACTCTCTCTAAATGGGATGGAAACAATGATGATGATGTGGGAAGTGCAGGGGCCTGGGGGAGGGGATGGCAGTGGGGTGGACACGTGATTTCAAGGATTTTCTTAAAAACAGCACCCTTCCCCCTCCCAGCCACCTCCCAGCCACCTCGAATTTAGCATCCCCTCTAGGACCTGGGTTTTTACTGGGGAGGGTCAGAGAACAAAGATTTTATACATTTTTCATTGCTGTGTGTGAGCTCACTGGTGACCAAGAAGTGGAAATGAGGCCAGACGTGGGGACTTTCTCACAATGGGACTGGGTTCTTATCTTCTGGAGGGTCAGGATCCTGGTTCTGGCCCCTCCTCAGCCCCTCTCCCTGTGTCCCCTCAGACTGGTCATTTGTCCTCTCTGGGCTCTGGTTTTTGCATCTGTGAATGGGGATTGGATGAATATCTCTGAGGGACCTTCCGGGTTGACTTACAGCCAAGGGCTCAACCCCCTTCACCCACTGCCTGAGCGCCCAGGAGGGACAATGATCTGTCCCAGAGGCCTTCCCCACCTGGCTGAGTCACACCAATGCTGAGAGGGCCCCGCAATGAGGCTGGAAGCTGTGTGTCACATTTCAGCCCACCAGGCATGATGATAAGGAGCTGGGTTATAAAGGTAATGACATGAGAAGGCAGAACTGGGCTCAAATGATAATCTTGACACATGTGGCTGGGGAAGCTTGGACAAGTTAACCAAGTTTTCTGAGCTTCAATTTTGTCTTTAGAAGTTCCTCAGAGTGATGCAGAAGTAAATTAAGTGTGTTTATATCCAAAGTGGTTATTCTAGTGCTTGGTACATAGAAATTGGTAGTTAGCCTGAGGTGCTACTAAAATCCCCATTTTATAGATGGAAAACATTATTTTCAGTAAGGTAAAATGGGACAGGTACATACTCAGCCCCAAGTAGAGGCCCGGAGGCCCTGGGGTCAGGCCAGTGATACAGGCCTTCGAAGATGCATCTGCTTGCGAGGTAGCAGGGTCTGTGCCAACAGCCACCCCGTGGCGCCGAGCTCATAGTTGGGAGGGTGCTTAGAGCAGAGTGAGGAGCTGGGGCGCATGGCTTTAAGAGGACTGTGTGTCCAGCTGGGAAGGATGAGCGGGCGGTGAGAGTGACCGTTGCATTTGGAGAGAGAGATGGGGAAGGAGGGCTCTGAGGAAGGTTGCTGTGCATTGGGAGGTGGGATCTTCCTCTTATAAGTCCCCTGAAGAAAACCTTCAGTGAAGTTCTTTGTAACTGCCCAAAGGCTTTAAAAGTTAGCACAGTGTGACCTTTGGCTATTGACTGCTGGGATGGCCCTCAAGGGTGGGAAGTTTGTGGCTAGTGGTTATACTTGTGCCATGTGTAAACTGAGCAGTTGTAGTTTTATTGTTGCCACTAGCCTTCATAAACAATGGTTGGCAATTGCAACGGGAAAGATATAATGGGAAGGGACGAGGAAGCCTTTTAAAATGTATGTATGTATGTATGTAGGTATGTATGTATGTGTGTATTTTTTGAGATGGAGTCTCACTCTGTCACCCAGGCTGGAGTACAGTGGTGTGATCTTGGCTCACTGCAACCTCCGCCTCCTGGGTTCAAGAGATTCTCCTATCTCAGCCTCCTGAGTAGCTGGGATTACAGGCATGTGCCATCATGCCCGGCTAATTTTTGTATTTTTAGTAGAAATGGGGTTTTTCCATGTTGGCCAGGCTGGTCTCGAACTCCTGACCTCAAGTGATCTGCCCACCCCAGCCTCCCAAAGTGCTGGGATTACAGGTGTGAGCCACTGTGCCCAGCTTTAAAATTTATTAACATGGTATACTCCCACCGAAACGGAGAATATGTAAAAGACTAAGTTGAGAAGGATCTGGAGGAACCAGTACCCTCACTCACTGCTGTGTAAATTGGTACCACCACAGATGCCATTTTGCAGTATCTAAAGCTGAATATATGTCTCTATGACTCAGTAATTCAACTCCACAAATGCCTTCGTATGTTCAGGCCAGGCGTGGTGGCTCATGCCTGTAATCCTAGCACTTTGGGAGTCTGAGGTGGGAGGATCGCTTGAGCCGAGGAGTTCAAGACCAGCCTGAGCAATTTAGTGAGACCCCTGTTTTAAAAAATTAAACAATTAGCCAGGTGTGGTGGTACATACCTGTAGTCCCAGCTACTCGAGAGGCTAAGGTGGGACGATCACTTGAGCCCTGGAGGTTGAGGCTGCAATGAGCCATGTTTGCTCCATTGCACTCTAGCCTTGATGACAGAGTGAGACCGTTTCTTAAAAAAAAGTTTATAGGAGTGTTTTTCATTAAAGCTCAAAACTGAAAACAATCCAAATGCCCATCAACAGTAGACTGGATACATGATTCTGAAATATTCTTACACAGTGGAATACTATGCAGCAATGAGAATGAATGATGTGTAACCACATGCCATCAAGCAGATGAGTCTCACAAACACGTTGAGTGAAAGAAACCAGACAACAAGACAGAACATTCTAGACAATGCCATTTACATACAGCACATGAACAGGCAAAACTAATCAATGGAGATAGAATGTGAATTGCAGTTACCCTAGAGGGGGGTGGGGAGTGACTATAGGGGCTTTGAGGGGCTTCAGAGGTGCTGGGAAGGTTTTCTCCCTTCCTTTGAGTGCTGTTTACACAAATCTGTTCACTTTATGAAAATTCATTGAGCTGTACATTTATGATTTGTGCACTTTTCGGTTGTATTCTGTGCTTCAATAAGGTGTAAAAAAAGAAAGATCAAGGCATTGTATTTTTACAAGTATCTCAATTTTTAGAGACAGGGCAGGCAGGGAAGGGAACCTAGCCAGGTTTGGTCATTTATATCTTGTGTTAATCCGGTCACCAGGGTAGTAAGTTCCCACTGAGAGCATGGATGGACGAGCCTTTTACCGCTTGAACAATGTATTTAACTTCCTGGGAGGGAAAGAATTATTTTAGCCTCATAATGGATGATGAGCTGTGAAATTGCTCTGGCTGTGGCTTGCCCCAGGGAAGCAGGTGGCACGGGCTTCCCCAGATCTGCTCAGCTCTGCAGGCTCTGGCCTTCCACTTCTATTTCCCTGTGGACAGAGTTTTAGGAAATGTTTGAAATATCAACATCTTTTTTTTTTTTTTTTTTTGGAGACAGAGTCTCACTCTGTCGCCAGGCTGGAGTGCAGTATCACAATCTTGGCTCACTGCAACCTCCACCTCCCCGGTTCAAGTGAGTCTCCTGCCTCAGCCTCCTGAGTAGCGGGGATTACAGGCACATGCTACCACACCCAGCTAATTTTTGTATTTTTAGTAGAGACGGGGCTTTACCATGTTGGCCAAGATGGTCTCGATCTCTTGACCTCGTGATCTGCCCGCCTCGGCCTCCCAAAGTGCTGGGATTACAGGCGTGAGCCACCGCACCCGGCCGAAACATCAACACTTAAAGCACATGCATATGTCTGTGTGTGTATGTGTGGTGTTTGTGATGCTGTGCTGTGGTGCCAGAAAATCTTGTTAATGGAATATGTGAAGATGTCTAAGTTTCTCTGGGCACAGACAACACACATGCTTGTGTACAGACACATTCATGCACAAATATAAGCAAATACAAACACAACTTGTAGGCATGCTCAGTGTATGGAAAGGCACATTGAGCATTGCTGTGTGCTCCTGGGCAAGTTACTCAATCTCTCATTGCCTCAGTTTCTGCAGTGAAATGGAGATAATAAATCACCTGACTCTTGGGCTAGTGTGAGCAATACTCTCACATGTGCACAAGCACACACAAATGAGATTTTAGTTTCCGTTTATTTGCTTAATGGCTGCTTTCCTCCTAGACTGTGGGTTTCGTGGGGGCAGGGACCTGGCACAGGGTAGGAGTGGAGTTGGTATCTGGTGAGCTAATATCTGCTGATGAACAACTCTCACAAGCCTACTGGTACACATGCTGTTTAAACACATTCACAAGCACATCTGACACACTTATTCACAGGTGTAGGCACATACAGGGATATACACGCACACACTCAAATGTGTCCAGACTCAGAACTTAGGAGGGTGGATTTATCTGCAGTTTGGGGACTCTGGACTAGAAGTGAGAACACTGGGTTTTGGTTGTGGCTCCAGGTAACTCTAATTTATTATGTGACCTTGAGTAAGTCTCTCTTCTCAGAGGTCAAGGACTCCCAGCTGCATGTGATGGACTGGAATTTGAACCACGGTTAGTCTGAGTCAAAGTGCTTTTAATGATTCAGGCCGTGCTATCCCCAGTGTGGTCATGGACCTGCAGCATCCCCTGGAGCTTGTTAGGCATGCAGCATCTCAGTCCCCACCCAGAATCTGATTTAGAGTCTCCTAAATCAGAATCTTCATTTTAACAGATCCCTACTTGATTTGTGTGCACATTACAGGTTGAGAAGTGCTGGCCTAGTGTACTTTGCCTTCCCCAAGCACTGCAAGCAATTAGCCCATGCTGAGGGGGTTCATAAGCTGGTGGGGCACAGGCACATGCCTACCCTGAGGAGCAGTTAGAGAATGGGAGAGGAGGCAGTCGGGAGCTGCCTATGAAGACAGAATCAACATGGAAGCTCAGCATCACACATGCGGGAGCCCAGTCCCTTCTATTTATAAAGAAGCAGAATCACACAGTCGTTAAGAGTGCCAATTCATGAGCTAGGCTTTTTAATTTTAAAAACAGCATATATTAGGGCTAGGCACAGTGGCTCATGCCTGTAATCCTAGCACTTTGGGAGGCCCAGACAGGTGGGTCACTTGAGGTCAGGAGTTCGAGACCAGCCTGGCCAACATGGAGAAACTCCATCTCTACTAAAAATACAAAAATTAGCTGGGCATGGTGGCATGTGTCTGTAATCCCAGCTACTCAGGAGGCTGAGGCCAGAGAATCACTTGAATCCAGGAGGTGGAGGTTACAGTGAGGTGAGGTCACGCCACTGAACTCCAGCCTGGGCAACAGAGCAAGACTCTGTCTCAGAAAAAAAAAAAACTCACCCAGCATATATTAATCATCTCATAGTTAACTGCATGCCAGGAATCAAGTGTGGCTTCATGTGGTGCCTCTGGCTTAAGATCTCTTGGAGGCTGTGCTCAATGTGATACTCAAGGCTGTGGTCTCATCTGATGGCTTGACTGAAGGGGGATTTACTTCCAGGTTCCCTCTATTGGTTGTTGGCCGGATTCAGTTCCCCTGAACTGAACCATTGAGTGGGAATCATGGCTCCATCCCTTCTTACCAGTTGTGTGGCTTTGTGCAAGCTTCCCATCTCTGTGGCTCCTCTGTGAAATGATTATAATAATAACACCTGCCTCATAGAGTTGTTGTGAAGATTAACAAATTCATGTATGAAAAGTACGTAGGATAAGGATACCTCTACACATGGTAAGTGCTATATAAATGGTTTCTGCTATTTTTTGAAAAAAGCTATAGAAAAGCAGGTCAGAACAATGTGAGGATGGGGGCTGAGCTATATATTTTTTAAAAATTTTACTGGTAACTCCGTAGGTTGCAGCACAAGCCTAGTTCAGAGTGGGTGCTCACTACATTTTAGGGGAGTGGATGAGCTCTGGGTGGCAGCCCCCTGATGGGATGTTTGGGGCATAGTAACAGGAGCATGGGGTCCAGGCTGCAAGAGGAGCAGGCCTTGCTCTATTCTGCCCAGATCACTGGGCCCCATTTGTGGTGCCACCACCTGGGAAGGCAGTAGGGTATTGTGGAAGTCCTCTCAATGTCACCTGGGAGGACAATGGCATGAGCAGAGGGGCCAGCACACCCAGGTGATACCACAGAATGCAGTGTCTGGGGGCTACAGTGAGTTCACTGTGGCTAGTATCAGGCAAGGTTGCAGGACTTGGTCCAGGAGGCCTTGGATGCCAAGCAGAGGCCGGGACCCTGTTCTGAAGGGTCTGAGCAGGGCAGTGTCCATGGAGCAGTGTGCTCTAGGGGACTTCACTGCTCAGCCTGGTGTCCTGGGATCTCGGGGCACTCATGAGGACCATTCTCGGAGAACTTAAGTGCCTTCATCCACAGGCAGCTGGCGTGTGGCACATTTTTAGGCAATGCTACTTCTGTCATTTTCAGAAGGTAGAAATGGGAAAGAAAAAAAAAAGCTGCAAATAGACATCATTTTTCCAGAAGCTTATTTTAAGACAGAAACAACTAGAGAGCCTACTCATCATTTTTGCTGCTTTTAAAATCAGCACTGCCTTGTGTGTGCCTGGGTACCTGCATGCAAGGAGCACAGGCATGAATTGAATTTGATTTTAAAAATCCCTTGATCCAATTGCCTCTTTTTACAGTTGGTGTAACTGAGGCCCAGAAAGGGGTCAGTGATTTGTCCAAGGTCACACAGCCTGTCAGAGGTAGGGGCTCAGATCTTCATGAGAAGATGCTAAGATGAGGACAAGGAACCAGGAGACCCCGATGGGCCAAGTTAGAATGATTTCATGCTGAACAGCGTCACTGAGCGGGAGGCTGCTTCAGACCTTTGCTGACTTCTTAGAGCTTGCAGGAAAGATGGTGCAGCGCTGAGCCCAATGCCATAGCAGACCATTAGGATGTTCATTCATTCATTCACTCCAAAACGTATTTACTAAGCACCTACTGTGCGTCGGGCAGTGGTGTAGGTGATGAGATGAAACTGTGAACAAAGCAGTCAAACACTCCTAGTCCTTACTCGTTCACGCATCCTTTTATTCAGTAAATGTTTATTGAGGGCCTACTATGTGCAAGGTACTATCCTTGGCCCTTGGAATATATCAGTGACCAAATGGTGGAATTTATATCCTAGTGAAGGGGACAGGCAATAATCATTATTATTATTATTATTATTTTGAGTTGGAGTCTTGCTCTGTCGTCCAGGCTGGAGTGCAGTGGTACAATCTCAGCTCATTGCAACCTCCGCCTCCCAGGTTCAAGCAATTCTGCTGCCTCAGCCTCCTGAGTAGCTGGGGTTACAGGCATACACCACTATGCCCAGCTCATTTTTGTATTTTTAGTACAGATGGGGTTTCACCATGTTGGCAACGCTGGTCTTGAACTCCTGACCTCAGGTGGTCCGGCCTCCCAAAGTGCTAGGATTACAGGCATGAGCCACTGCAACCAGCCATAATCATTATTTTTAAAAAGTAAAGTATACTGTATGTTTGCAGGTAAAAGTTCTGTGGGGAAACTGAGCAGGTAGGGGAGCTGGGTGTGCCAGCAGGAGCTGCACTTGCAAACAGGGTGGCCAGGGAAGGCACTGCTGAGAAAGTGACATTTGAGCAACGACTTGAAGGGGCGAGGGGGTTGAGATCTGGGAAAGGACATTGCAGTAGAGGGAACAGCCAGCACCAAGGCCCCGCAGTGGGAGTGTGCCTGGCATGTTTGAGGAACGTGGCTGGAGTGGAGGGAGTGAGGTGGAAGAACTGGGAGACTTATCTGATTGACGGCTGGGATGGTCAAGAGCAGCTCCCAACCACGTGTGGCATGGGCAGAGGTAAGTGACCCAGGACAGCATCAGGAGTGATCGTGTAGGAGCGATCGTGTAGGAGCCAGGATACCCCTACCTCCCTTGTAAGGCCTCCCAGCATTGACATGAGGGCAGGGCACGTGCATGGGGTGTGGCATCCCTTGCAGTGATTTAAAGGGAAGTCTCAGCATCTTGCAATGTCTTGGAGCCAAAGGAGCTCCCATTTTGAGGCCACTGTGGGAAACTCATGTGGCGTAAGGAAGGATCATGGCCTTCAGATCGAGCCAGGCCCATATCTGAAAAATGTCATGGTTGAATGTCTTAGTAATACCAGCATGGAGAAGCCATTTTCTAAGCATGATGTGAAAGCCAGAAATCATACATTAATACATTTAATGTTTTAACATAAATGTAAAGCCCTTGATATGGCAAAAGTTATAAATAAGATCAAGTGACAAATTGGGAGTAATATTTGTAGCATGTAACATGCAAACACATAGAATAAAACAATAGAAAAATGGCAGAGGTAATGCTGGTTTTAGAACATGAAACACATTCGTGTAGGGTTTACAAAAAAAAAAGAAAAGAAAAAATGGTGGAGGGCCAGATTTGGTCCACAGCCTGTGATTTGCTGATCCGAACTGATTTAGGAATGTTGACATGTCCAAAACTGAGCTCGTGGTCCTCCTTATACCCACCAAGCATGTTTTCCCCTCAGTATTCCTCCACCAGTGGCTCGAGATGGGAACCTGGGAGTGATGTTCGAGTCCCCCCGAATGAGGAAGGCACATGGCATGTCAGACACCATCCAGGCTGGCCATAGCGATGAGGGGGTGTCATAGGAGGTGAGACTGGAAGGAGACTGGGCCGGATCATGCAGGACTTTGCAGGCTACAGAGAGGGTTTCACACACACTGTATCCTGATGTAAAGAGGACATCAACTAACGGGAGTATCACCATCAGTTTTGTGTGTAGAACCTCTACCCTGGCTGCTATGGAGAACAATTTGGAAGGAAAGAGATTAGAAGTTAGGAGATCATTGAGGAGGTGACTACAGCAGTCCTTGTGGGAGGTGATGACCGCTTGGACTAGGATGGTTGCTCTGCAGATGGATTGTGGTGGGAAGATTTGAGATACATGGGGAGGTGGGGCTGACAGGACTTTGTGATTGATTGGAGATGGGGATGAGAGAGGGAGGAATTGAACATCACTCCCAGGTACCCAGCTTGAGCCACCGGTAGAGGAATACTGAGGGGGAAATGGACTTGGTGGGTACAAGGATGACCACAAGCTCAGTTCTGGACATGTCAAAGAAATCATGGCCCTTGGACCAAATCTGACCCTCCACCTGTTTTGTGTAAATAAAGCTTTACTGGAACATGGGATCCTCCTAAGTTTAAATATTGCCTGTGGCTACTTTCATGCTATAGCAATAGAGTTGAATAGTTCTGACAGAGACCATATGACTCACAAAGCCAAAAATACATATTATCTGCAGAAAAAGTTTGCTGGGCTTTTGTGTAGGACATCCAAGGGAAGTAAAGTATCAAAGAGGCAGTTGGATATGTAGCTATAAAAATGTAATTTGAGGCTGGGCATAGTAGCTCATGCATGTAATCCCAGCACTTCGGAATGGAAAGCAGGGAGGATTGCTTGAGGCCAGGAGTTTGAGACCAGTCTGGGCAATATAGCAAGACCCGGTCTCTACAAAAAAATAAAAAATAGTAGGACATGGTGGCACACGCCTGTAGTCCCAGCTCCTTGGGTGTCTCAGGTGGAAGATCGCTTGAATCCGGGAGATTGAGGCTGCAGTGAGCTGTGATCATGCCACTGTGCTCCAGCCTGGGCAACAGAGCAAGACCCTGTCTCGAAAAAGAAAATTCAATTAAAAAAACAAAAACAGTTTGGCACGGTGGCTCATGCCTATACTCTCAGCACTTTGGGAGTTCAAGGTGGGTAGATCGCTTGAGCTCAGGAGTTTGAGACCAGCCTGGGCAGCATGGCAAAACCCCATCTCTACAAAAAAAATTAACCAGGTGTGTTGGCTCTTGCCTGTAGTCCCAGGTATTCAGGAGGCTGAGGTGGGAGGATAGCTTGAGCCCAGGAGTCAGAGGCTGCAGTGAGCCAAGATCATGCTATTGCACTCTAGCCTGGGTGACAGAGCCAGACCCTGTCTCCAAAAAAAAAAAAAAAAAAAAAGACTACCACTTATTGGAAAACTGAGCTTCCTTATCCGTAAAATGGGGCCAATGCCTGCTTCAGGCTGCCTCTTCTCATTCAGATGCTGTTGCCCACAAGTTATCCCCAGCCTTGCGACTTTTGCTACTTAAGTTCTGCTGGGACTGCTGCTTCCTAAAGAAAAGGACCCCCAAACCCACCCACCAATCATGTATCTTTCCAGAGCCTCCCCGTCCCTGCCCGGTGAATCACCCAGGATGCTGCTGAAACCTTAGCTTGAGTCAGATTGTGTCCTGAGCGAGAACACATGGGGATTATCATGTTTGTTCCCAGATAGGGTTTTAGTCAACAAAACTCCTGTCTAATGTGACTGCCTGTCATTGTCCCACTATGATGCCTCTGTCTGCCCTGATCCAAGCATTTCAGGGTCAGGAACAGCCACAGAGCAGCCGTGGCTGGCAGCCTGGCACACTGCCGGTGGGAGGGTGTTAGATGCACTCCTGTGTGAGTGCCCTGGCTGGGCTTGGAGGTTCTGCCTGTAGATAAAGGCTGAGAAAAGAGATTACATTCCCCTCCCCCACCTCCTCCAGAATCCACGCTTCATTTTACCCGTATGGCTTTTCTCTCCTGTTTGACTTATGTATGGTATGGACTTTTAGTTTTTTATTTTTTGAGAAGCATTTTTAGTCCAGGAAAATGACAGGCCAAGCAAAAGGCATAATTGTCCTGATTTTCAGAAGTGCTGCAATACTCCAGATCTGATGTATGGTGAGACTCGAATCAGAAAGATTCTATTAAACATATCTGGGGTGGGTGACATAGGGGTATTATCTGAGATGATTAATTTGACTCAGTCATTATGGACACAGACAAGCCTGACAAAATTGCATTTCATTCCCCGCAGAATTCATAAAATCACTATACCCGTGATAAGAAGTTACAGTGCTAGGAGCTCAGCTCCAGTTGATGGGGTTTGGAGTTTTGATAAGATGTCATTTTCTGTTGTGAAAACAGAGTTGAGAAACACTGAATCGCACTAGTCTTTTAGCAGAGATGGCTTTTTAAAAACTTTTATTTTAGGTTCAGGGGTACGTGTGAAGGTTTGTTATATAGGTAAGCTTGTGTCGTGGGGATTTGTCGTACGGATTATTTTGTCACCCAGGTATTCAGCCTAGTACCCATTAGTTATTTTTTCTGCTCCTCTCCCTCCTCCCACCCTCAAGTAGAACCCAGTGTCTGTTGTTCCTTTTCTTGTGTTGATGAGTTCTTATCATTTAGCTCTCACTTGTGAGTGAGAACATGTGGTATTTGCTTTTCTGTTCCTGCATTAGTTTACTAAGGATAATGGCCTCCAGCTCCATCCATGTTCCTACAGAAGACATGATGTCATTCTTTTTTTATGACTGCATAGTATTCCATGGTGTATATGTACCACATACAACATTTTCTTTATCCAATCTGTCCTTGATGGTCATTCAGGTTGATTCCATGTTTGTTGTGAATAGTCCTGCAATGAACATTTGTGTACATGTGTCTTTATGGAAGAATGATTTATATTCTTCTGGGTATATATCCAGTAATGGGATTGCTGGGTTGAATGGTAGTTCTGCTTTTTGTTCTTTGAGTGATTGCTATATTGCTTTCCACAATGGTTGAACTAATTTACACTCCTACCAACAGTGTAAGTGTTACCTTTTCTCTGCAACCTTGCCAGGATCTGTTATTTTTTGGCTTTTTCATAATAGCTATTCTGACTGGTGTGAGATGGTATCTCATTATGGTTTTGATTTGCATTTCTCTAATGATTGGTGATGTTGTAGCTGAGATGTTCTTGCTGGTGCGGGTTTTACTTGTTAAAATGGCAAGATGGTAGGGCGACCATATAATTTATTGGCCAAACCAGGACACTGTTTAGAGTGAAATAAAACATTATTAACATGACACTGGAACAAGAGGCGTGGAGCAGGCCTGCCCTGGCCTAGCCAGGACTCGTGTGTGTTGGAAGGAGCTTGAACAGTGGCAGAGCAAAGCTTTGGCTACTGGTAGGCAGGGCTTCTTGTCCTCATTTTCATAAATGCTACCCATATGACTTTGGATAAGTCATTTTTCCCTTTTGAACCTCAGTTTCCTCATCTGTAAAATGGAAATGCCATTTTCTACTTGTTCTGCATATCATCCGAGGGCTTTTTTTTTTCTTGCTTGGGTGTGTGTGTGTGTGGGATTTATGCTGACTTCCTGTTAATGTGTTTTCCCATCTGTTTCCTTGTATAATTCTCTCAGCTCTTAGGTGGGGTTTTGTAGACAAGGAAACTGAGTAGTAGGCAGTTTGGATAAATTGCCAGAAGCCCTCAGCAAGTAAGATTCCCCATGTCAGTGTAACTCCAAAGCCAGAGCTCTTTCTGCAGATCAACAATGTAACTCTCAATACATGAGAGTTACAGCACCTCATGTTTCCATGTATTTCAAATATTCCTCCCAACAAAGCTGGAAGGTTGTTGGAATACATAATCAGGATTCAACTCTGGGGACACAAGTTGGGTTCTCCCAAGAATCATTTCTCACCATGCATCACCAGGGAGTGAATGCCACTTCTCCTTTTATGCTATACTCCAACTCTCAACAAGCTCTTTGGAAAAAGGTCAAATCACCTGCTACTCCCTCAGTGAATCTTCACCTCTTTCTTATACAGCATTGTGGTGGGAAATGGAGATCGATAGTCAAAATGGCAGCCTGAGAACTTTCATGTAAGCACTAACTGGGATAAAGTAGAAAGCCATCACTAATAAAAGGAACACTTCAGCAAGCAGATACAATAACAACTGATTTGTAAATACCTAACAACATAGCTTTGAAATATATGAAGCAATACAGCAGGTTGATAAAATCACAATCACAGTGGAAATTTTTAACACATTTCTCTCAGAAACCAAAGGGTCAAACAGAAAAAGAAAAGTAATTGTTGTTTGGAAGATTTACATGATAGAATTAACAAGCTGAAAATTATAAATATTGATCAAAATTAGCCTGATACTGTATCAAAGGAATTCTCAATGGCTTTTAAAGAATTAATATATTTTTCATTCCCTTTTGGGTATCTTTTTCTTTTTTCATGTCAGTGGTTCCTTATTTTATTAGCCTTTTCAAAAAAACCATCTCTTCCTTGTATTTCTTATCTAAAATTTGTTTTCTATTTTATTTTTCTCCTACAGACTTTCGGTTTATTTTATTATTCTATTTCTACCATCTTGAGTTGAGTGCTGAGTTTGTCTTTCTTGTCTTCTAATAAATTCATTTTGATAAAAGTATAATTTTTCATTGTCCATCTCTCATAAGTTTTGTCAGGTAGTGTTCTCATCATTTCAGTTGTGATTTCCTTTTTAACACAGAAGTTACTTAGATGATTGCTCTAAAAGTGTTTAAGTATGTAGGAGGATTTCCCTCCCTCCATTTTTTTTTCTGCTCGTTTGTTTTTGTTAATAACTAGGTTGGTGCATGTACTAGTCTGTTCTCACATTGCTAGAAAACTACCTGAGACTGGGTAGTTTATAAAGAAAAGAGGTTTAATTGATTCACAGTTCTGCAGGCTGTATAGGAGGCATGGCTAGGGAGGCCTCAGGAAACTTACAATCATGGTAGAAGGGTGAAAGGGAAGCAAGCACATATTCACATGGCAGCAGGAGATAGGGAGATGAGGAAAGGGCTACACACTTTCAAACAACCCGATCTTGTGAGAACTTACTTACTATCACGAGAACAGCAAGGGGGAAATCAGCCCCCATGATCCAATCACCTTCCACCAGGCCCCTGCCTGAACTCTGAAAATTACAATTTGACATGAGATTTGGGTGGGGATGCAAAGCCAAAGCCTATCAGTGTATTTAGGTCTTAGAATTTGATCTATCTAATTTCTAACTTTTGAAGAGTTTGAGATTCTCTTTGTAGTTTACCTGGTTATATTTTGTAAGTGTTCTATGGACATTTGAAAGGAATAAATCAAAAGAGTGAATTGCGTTATTCAGATCCTCAATCCTCACTCATTTCTATCTGACTGATTTGCCCATTTTATTTATGGTTTTATACTAACAGTTTTTTACATTTTATATTTCTGTGGTTTTATCAATTTACATAAAAATTTGTCATTTCTTCTTAGTAGATTTATATCATTTATTGACGTAAGTGTTCCTTTTGATATTTTTTAATGCTTTTTTGCCCTGATTTGTACTTAATTTGTAATTAATTTTGCCACTCTGCTTTTTGTTGGCCTGATACATACATACATCTATCTATCTATCTATCTATCTATCTATCTATCTATCTATTTATTTTAAGATGGAGTCTCGTTCTGTCACTCAGGATGGAGGGCAGTGGCACAATCTCAGCTCACTGCAACCCCTGCTTCCCGGGTTCAAGGGATTCTCCTGTCTCAGCCTCCTGAGTAGCTGGGATTACAGGCACTCGCCACCATGTCCAGCTAATTTTTGTATTTTTAGTAGAGATGGAGTTTCACCATATTGGCCAGGCTCATCTTGGACTCCTGACCTGAGGTGATCTACCCACCTTGGCCTCTCAAAATTCTCGGATTACAGGCGTGCGCCACCATGCTCGGCTGGTGTCTATTTATTTTTATCTTACAGGTCATTTTATTTTAGGCATGTCTATTATAAACCATATGCTGTATGTATTTTAATAAAAATATTTTGTCTTTTAATAAAGCAATTGAAATCATTCATATTGTGTTATGAATATTTAGTCTTAATGCTGCCATTTTATGAATATTCTTTATTATGTTTGATAGTTCACTCCTGTTTTCTTTGCAGATTTTTCTAGATTGATAAAGTTCTGTTTTCTTCTACTTTCTTTGGTTCTTCCAATGGTGTAAAATTTTTGCTTTTCCTTAAAATTATAACAAATAGTTAATAAATTAATTCATCAAAGTTTCAGGGCAAGATCAGTATGGAAAAATCACTGGTGTTTCTGTAAACCAACAATGAACAACCCATAAAGGAAACTAAAAAAAAATTCCATATATAATAACATCTAAGAGAATAAAATATGTAGGAATAAATTTAACCAGGAAGGGGGAAAACTCCTAAACTGAAAACTACACAACATTGTCAAAAGAAATTAAAGATCTAAATAAATTGAAAGATATCCATGTCTGTGGATTGGAAGACTTAATAATGTTAAGATGGCAATACTATCTGAGCGTCTACAGATTCAATGCAATCTTTATCAAATTTCCACTGGTCTTTTTTGCAGAAATGAAAAATCTGATCCTCAAATTCATATGGAATTGCCGGGGGGCCTGAATAGCACCAGTAATCTTGAAAAATAACAGGCTGGAGGACTCACACTTCCCAATTTCCATAAAGCAACAGTAGTCAAAACAATGTGGTACTGGCATAAGGATAGACATATAGACCAATGGAATGGAATTGAGAGTGTAGAAATAAACGAATACATCTATGGCCAGTTGATTTTATATAGGGGTGTCAAGACCATTCAATGGGGAAAGAACAGCAGGCTGTGTGGATATTGAGAGCAGAGTATTCTAAAGGAAGGGAACAGCCATTGCAAAGACTCTGGGGCAGAAACGTGCCTGGAGTAGCTGGAGTGGTATGAACAAGGGGAATAGGAGATGATGACGTCAGAGAGGTAAAAAAGGACGTGGGACTGGGGAGAGCAAGACTACTTAGCATGGGGCCATTGTTCCTTATCTGAGTGAGAAGGAGAGCTCTAGAGGGTTGTGAGCAGAGCTTATATTTTAGCAGGATAATTCTGGCCCTGGGGTGAGAATGGACCTTAGCAAAGGTGGAGGCAGGGAGGCCAAGAGGCCAGGGAGGAGACTGCTGCAGTCATCCAGGGCAAAGAGGGTGATGGCTCAAGGTGGAGCTGATGGTATTTTTGGACACATTTCATGTAGGATGTGAGAGGAAGAGAGGGGTCAAGGATGACACCTTGGTTTCTGGCCTGAGCAACCAGAAGGATGGAGTGGCCATTAGCTGAGGTGGAGAAGACTGTGGGAGGGGTAGGTTCTCTCTTAAATGTGTTGAGTTGTTTGAGATATCAATTAACATCCAAAGGGAAGGACAAATAACAGTGGGCTTATATGAGTCAGCATTTCAGGGGAAGGTCTGGCTCAGTGGTAAGAACTGGAGCTCACCAGCATACAGATGGTCCATAATGCCATGAGTCTGGATGAGAGCACCAGGGAGTGAGTGTGTTTAGAGGAGGGTATAAGATCTGAGCTCTGGGAATGTCATCATCAATAGATTAAGGAGAAGAATGGGAACCAACAAAGGACATACAGAATGGCCTGTGATGTTGGCCATGGACAGAAGAAATGGCCTGTGATGTTGAAGGACCAATATCTCTGGTGTCCCAGAAGCCAAGTGAAGAAGTTTGTTCCCAGGGAGGAGGATGAACTAATTATATCAAATTCCACTGATAAGGTCAAGATGAAGGCCAGATGAAGACTGAGCATTGGCCACTGGATTTAGGAAGATGGAGGTCATTGATGACCTTCCCAAGCAGTTTTGGTGGAAGTGGGATGAAAACATGATTGGAGTGGGTTTAAGAAAGAATGAGTGGAAATGAAGAGGTAACTCTTTGCAGATTTCCTGTAAGATTTTACTAATATTTTTAACTGGCAAAGCTCTTATGACTTAGCATCTCTTTCTATATTTTCATGAGGATGCCAGTGGTAGAGAGAAAATTAGGCACCGTGGAACGGCCAATTCTACTGTAGGAAAATGCTGGGTTTGGAGTCACAAGACCAGGGTCTGAATCACAACCAGGACCTACTAGCTATGTGACACCTCTACTCTCTAAGCTCCATGTCCCTCATCTGCAAAATGAAGATAATAATCACTTCTCTACAGAACACATATGAACTAAATGGAGAATGTACATGGACATGCTGGGCTCAGTGCCTGGCACATAGTAGGTACTCAGGACAAGTTGTTTTGTGTTCAGTGTCATGCATGTAGGATTTGATTGTGAAGAGGCATGTTCATGTTTGCCTGCTTAGTTATTTTTAAGTGTGCTAATTGCCTCTTTAAGTGAATTGTCATAATTGTGTGATTCCAATATTTTGATACAGCATATGCTTATTTTTTCAAAAGGCTTCTGGTCAATTGGGCCGGTTCCAGTGGATTGAAGTTTTGTTTTTTGACTGAAAGGAATGGACTTGAGCAGTCAGTTAGCATTCACTGGGCACCTTCTCTGTGCCAGCACCTGCTCTGTGCCAGCACCTATTTTAAGGGTGCTGAGGGACAGGGAGGGAGGTGTCGGTCAAAACACATGAACAGCAGGTGGCTGAGGGGCATGTAGTATGCTGGGAAGGAGAGCTGTGGTTTGAAACTAGAGCCTGGGACATTCCCCCATTTCCCGTGCCCATTTATTATGTTGTAATGAGTCATTACTGTGCACTGTGCTAGGCACTGAGGACAAGAGAGTTAAAGGACTTCCCCAAAGACACAGAATAAGTAAACAGCAGCTCACTGGCTCAGGATCCTCATTTATGAGTGTTCCTAACTCACACAACACAGGTGTGAGCACCACAGGGTGATGTGTGTCTTCAGCCTGACCACCAAGATGGGCTGGGGGCCGATTGCCTTTAGGTGGCAATAAGCCACAGATATCATATCACCCCAGAAAGTAGAGTCCCACTGCCAGCTTTCCAGTTCAGAGTCGCCACCTCCAGGAAGCCTTCCCAACCCCTCTGCCCACTCTAAGGCAAGACTCTACTCCTTTGATGCTCCCTATACAATCCCTTGTGTGTGTCCCCCATAGTATCATAGTATTCATGACCACCTGCAACCATTTGACTCTACTTACCTTTTGCTTGTGTCCCTGTCCCCCATATCCCAGTGTGCGACTGTTTGCTTATTCTGTGTCCTTGGGGAAGTCCCCACCATCTCTGAAACTCCAGATGAGGGCAGCAAGGATAGCAATAACTAACGCTGACATCACTCACTGTGTGCTCAACATTGCCCTGAGAAACTTACATGTTATTGATTCATTTATTCTTTATAGCAGCCCTGTAGATACATACTGTCATTACCCGCTTTCTCACACATGAGGAAACTGAGGCACAGAGAGGGTGTTTTAGTCTGTTTTGCATTGCTATAAAGGAATACTTGAGACTAGATCTTTTACAAAGAAAAGAGGTTTAATTGGCTCATGGTTCTGCAGGCTGTATCAGCATGGCACCCACATCTGCTCAGCTTTTGATGAGGCCTCAGGAAGCTTTTACTCCTGGGAGAAGGTGAAGGCGGTAGCAGGCATGTCACATGGCAGGAGAATGAGAGAGAGAGGGGAAGAGGTGCCAGTCTCTTTAAACAACCAGCTCTTGCATGAATGAATAGAGCAAAAACTCACTCATTACCACAGGGAGGGTCCCAAGCCACTACTGAAAGATCTGCCCCATGACCCAAACACTTTTGGCTCAGCCCCACCTCCAACAGTGGGTCACTTTTCGACATGAGATTTGGAGGGGACAAATATCCAAACTGTATCAGAGGGTAAGTAATGCACCCAGAGTCACACACAGGCAGTAAGTGGCAGAGCCAGGATGCAAACCCAAGCTGCCTGGCTCTTAACCACTGCACTGCACTGCCTCCTGCATGATAGGGACAGTAGTTCCCAGCTCCAGGGCAATCATGAAGGTTGAGTGAGATGCATGTTTATGGTGTCCACCCCAGGACCTGGCTGTACATTCAACTTTTTTTTTTTTTTTTTAAGATGAGGTCTCCCTCTGTCACCCAGGCTGGAGTGCAGTGGCACAATCACAGCTCACTTCAGCCTTGACCTCCTGGGCTCAAATGATCCTCCACCTCAGCCCCCGAAGTAGCTGGGACTATAGGTGCATGGCCACACACCCAGCGAATTTTTGTATTTTTTTTGTAGAGATGGGGTTTCACCATGTTGCCCAGAGTGGTCTCAAACTCCTGGGCTCAAGCGATCCTCCCGTCTTGGCCTCCCAAAGTGCTGGGATTATAGGCCAACTCATTGTTTCTGAGCTCTTACTTTGTGTTCCAACTCTGTGCCAGGTTCTGACCGAGGCATTGGGGATATAGGGAGCAAAACTCACGTTAAATATCAGACAAATAATCACACAAGAAGTCAGTTAACTACTTATAACGATGAGTGCTTCCAAGGAAAAATTCTGGGCAATCGGGGTGTGAAATGGGGTTTGATCTACCCTGGAGTATCAGGGAAGACATTTAAACAAAACCTATTGGGGAGAGATGAGTAGGAACGAACCACGGGAGGGACAATGTGTGGCAGGCGGAGTGCAGCAGAGGGAACTGTGTAGGGGGAGAGCCCAGAGGCAGGAGAGGTCACTGTGGTTAGAGGGGTGGTGGGGCCAGGCCATGCAAGGACTTCCAGGGCTGGATCTGGGATTGTGGACTTCATCCTGAAGGCAGTGGGGAGCTCATCATTTGATGTGGGATTGACATCGTGTGATGATCATCTTGATAGAGACCAGTCTGGCTACAGAAAGAGAATAGAGCAGCCCGAGTGGCCATTGAAAAAGGCTGGTAAGAGGTGGTGGTGGCCTGGACTAGGATAGTGGCAGTGGGAAAGAAACAGATTTTAAAGATATTTTGGAGGCATTTCATTGGATTTGAGAGATGTCGGGGGTGAGTCCCAGGTTCGTGGTTCTATGAACGGGATGGAAGGTAGTGTCACTTGCTGAGATGTGGAGGACACAGGGACACGGCAGGGGAAGGGGTATTATGATCAACAAATGAGAACATTGACTGGGCATCGAGAGGCTCCGCCCTGGAGCTCAGATGTGTGACCAAGGCTGGAGGGGTAAATGTGGCACTTAGATGAGAATCGAAACCCAGACTGGTTGAGGTCCACCTGGGGAGGCAATGTAGGGAGAAAGAGAGGGGAGTTCAGGACAGCCTGAGGAACCCTAGATGAGAACAGAGAAGGAGAAGGTGAAGCAGGAAGGTGGGCATGGTCATGGCCTGTTCCCAGATGACTGTTTGCCCATCTATGAGATCATCCCGCTGCAGCCCTGCAGAGGGAGGAAATGAGCAAGGGGCCACGTGGGCTCTGGGTCCCAGTGGTGGGTCCCAGGGTGGCAAGGCACTTACCCTCTCAGTCTGTTCTATGACTGTAAAGGGTAGTCTAGGGCTCTCCCCCATGGAATTTAGGTATCTTGTGCTTTCTGCTGTTGCCACAGGCTGTACACACACCCAGCTATCCCCGCTGCTCAGTAACTTCATCCAGCAGACACTCAGGGAATTGGCTATCACCAACCAGGTCCTTTGCCAGGCTCAGTGACCTTCACTATTTTAACACATGCACTTAACAAACAATACAATGATGCTAGAAGGTGTTATTTCTTACATGCTATTGTGGTTTAGGTTTCCCCCCACCTCTATGCATATTTCTTGATTGATTTAAGATTTAGCACTGTAGGTAACAATATATGTTACGTAGTTATATAGTCTGAAAGAGCTAGAAGGAAGATATTGAACGTTCCCAACACAAATGATAAATGTTCAAGATGCTGGATATGCCAATTACCCTGATATGATCGTTATGCATTATTTGTATCAAAACATCACTGTGTACCCCATAAGTAAGTACCATTATTTTATGTCCATTTAAAAAATGAAAGAAAAAGTGTGGAAAACATTTACCTTTATATTTACCAATGCCTTTGATAAGCTTCCTCTGTTCTGGAACATTCTCAACTATTATCTCCTCAGTTCTCCCCTGACCTATTCTCTCACTCTTCTCCTTCCAGAATGCTGATTGAACAGGCATCCATTAGACACTCTTACTCTGTCCGCTGTGCACATAAACTCTCTTTCATATTTCCTTTTTGACCGTCTATGCCGAACTCTGGATAATTTCTTCAGAGTCATCTTCTAGTTGACACACCTCTTTTCTGCTAGGGTCTAATCTCTTCCAGAGTGTAGAAATGGAAGAATGACTCCTCAAGCTAAAGTAACCTTGTTACTAAAACCCCAACAAGGACAGTATGAGACAGGAAAATTATAGGCCAGTCACACTTGTGAACCTGATAAAAAAGTCCTAAACAAAACATCAGCCAACAAAACCCAACAATCTATGGAAAGAATAATATGTCATGACCAAATAGGGTTTATTCCAGGAATGCAAGATTGATCTACCATTAGAAAACCAAATTACATATTTACTATATTAACTGAATTAAAGGAGAAAGGTCATTTGAGCCTGTCAGTGGATGCAGGGGGAAAGAATTTGATAAAATTGAAAAGCCATGCATGATTTTAATAAAGCCACACACTTTGACCCACCAGGAGGTCCCTCAGCTTGCTTAAGAATACCTCAAAGAACCTGTGGCAAATGGCATCCTTTGTGGTGAAATATTGAGCTCTTTAAGATAAGGAAAAAGGCCCGGATGTCTGCTCTCACCATTTCTATTCAGCGTTGTCCTGGAGGTTCCTGGACAGTTTGGCGAGGTGGGAAAAAAAAAACAAGGAAGGACTGGAAAGGAAGGTGCACAGGTGACTCCTGGTTTCTAGCTTGCACTCCTGCAAGGATGTTTGTGCCATTTACCAAGATGAGAAAGACTGAGAAGCCTTGGGCTGAGTGTTGGGAGCACAAGAGAAAATGGCCTGGCTTCCCTGGAAAGATCACCAGGCCTGGAATCAGGATACTTCAGCTCCATTCCCAACTCTTCCCCCAACCATGGATGGACTGCTTTCCTCCCTGAACCTGAGTCTCTATCTGTGAAATGGGTGGGCAGGAAAGATGGATCCAAGGTGGACTGTGATGGCCAGATCTGGTGGGAAACCAGAGAGGAACAGGGGGAGCCAGCCCCCATTCTCCAGGAGGGCAGGCTTCTGTGTGCAGAGCCTCTGGTGGGAGGAAACATCTGTTTGGGGATAGAGCAGGAGTCTGACCGAGTTAGGGCACCGTCTTGACCCTCTGCCTTGCAGAAGCATCATCCCTTCTCTCCTTTGCCAAGGGGTTGCTATCGTTATTATTGTTGCTGTTATTGGTGCTGTTGGGTATGTTCTGCAGTTGTAAGGCACTGACCCCCCCCCCCCGACATGTCTTTTTGATGTTTTAGACCTACAACGGCCAGAGCGAGAACAACGAAGACTATGAGATCCCCCCGATAACACCTCCCAACCTCCCGGAGCCATCCCTCCTGCACCTGGGGGACCACGAAGCCAGCTACCACTCGCTGTGCCACGGCCTCACCCCCAACGGTCTGCTCCCTGCCTACTCTTATCAGGCCATGGACCTCCCAGCCATCATGGTGTCCAACATGCTAGCACAGGACAGCCACCTGCTGTCGGGCCAGCTGCCCACGGTGAGTCCCTATCGCCTGCTGCAGTTCCTGCTGATGACAGCAGGGAGGGGGTTGAGAGGGAAGCAGAAGAATGTTGATGCTTTGATAAGAACCCTCTGCTCATGGGCAGGGTCTGGGTTTACCTGGTTGCTTGGAGTTGGTAATCCCATGCTGGGATTACCTGGTAGCATGGGAGTCTGTGGGACACGGCGGGTGGGCATGGAGAGAAATCTAATATCAGCACACTGCTTCCTTCTGGAGCTCTGCGTACAATATCTCGGTATTGGTTTGCATTATTTGTTAATAGTATAATCTCATTTTTATTTTTTAACAGTTTTATTGAGGTATAATTTATATTCCATACAATTCACCCATTTAAAGTATACTACTTAATGACTTTTCATATATTGACAGAGTTGTGTGACCATTAACACGATTGATTTTAGAACATTTCATCACCCCATAAAGAAACACTAGCTAGGCACAGTGATGTGTACCTATAATCTCAGCTACTTGGGAGGCTAAATGGGAGGATCGCTTGAGCCCAGGAGTCCTGGGCTGTAGTGCCCTATGCAAATCAGTTGGCTGCACTAGCTTTGGCATCAGTATGGTGACCTCCTGGGAGTGGGGAACCACTAGGTTGCTTAAGGAGGGGTAAACTGGCCAAGGTTGGAAACAGAGCAGGTCAAAACTCCCATGCTAACCAGTAGTGGGATCGTGCCTGTGAAAAGGCACTGCACTCCGGGCATCATGGCAAGACCCTATCACGAAAAGAAAAGAAAAATGCTCTGTTGCAGGGCATGGTGGCTCACGCCTATAACCCCAGCACTTTGGGAGACTGAGGCAGGAGGATCACTTGAGTCTAGGAGTTCAAGAACAGCCTTGGCAACATAGCAAGACCCCGTCTCTACAAAACAAATTAGCCAGGTGTGGTGGCGTGTACCTGTAGTCCTAGCTACTTGGGAGGCTGAGGTGGGAGGATCACTCAAGCCCGGGAGGTCAAGGCTGTGGTGACAGAGTGAGACCCTTTCTCAAAAAAACAACAGGAAGAAACATCATATTTTTGGCCATCACTCCCAACCCACCGCCTGAAATCTTCAGCCCTAGGCAACCACTAATTGACTTTCTGTCTCTATAAATTTGCCTATTCTGGACATTTCATAGAAATGGAGTCATATAATTAAAAAAAAATTGTATCTTGCTTAAGCTGCCAGAGAAGAGGGTGATTACCGAGTTAAAGTTCATGGGATAGGTAAAAATGTAGCAGGCAGACAAAGGCAAGAAAGAACCTTTCCCAGGTTGGGGGAATATCAGGTACAAAAGGAGGTGGCAAGGGTGCTCGTGCCATGCTTGGGAATAGCATGTGGTTCATGCTTTTTATTGGGCTGGAGAGGAAGGACCTGGAGCCAAGGAGAGAGAGGAGATGAAAGAGCTCAGCAGGGCCTGGATCATAAGGGTGCTGAATCCCATTCTAAGGAGATATATATCCTTAGAATGGCTGATTTGAGGCCAGGCATGGTGGCTCACAGCTCTAATCCCAGCACTTTGGGAGGCTGAGGCGGGGGATCACTTGAGGCCAGGAGTTCAAGACCATCCTGGTCAACATGGCGAAATTCTGTCTCTACTAAAAATACAAAAATTAGCCAGGCATGGTGGCACTCACCTGTAATACCAGCTACTCAGAAGGTTGAGGCACAAGAATTGCTTGAACCTGGGAGGTAAAGGTTGCAGTAAGCTGAGATGGTGCCACTGCGCTCCAGCCTGGGCCACGCAGCAAGACCCTGTCTCAAAAAAAAAAATAATAATGGCTGATCTGAACCATCAAAATCTATAGAAAAATGGTAGAACAGTAGAGCATTTTTTTTATATCATAGAAAAATCTCCTTAAGGGAATTCTAGTGCTTCTTCTGAACAACTGTGACTTGTGTTTATTTTTGCTTTTCTTCCCTTCACATTTAATATTATGTACTAGTCATGACTCTTACATTCATTTTTAAGTGACAGGGACCAAACTCAAACTTATACAAAAGAGTATGAAATATCCAGGGGGTGGATACAGGGTTTCAGGCATGGTTCAATCCAGGAACCCCACCAGTGTCACAAGGCCCATTTCCACACAACAGGCTTGATGGCTGCTGGCAGCCAGCATCTTCCCTGACATCTCTGGCAGAGAGGTTGATGACAGCATCGCTGGACAGACCACTATGTCTAGGAGGAAGCAGTTCACTGTTTTGTCAGTTTGAGTCACACACACACCTGTGGCACAGGAGGAGGCCTGCTTAGTTGATTTTCCTAGCAGAATCTCATGGTTTGGGATGGCTTGTGTCTACCTCTGCCATGACTGTTCAGAAGCCACAGTCGAATTTGTGGCCCAATTCTAGCAGACCCCTGGGACCTTAGGACATGGCTTTATAGTCAAACGATCTCAACTGTATTTTGTTTACTCTTCATTTATTACCACCAAACTTCCTTGTTCAAAAAAGCGGTGTCCTCTGTGTATTTTTATAAGGCACACACATTTTTTTGTTTGTTTTTGAAGCTAGGTGGGAAATAAAAGGAGACAAGGAAGGGAAGGAGGGTGGGAGGAAACCAACTCGAGATCCACATTTCATAGTGTTTGGTTCTCACGAAAGAGTTCAATGAAAATGGATGCTCCGTTTCTCCAGAAATTTTTTCCTTGTGGGTCCATCAATAATGCAAGTCCTCAGCTTCCTCTTCTCTCTCTCAAACCTAGCGATTCAGACTCACACCGCCATGTCTGGAATGGTTTTAACCCATTTATGCCTGAGGTTGCAATTTTTTGAATTTTTGCTATCAGACCTTGGCAATGAGCTTGAGCAGTAGGATATAAATAACTCCCACATGCTTAGCGTTTCAATAATGGAACACTAGGCATAAATGGGTTTCCAGTTCGTTAGAATGCTTGTACCTTACTTGCTTACTGGGCTCATTTTCTAGCAGAAACCTCACTGCTCTGGACCATCCCTGTTTGGGATTTATGGTAATACAAACAAGAGCAGGGCCAGGTGGGCACTTTGTCATCTGCTATGAGGGCTGTGGTGCAGGGGTGAGCATGGCTACAGTTTGGGGCCACTGTGTTGCCGCCTTTGGTACTGGGGTGAATGGAGACAGTGTGGGGTGATGGTTGGTCCCAGACACCAGAATTAGATCCTGGCTTCACTTTTGAAGCCTCGGTTTGCTTGTCTTGGAATCATAATCGTACCCACCTGAAGATTGTGATGAAGTGTATCAGAGATAATGTATGTAAAGTCTTAGCAAATGTCTGGCAGAGAGTAAACATTCAATGAGCACTTGCTATTATTATTTGTAATAAAAATGAATTCGACTGTAACTGAATGGCAGTGTTTTCCCTTAAGTCTCATTTACCTAAAGGAGCAGACTGCAGACACCCTCAGGTACATTTGTAGGGCCACCTGATTATAATAGCTCTGGTAATTACAAAGCATGTTATCTTTTTATCAGAGATGACCCCCTAATTGCCCCTCCTAGGAAATGCTTTTGTTGGGCTCTGTCCAAATAGGCACTTGCAGTCGTTTTCCAGATTTTCTTTAAAAGTAGCTCATGTTTAAGAGGCTTCACAAATTCAGATAGCCTTAATTCTTCCATTAGACTTTGCAAGGGTTCACTGAATTTTATATTTCCTCTTTATGTCATGAAAGATAAGCCAAACTCTATTACCCAGGGGAGGGCACCCGGACCAACTGGGAAAACCAGATAAGGAGATGTACATGCATTGGGACTATCTGGTGAAGAGAGACAAGGGACTCTTCAAGACAAGAGTTTTTAAATTCATCTGAACCACAGGACAAAGGAGCGTGGCTCTGTGTGTGCGTGGGCATACACGCTACGTGGGTGATGCTGGAATTGGTGTTAACACCTGCTGGGTTTCAAGCACCGTGCAGAGGGCTTTCAAATGTTTTCTTGCATAATCCCCCCAAGAAGCAAACCGAGGGATAATGATAATAGTATCATGAAGGGATGGAGACCCCAAGGTGGCAGATGATTATATTAGTGTCTCATGGCTGTTCCGAGAGATTTCCACCAACTTGGGGGCTTAAAAAAACAGAGATTTATTCTATCACACCTCCAGAAGTCCAGAAGCAGTCTCCTTGGGCTGAAATCACAGTGTCAGGAGGAACTCACTTTCCCCAGAGTCTGTCGGGGAGAATCCAGCCTCGCTTCTCTTCCAGCTCCTGGGGGTTGCTGGTCTTCCCTGGCTCGTGGCTGCATCATTCTGATCTCTGCCTCCATCTTCACATCGCCTTCCCTCTGTCAGCAAAACTCCCTTTGCCCCTCTTCTAAGGACATTTGTGATGGCATTTAGGGCATTTGGGGATAATCTAGGAAAATCTCCCATCTCAAGATCCTTAATCACATCTGCAAAGACCCTCTTTTCTAAATACAGTACCATTTACAGGTTCCAAGGATTAGGACCTGATGTCTTTGGGGGACATTTTTCAACCTACCACAGTGATCCTCAGCTGTGCGACAGCCTTCATTGAGTGCCCACTAGGTACCAGGCATTGTTCTAGGCTTGTGATCTACAAGATGCCCTTGAGGGACTCCTGGTGCAGATGGAGAGAAGGTGAAAAGCCTATTTCTAAGACTGTGGTAAATTCTCTAATAGCATCAGTGTGTGGTGCTCTGTGCCCGGAAGAGGCCCCTTAGATGTGGGGTTATCACTTCCTAGAGGAAGTGTCCCCTGATGCAGAGTAGATTCTATAAGTACTTTGTGAATGAATTACTGTCATGCAGCTCTTAAACAGCAAGGCCAGAATGCAAACCCAGCTCTATCCCCTGCCATCCACCTCTCAGTTTTACCAGATGGCTGAGGGATGGTGCGGCTGGGCTGCAGGGCCACAGGTGGCACAGAGGATGCGCTGATGGCCAGGGTGCTTCAGGCGTTGTCTGCACAGATCGAGATACACTGAGGATGTCATCCCTGGAGAGGCGGGCAAGGCCAAGGCATTTGACAGCCATCTCATAAATGCCAAAGCCCCCTTGGCTCTGATCCCAGAGGCCACCAATTCTTTCCGGTCCCCTGCCCTGGCCTGTTCAGCCTTGCAGGCGTGGGTGGGAGTTAGCTTTCTGCTTTGAAGGTATGGCAGCTAGCAGGAGTCATGTACAGTATTGGAATTGAACCCCTTTTACAAAATTAAATATGCTTAAGGCTTCTCCCTCAACTTCAGCGTCTTAACTGATTAAACATTTATTTCCAAGACAAAAAGAGTCAATTTAGTATGAGAGATATATTTTGCCGGTTTAATTTAAAGTGCTGCACCTCTGTCTGACCCTGATTTTCATAACTCAATAATTTTATCCTGTGTTGATTGTCTCATTTCGAGAGAGATATTGTATGTATAAATCAGTTTCTAAAATACCCAAAGAAACTCGAAGAGTGGAATTTATTAAGCTGCTTCTGTTAAGTCTGAAATCATTTATTTTGGAGTCGTCCTTGGGAAATGTTTGAGCTTATGCTCCTGGCTTACCCAGGAGAGGAATTACCCTGGGAGATGACAGAGTTGGACATTCCCAGACAGGTTCCTGGGGAACCTGCATCTTTTGTGAGACCAGAGAAACTCCTGGGAGAGCCTCGGGCAGATGGAGGCTGGGCCCAGCCAGAAATGAATTCTGGCAAAGCTCCCCCGACAGTAGCTATAGATTCTGCTGATCAGGGAAATGTGGGTTTTTCCTGCACCAAGCCCCGTGGGTCCCTGGAGCTGTGTGGTCTTGCTGTGGGACTCACTTAGTGCAGGAGAGGTATGCAGTGTCATTCATGCATTATCCTCCCAGCTTTGACTCCTGTTGGCTATCTTTGGGATCTTGGACAAGTTACTTCTCTCCCAGCCTCAGTTTTCCTATCTATGAAATGGGGATTGGGATTTCAGCTCTGGTGAACTCACAAATAGGAAAATGGGTAGAATTGTTTTGTTAGCAGTGACATACTAGACAAGTATATGGATCTGAAGTTCAATAGTCCTCCCACTACCAACGTCACACATATCACTGGCCTAAGGGGGCTCAAATACTATCAAATTCAGTACTTAGTGCTACGTTTCAGATTCTTTGTGTTCTAGGTCCCCGTCCCAAAGCATCTTGCCAAGATAGGCCCTTCATGCTGCACACACAGGGCTAGGGGCTGTGGCCCAGGGTCCCCCACCCCAAGTGAAGGGCCTTTCCATGCTGGTGCCCTGGACTAGGCTGTTGGGGAAGGGGCTGAGCTGTACCTTAGTTGCCACTTGACCACCTTGCTTTAGAGATGGTTCCTGTGCCCGGAGCCTGGGGGCAGGATTTAAAACTTGGAGTGGGGACTTGATCCTGGGGGCAGGGCCTTGGATATAGGGACAAGTTCTGGGTATTGACTCTGGGAGGTCCTTGATATACCTTGGAGTGGGGACTTCATCCTGGGGGCAAGGGCCTTGGAGTTAGGGACAGGGTCTGTGTATTGACTCTGGGAGGTGCTTGATATACCTCCTAACACCTCCCCCATTTTCTTCCTGTTCTGAACTATTCCCCTCCAATCTCCTTTCTCTCTCCTCTTCTCTTCCCTACCACTTTCCTCCTCCCTGCAGAAGGCATGGTCTATCCCTGTTGGATTCTCACAAGTTGAGACATAGGAATCCCCTCCCAAGTTGCAGACACAAGGAAGAAAGACCCTCAACCCTTGGTCCTCTGGTCTTCTGAAACACAGGGGGCAGTAGGGACCCCCTAGTCCAACCCATTCATTTCATTACTCTTAATGCATAACATTTTTGGTTTGGTCTTGTCTTATGAATGTATCAATTAGCTTTTGCTGTGTAACAAACTACCCCAATACCTAGTGGCTTAAAACAATGAATTCTTATGATTTCTCATTATTTGGCAGGTCAGCGAGGTAGTTGTTTTGATCTGGACTGATTCAGGTGATTTCTGAGGTCCAGCTTAAAGCCTGCCTGCAGCTGCTTATTCTAGGATGGCCTTATTGACATTGCAGTGGTTGGCCCAGGGTCAGCTGACACCAAAGGGGAATGATTTGGCCACTCTCATATCTCATGATGAGAGGTGTATGTCTCAAGGCTGGGCATCGTGGCTCGCCTGTCATATCAGTACTTCGGGAGGCCAAGATGGGCAGATCACTTGAGGTCAGGAGTTCAAGACCAGCCTGGCCAACATAGTGAAACCCCATCTCTGCTAAAAATACAAAAATTAGCTGGGCATGGTGGCTTGCGCCTGTGGTCCTAGCTACTCGGGAAGCTGAAGCAAGAGAATCACTTGGACCCGGGAAGCCAAGGTTGCAGTGAGCCAAGATCATGCCACTTGCACTCCAGCGTGGGTGACAGAGTGAGACTATCTCAAAAAAAAAAAAAAAAAAAAGGAAAAGAGAGCTGTGTGTCTCTCATCACATGGTGGCCTAGGATCATTCACATGGTGATGGACACAGGGTGCAAGAGAGGGTACACCCCAATGTGCAGTAGTTTTCAAACCTCTGCACGCATCCTATTTGCCCCAGCCCATTGGCCAAAGCCTGTCATGTGGCAAATCCCAGAGTAAGGGGTGGAGAAATAGATCCTACCTCTTGAAGAGAGAAATGATAGAGTCACATCATATAAGGGTGTGCACGCAGAGAGGCAAGAATGTGTAGCTAACTTTGTAACCTACCATGATGACATTTTGGGTTTTCTCTGTGCATTTTTGGTTTCTTGGCATACAGTATCATCTAGTAGTCAGGTGTATAGGCTATGTGGTCAGGCCGACCTAAGTTCAAACCCCAGCTCCCCTCCTCGTTACCCCCAACCCTGTGACCCAGATCAAGGGGTTGATCCTCCCTGAGCCTCAGTTTCTTCATCTGTAAATGGAGATATTGTAACCTGCCTCATAGGAGTTTATAAAGAGTCAGCGATCCGATGCAGGTGAAGTGTCACACATAGGCAATCGGTAAATGTAAGCTGCTCTGTTTATTACTTTAACCACTTTATTGACGGGGTTGGGGTGGCTTCAGCCTCGTCTCTAAGTTTGTCCAGGCTGACCTGCTGCTTACCAACTTTGTCGGGGGCTGAGGTGGCCAGGGATAGTGGGAGGGCCCCAGCTGGGGGACAGGCAGGGGAAGGCATATTAATTACACTTAGGACCTCGGTCAGGGCTCAGAGCTTAAAAGCAACAGCGGAGTGACAGTTCCACTGCTTGCCAAGAAAGCGGGGGCCCAAGACGCAATGCTTCTTGGCATCGTGACCAAGGGAAGGATCCATCTTAGTCGAAGCAGGGGGTTACCAGGGGCACCTCCGAGTTGGGCTTTTCCAAGGTGCCATGCTTTTGTCTAACGTCCCTCTGGGGATGGAAGTAGGGGGAGCACTGATCTCCCAAACGGGTCTCTGAGGGTCCTAAACAGTGGTAACTAGAGGCCCTGGGCTTCCTTTGTATTTACCAGAGTCCAGATGAAACTCCTGGCCCCTGTTTTTCAGAGGCATTAAGCAAAAGAAATATGTCTTTTTACATTTTATAAAACTCAGAAAAATGGCTTTAAACAGCTTTTGCTCTCCTGCTATAATTATTTATTTTCAGACACTCCTGCAGGGGACCGCTCCGTTTTCTTACCCTGAACTCCTTTTTCTCATAAATGAACCATCACTTCAATAAATCATTATGGAAACAGAGCCTAACACCGGCTCTGAAAGGTTGAAAGATTTATGTAACACATTTATGTTTCCCATTTTCTCATTCTGGTACTCGGCTGCAAAAGCTAAGCTAATAAAAGCTGCTATTAATATTTCTTGTTGCCTAGCAACCCCAGAGCGGGAGTAATAGCTTCGGCTAGAAAAATAGATGACCGATAAGGAAAAATTCAATTCTTTTATTATCTCAGGGGGAAATGGCCTTTTACTGGAACATTATGATGTACGAGTGTGAAGTTGAACACAAAAGATTTTTTTGTATGTGTTTGTTTTTCTATTTTTAATGAACATTATTTTACCTCCACTAACTCTTTTAGGGCACTTTTACTTTTCTTTCGTAAACCCCCCATCCCATCCCTCATGCTTAATTTAGCAGCTACAGTAGTTAAGAATCTGTCAGCGTTCTTTAGTTTAAAAATGGTTTTTGCAAAGGTTTACAACTCGGTCATAAAAATTCACTCCCTGTTAAAACTCAGGCCAGTGATAAGCTAACACGCAGGCTGGTTTTCTGTGAACAGGATCACGTTTGTTGACGAGATAAGATTCATGGTTTTCCCTACAAGAAAGGTCGGAAAGGAACAAAACATGTTCTTTTCCATGTCCCAGTTTTCTTTGGAACCAGGGACACTGTCTCTTTTGAGAACTGTTTGCTCTGCAGTTTGGGATGCGTTCACACTGGGAGAGGATGGGGCACAGATATTCACTGAGCACCTGCTCTGCAGAGCCTTGGTGCCGTTCCCTTCTCCCAGCACCCTTTAAGGTAGGAACCATTATGGTACCTATTTTTCAGATGCAGAAACTGAGGCTTAGAGAGGCCAAGGGATCAGGCTGAGGTAGCATCTTTTTTATTTTTAGTAGAGACAGGATTTCACCATGTTGCCCAAGCTGGTCTCGAACTCCTGAGCTCATGCAATCTGCCTGCCTCAGCCTCCCAAAGTGCCAGGATTACAGACGTGAGCCACCATGCCTGGCCTGAAGTAGCATCTTAAACCATGGTGTTTCCCACCTGTGTTCTTTAGCGCAGGGGTTCCCAACCTCGGCACCACTGACATTTTGGGTGGGATGATTCTCTGTTATTGGGGGTGTCCTGTGCCTTGTAGGATGTCTAGCAGCATTCCTGGCCTCTACTCACTATTCCTGGCCTCTAGTAGCACTACCCTAGTCAAAATAAAAACGAAAAATGTCTCTAGACCTTGCCAAACATCCCCTGGGAGCAAAATCACCCCTGGTTGAGAGCCTCCGCCTGCTGTTCGCTCTGCTGAGAAGGCTGTTCCACCTTGTCCACCCAGTGAACTCCTATTCCTGTATGAGGACCCAGTTCAGAAGTCATCTTCTCACAGAGGCTGCCTGGATGCTCTGGGCTGGAACGAGGGTGAGGCATGTGAGATGCGTGCCTCAACCATAAAATTTAAAGGTGTGTCCAAAAAGTTATCAAGATAAAAATAGTGTTTTAACGAAATATTTTGAAAAGGCAAGATTAACACAGAAAACCATGATGAACAACATATCAGAAATGTAAATTAAGGTGGGATCAGTCTGAATTCATGGCAATATGTGGTTGTGCATTTACCAGGGGCCACCAGCCTGGGATGGCCTGAAGGCTGGGCCTGGGCCTTGTGTCTTTCTCTGGCCCCAGAATCTAGCAAGGGGCCTGGTTAGCAGGTGGCCTTCAATGTCTGTTTATTAATTACTGAATGAATGGGAGAAGGGTATTACTTGTCCAGGGTCACATAGCCAGAAAAAGGATAGAGCTGGGACTTGAACCTGGGCCTCTGACTCTAAGCCCAGTTCTTCCTGCACCCGCCTGGCTGACTATGAGTATGGGGTGAATCTTTGTTGTCCGCTGAGTAGGGACCTAAGCTGTGGACGATTGAAAGATGCTCTGGGGTGCTCACCGTCTAGGAGTGGCGGGCAGGGAACAGTGGCCGTGATTTCAGCTTGGTGTCAACCCGGCTTTCCCTGGGGCTGTTATTTCGGCTTCACCACCTCTGTGCCAGGCGAGAGCTGACGTGGGCAGCTCAGTGACATGTGGAGCATCCCCAAGAACATCACGATGGCCAGCACCTTGCAGCACTGCTCATGCCCATGGGGCCAGATGCTTCACCTTGGCCTTTGGAGGTCAAGAACCACACCTTATTTGACCTTGTATCCTCTCAGTGAACTTTTCCTAAAGGAATGGGTGAATTATTTATAACTGTCATGTAACATTTATTTAGCAGTTACTATGGAACTGGCACCTACTTAAACCCTTTCTATTTATAATCTCACTTAATCCTTGACCCTGAGAAGGAGGTACTGTTATTGTTGCCATTTTACAGATGAGAAAACAGAGGCACAGAGGGGTAAATGACTTGGCTACACAGTTATCAAAATGATGGTGCCAGGAATTGAACCCAGGCAGCCCGACTCCCCAGCCTGGGCTCTCCATATCTAGCCCATGTAGCCTTCCAAAATGAATGAGTGAATGAGCAAGGCAGTGAGCGGGACAAGATGGAGACCCACTTTATCTGCCCAGCTCTGAGTTGAGCTATTCATATTCATAAATAATCTCAACATGAAGTGTGAGGCACTTGCAGCTTGGAACAAGAAATGGAAGAAGTGCTGAGCTCAGGGGACAGTCCCGGCACCGAAGGCTTCCTGGAGGGGGTAGCCTTGGGGGCCAGAGGACAGCGGGAAAGCCTGAGAGGAAGAAATTTCATATGTGCATGGACCTCCCTGTTCAGACCTGATCACCACCCCTTCCGCTGAAATTCATAAAACAATTTGTGATGTTTTATGGTTGCTCAGCTGCCCTCTGGTACCCACCCTTTCCATCCCCTGCTGGGCTCCTAATCAGAGCACTCGAGGCTGAGTGCAAGGGCCAGGTGTTTAACTTCCACTCCAGGCAGCATGCCAAGCCTAACAGGGTATGAACTCTGAGAGCTGCTCCTGAGTCATGAGGGAGAATTCAGGGAAAATTGCAGCGACATTCGTCAGCTGCAGCCTCGATATTACTGGGTGTAATGGCTCTTTCCTCCGAGTGCATATTCAGGACCATGTTTGGGAAAATGAGCTTTTAATGTACCGTCGGCATTGCTGAGAAGCCATCTTTGGCTCCGCAGAATGTCTGGAGCACATAAAACTTGAGATTTATTGGAGTCATTTTCCCCCTGCTCTGCCTAGATAATAAAAAGTCAGTCTCATGAGCTCTCTTTCTCTCATCTTGTGGCTTTGTCCATTTAGAACTCGGAGCCTTTATAAAAGGCAGCAAGACAAATACAGTTCATCTAAATATTAAAGCTCCAGGAGAGAGTGTCGGGGCACTATGGAAGACTGGAGGCTGGGAGCGTTTCCAGGACAAGCGTGCCCCATCAGAGATTTAAGCTCAGCAGCTGTGTTGGGCTGGGGCCCGGGCTATGGTGGTGGCAGCTGCTTGCCCAAGCAGTAGCACTTAACTGGGAGTCTGGGGTCCTGGGTGCCTGTTCTACCCCAGTGGGTGACCTTGGGTGAATTACTGTCTCTCTCAGAGCCTCAAGTAAGATGGAGCTGATGCTGTCTACTCCACAGAGTGTGAGCATCAAACGTGCCAATGAATATTTCTGATGCTTTGCTTCATGTGTGGCATGTAGCAGGTGTCTGAAAAAGGTTTGTTGACTGACTGACTGACCGACTGACCGACTGACTGAAGAATGAATGAATGAATGAATGAATGAATGAAAAATAAATGCCTCTGTAAACACCTCAAACATCATTTTTGAAGACTAAGTTACATGGGGACCCTATAGCGTCTTCTGTCTTACACAGCAGTGTGCTTCATATCTTCTAACCCTCCTGTTGACTTTAAGGGAGATAGAATTCTGCTCATTTACAGATGTGTTCCCAAGACCTAAAGGGAAGGTGGCTTGTCCAAAGACACACAGCTAGGAAGTGGTGAAGACAGGATGGGACCCTGATTCTTTTGACCCCAAGTGCTTTATGTCCTCAACACAAAAACATCCCTCACCCTATCCTTGGCCCAGGCCTCTGAGCTGGGATGATGGGCAAAGGTGGGACCCTTGCCCCTGTCTCCCTATCGAGTGTGGGTGTTGGTCAAAGCTCTCAGCTGAGACAGGGTTAGGAGGGCAAAAGTGTTGGCTCAACGGCTCTGTCTCCAAACTCCTGGTAGCAGGGAAAAAGGGAAGGAATATCAGGTGAGTAGTCAGAACCTGTCATAGGGTGTGTGTGTTGGGCAGAGCTGTGGGACTGGGATGCTGGAGCCCTGAGGAATCTCTAACTAACTAACTAAGCATGGTTAGTTCTTCCTGTCATCCCGGAAACTGATAACAAGACCGCGAGTCAGGAAGCCTGGGTTTAACTTCCTGTCTCTGCCACCACTAAGAGATTGTGGGAGGCAAGTCACTTTCCTTCCGGCCTCACTTTCTTCACCTGTTGAATGGACAAAACCTAAATCACCCCAGGGAGTTGTGGAAAGGATCAAGGGAGAGGGGGCTTCTAAAGCATTTCATGAATGAGCTCCTCAAGAGATTCAAGTCTCTGGAGGATGTGGATCACAGCCGGCTCAGGAGAGCCACGGGGTTAGGAGGTAGGGCTCCGAGGTCAGGCAGCATCAGCTGCACATGTAACCAGCTGTGTGACCTCAGCCAAGCTGTTTAACCTCTCTGTGCCACAGTTTCCTCCCAGGGTTGTTGTGAAGAGTAAATGAGACATTAGAGATGCTATCTGGAGCCGCGCTAGAGGGAGGTCTGCCTGGTCCCACAGGCAGCACTGCAGCGTGGATTAGGCCACGGAGTTGCTGGCATTTGTTCCCCAGTGTGAACTGTGAATCAGTCATGGGTCACAGGCCAGAAGTAGGTGGAGCTCCTGCATAACTTCCTACGTAAGACAGCCCCCCAAGGGAGGGAGAGCATTAGGACAAATACCTAATGCATGCGGGGCTCAAAACCTAGATGACAGGTTGATAGGTGCAGCAAACCACCATGTCACATGTATACCTATGTAACAAACCTGCACGTTCTGCACATATAACCCGGAACTTAAAGTAAAATTAAAAATAAAAATAAAAAGATGGCCCCTCTTGGCCAAGGGCAGTTCTCGAGAAAGGGGCAGGTGTGTGCCTTTGGCAGCCACACTCCCAGCAGGGGATCCAGCAAGACAGACTACTGCTGAGCTGCTTCTGGAAACGTGATCCTAAGGCCAGCAGCAGCAGCATTGCCTGGGGACCTGTTAGAGATGCAGATTCTCAGGCCCCTCCCTAGACCTGGTGACTGGGAGACTCGGCTGGGCCCAGCAGCCCATGCCTAACCACGCCTCCAGGAGCTTCTAATGCCAGCCCAGAACACTAGGCTGTGGTCATCCTCAGTTGAGCCCTGAATTCTCAGTTGTTTTAGGACACATAGGATACACTTGTGTTTCTGTTTGCCTTGAGGATTTCATCACACTCAGGATGGTTGCAGACTTTTCCCCCCAGAGGAACTCGAGGACCGACACCTCTGCCTGTGGTTCCTGGTTCTTTCCTACCCTGTGCACCTCCCATTGGGACAGGCCTTGAAGCGGACCCTCTGGCATGATGACAGTCCCAGCCTGTGATCAGAAAGACTCCAGGTTTTCCTGAATTGCACGACGCCTCATCCTGGGGTGCTTCATGGGCAATTGTGCACCAAGGGCCTAAGAAGAACCAGGAACAAAATGCAACAGGGAAAAGAAAGGGGGCCTAGGACAGGGGAGGTATCAGGGACGTCTGTGTGACCAGAACGCAAAATTCCTCCCACTGCTTATGGGGGAGAGGGGTGTGCATATGCCAGGGAAGGGATGGATCAGCAAAGCCCATTCTTTGAGATCATAGGAGGACAGAGTGTGAGCAGGTAGACAGACTCAGACATTTGCAGCACTGGTAGCAACTGGCCCGGGAGAACTGGACCTTCGTCAGAAGCACAGGGTAACAGCAAATTATGGGGCCGTAAGCCGAGATTCTAAGACTGAAGGATCAGCCTGAGATGGTCGCTACCCCATCCCACAGGACTCCTCTTCTCCTTTGGGAGCCCCGGACCTGAGGCCCCTGTCCCTGTGCACACAAGACCCCCAACCACTCCCTTTTTGTCTGCCTTGTGAACTTGACACCTTCTTACCTTCTGCTTCTGTATCCCTGCTCTGAGAAGCAGATTAACTCTAGCCAGTACATTGGCTGTGCCCTGCATGCTTCCACTAGGTCGACTTTTTTTTGAGACAGAGTCTTGCTCTGTTGCCCAGGCTGGAGTGCAGCGGTGCAATCATGGCTCACTGCAGCCTCTACCTTCCTGATTCAAGCAATCCTCCTGCCTCAGCCTCCTGAGTAGCTGGGATCACAGACACACACCACCATGTCTGGCTAATTTTTGATTTTTTTTTTTTTTAAGAGATGGGGTTTCCCTGTGTTGCCCAGGCTTGTCTTGTACTCCTGGCCTCAAGTGATCCTCCCACTTTGGCCTCCCAAAGTGTTGGGATTATAGGTGTGAGCCACCACACCCAGCCTAACTGACTTTGATCACACTAAACCAGAACTGTACCTTCCCATAACCCACTGCAAAATGAATTCCAGATGTGGTAGGGAGCAGGCTCACTTTGCCCTTAGCACGTGGCGGAAGGCCCGTCACCCACGCATGCGTCCACAGCACAAGTGAGCAATGGCCGGCCGATGACGCTGGAGACAAAACTGTCCTTCGGGAACAGCCCCTTAACCAGGACTCTCCTTGTCTTCTCTGTGCCCATGGCCCTGCTGAGAGGGGGGTCAGCACATTGCCAGAATTAATGTCACTGGCCTTGGACTTGGAGAGAATTGGATTTTGAGTTTCTCCAGCTACATGCGTGTTGAGGAAGTTACCCAGGCCCTCTGAACTTTAGTGTTTTTTTTTTGTGTGTGTAAAATAGATGTATTATTCATTCTTACCTTGTGGGTTGCTTTGAAAATCAGATGCTGTCATGATTATAAAGTACTCAGCATGGGAGCCATGGCAATGCTATTATTTGTCTCTAAGCACTTTACGTGTGAGCTGTCTCTTTTTCTTCCCTGCCAACCACATAGACGGCTCTGTATCCTTTCTGGTTCCCCCAGGAAGTCCACCTTCCCAAGCGTTGGTGAACTGACAGTGGATACCCACATGGTCTCACAGGGGTACCTGGCACAAACAGTTTACTCATTTTTGCAGTTCCATGCCTTATTGTGGCCACAGTCACTGTAAGCCTGTGAGTGTATCCCTGCCCTGTGGCATGTTCCATGCCTGGTTCTTCTCTTGGTTCTGTCTGTCACACTGTGAGCCCCTCAGCCCTGGCATCTCCCCTATACTTACCTCTGTGCCCATGAAACCAAAGCTCCTCCATGGGCAGGACCTGCCTTTGTTAGAAATTAGCTTAGTGACCCCTGAGTGGGGTGTCTTTGGGATCCACCCTCCACCCCAAGCAGGTCCTCAGTGTGTTTCTATCAAACAGGTACAATTTTTCTCCCAGAGACAGATTCTAGTTGTACATTAGTTGGAGTCTACCAAGAAACAGGCACCAGACGGGATTAGATATGTAAGAGGAGAGAGAGAGAGGGAAAGGGAGGTGGGGGGAGGAAGAGAAGGCCAGAGGAGGGGGGAAGCTTCAGACCATGATATAGGTCTGAAACCAGAGGGAAAAAGGATGGGAAGGAGGGAGGAAAGGAAAGAAGGAAGGAAGTGAGGTAGGGGAGGGAAAGATAGAGGAAGGAAGGGACAGAAGGGAAGGAAGGAAGGGATCCCAGCACTTTGGGAGGCCGAGGCGAGCAGATCACCTGAGGTCAGGAGTTCAAGACCAGCCTGGCCAACATGGTGAAACCCTGTCTCTACTAAAACAACAAAAATTTAGCTGGATGTGGTGGTGAACACCTGTAATCCCAGCTACTTGGGAGGCTGAGGCAGGAGAATCACTTGAACTTGGGAGGCAGAGTTTGCAATGAGCCAAGATCGCACCACAGCATTCCAGTCTGGGTGACAGAGCTAGACTTTATCTCAGAAAAAAAAAAAAAAAGGAGGGAAAGAAGGACTGACTGGATAGGAAGATCTGGGTAGCAAGGACTGGACAGGAAGCATCTTGGACTGCATCAGTTTTAAGAAAGATTGGCCAGGCCAATGGGGAGTCCTCAAACCAAAGCTGCCCATCAGAAGAGCTGCACACCTTCCCCAAATGGACCTGCCTTAAGCACCAATGTGTTCAGACACTGACTGGGCGTGACCACAGGCCAGCGTGGCCTGGGAGGCGCATGCTCAGGGAGCCGAGGAGCTGCAGCTGGTGCTCTCAGCATCAGTGCCACCTGGCACAGAAGGTCTGAGTCCCACATTTTGGTGGCCAGCACAGTCCATCCCTTTTGCCACACAGCTCTGCTTCTCATGCAGGACAGTGAGCAGCACCTCCACGTCCCGTGGGCCCTCACTTCTGCAGGGAAACTTAACAAATGACAACCTCATTGCTGCCTCTGGTCTTGGGGCTGCCACCAGCACTCACCCCCTTCCCTCCTTCCTCAGCCACATCCCCTCTCCCTTAGCCCGTCCCCTCTCTGATCCGGTGGTGGCTTTTTATAAGATAGCTTTATCATACTTCTGTATTGAGGTTCCCCTATCTTTATAAGATGACTATTACACTGAGTTCTCCTGAGTAATCTACTACACTGAGATCTCATACTTCTGTATTGAGGTTATACCATCTTCCTAAGATGACTATTACACTGAGTTCTCCTGAGTAATCTACTACACTGAGATCTCATACTTCTGTATTGAGGTTATACCATCTTCCTAAGATGACTATTACATTGAGATCTATACGGTTATTACCATGGAGTTGTATATAGTATTACCTTATCTCTTTTATGGTCTTCGTATCTATAATTACACCCTGATTCATAATGCTAAAGTCATATATTGGTAGTTTCTCCCTCTCTTTTCTGTTCACCTTTACCCGGGGTTTATCCATCTTATTGCTTTATCTACATTGTTTTATTCATTTTATTCAGAGGACTAAGCATCAGAGTTGTGTTCCAATTCTATTACTTTTCTTTCTCTTAATGTTTTCCCTCTTTATGTTTATGAATCCCTTCTTTCTTTCTGTAGATGTTTAAATTTTTTATTTTGAATTCTTTAGTTCATTTACTTTTATTGTTTATTGTTTAATAATAAAAAGTTTATGGCTGTACATTTTTTCTTAGTATGGCTTTGGCTGTATCTATAAATTTTGAAATGAAGTCTTCTTACATCTTTTACTTTCTTCCCAAAGCATAGCTTTGTGGATTTGATTTTTTAAAAATGGCACATGTTCACTGTGAAAAAAAAATTAAACCAACAAATACAAAGAAGTAAAAATTGTTAAAACTGCACCATCCACAAATAATCATTATTAACCCAACCATTTACTAAGTATCTTTTCAGTCTTATCTTTGTGCATTATACACAAAGATAATATATACAATATATAAAGATATACAATATACAAAGATAATATACACAATATATAAAAATATGTACACAATTTACATACATGGGACCCGAATGTGATGCCTTTTCCTGTACTTTCCAGCGTGTTCTATTGGAGCAGTTCTAGGACCTGCCAATTTTCTGTAATAGTGTATCATGTGTATACTTCCGCGTGCATAATTACAGGTCTTGCTCTTCCCTTTAGTGGCTAGATAACATTCCATCATATGGGTGTTTCCTCATGTACTTAACCTTCTGTTGATGGACATTTAGGCTATTTCTGATCTTTTCTATTATAAACTCTCTTGGGATGGGTTCTTTGGGAGTGGTGAAAAGGATTTTTTTTAAATTTTATTATTATTATATTTTGAGGGTGGGATCTCAGGAGAGGGAGGGAGAGATGTTAAGGCAGACAGAGAAGTTTCCCTCGGATGCGTCGAGCCTCTGCCTGCCCCCAGGGGTGTTCTGGAGCATAAATTGCACCACACAGTTGATCCCATCATAGGGTAAAGGGGTAGCCTTTGCACCCCCATGTCCATTTGTCATTGGCCAGAGATTGGGGGATGGAGTGACCTCCTGGGGCTGCAGTACCTGTTGGCAAGGGGTGTCCTCTGAAGAAGGGGGCAGCTGAGAGCCTTCACCAACCGATGTTCCCAGCAGCTGGGGGACAGGGCACTGCTCCAGTGAAGGGGGCGCAGGAAGGGGCCAAGAACTTCTACTACATCTGTGGTTCTTAACAGGCGCAGTTTTGCCTCCCTGCAGACATTTGACAGTGTCTGGAGACATTTTTGATTGTCACAACTGGAGGCTAGGGATGCTGCTAAGCATCCTGTAATGTACAGGACAGAGCCCCCAACCCCTGCCACCAAAAATTATCTGGCCCCATATATCATTGATGCCAAGGCTGTGAGACCCTGCACTACAAACACAGTCAAACATTTTTGTGGACTTACCTTTTCTATTTGTACATTTATCTCCTTTGGGATTTCAAAACTTCTTGAAACAGTCATGTGTCTTCATCTTTCCCAAATTCTGTCCTCCCACCCTTTCCTGGCTTTCGTTTTAAGCCCTTCATTGAAACTTCCCACTTCGTGGTTTTTAATGACCTCCATGTTGCTGAATTCTGGGGTCAGTGCTCAGCCCTTGACTTACTTGCCTGTGTATCAAACTTTGACACAATTGGTCACTTTCTCAGCCTTGCCCAATGCTTTCCTCACTTGGCTGCTGGGACGCACACTCTCCCGCTCCTCTCTGCTCCCTCCGTGTGAGTCTCCTGAGTTTACCTCTGAGCACTGAAGGGGCCCCAGGGCTCAGTCCTCTTTTTATCTATTGCAGGTGCTCCATGATCCCATCTAGTTTTGTGGTTTTACATACCCTCTATATCCTGAGAACTTCCAAATTTTTATCTCCAGCCCCAAGTATCTCTGTGGTTGTCTAACAGGCATCTGAAACATACTCTCTCCAAAACCAAGGTCCTAAGACTTCCCCTGCCCTGCTCCTCCATTGCCCTCCGCCCCTTCCCATCTCACCAAAAGACAGCTCCATCCTCCCAGTTGCTCAGGCCACACATCTAGGGGTCATGATCCCGGACCACCCTTCTTCTCAGTGAGAGAGCTCTAGGTGAGGACCTGGTTCACAGCCTCCCGGTGCCTTCACATCTCCCTCAAAGTGAGAGCCAGTGATTTATAATGTCCACCAGACCCCGCATAATCTGCATGCCACCCCACCCCCACGGCTTACTCGGCTCCAGCCCTGCCAGCCTCACCAGTCCTTGAACGTGCCACGGACGAGCCTGCCTCGGCTCTTTGCCATTCTGTTCCTTCTGCCTGAAACACGCTTCCGCAGACATCTGCAGAGTATATTCTCATACCTCTGTCTTTCTTAAAAAGTGACTCAGATGTCATTCTCAGGAGGCCCTTCTAAAATTGCACCCCATCCCCCACCCAGCACCTTGAGCTCATCTTCCCTGCTCTATTTTCCTCCCTGGCACTTACCACTGTCTAAAGCACGATATATTTATTTGTGTGTCTGCTGTCACCTCTGTCTCCTTGACTGGAACACCAGTGCCCTGAGAGCAGGGACTGGGTCTGCTTTGTTCACTGCTGTATCACCAGAACCAAAATCAGTGCCTGGTACATAGGAGGCACTCAACAATTATTTTTAAATAAAATTGGAATGAGTGGTGGGCCAGAAGACATGCACATTTTGAAGCATATTGCCAAGTAATTTTGATTCGGATGACATGGTGGTGATCGTGGGAGCATTAGTGGTTCGAGGTCTTTTCTACTATTTCTCAGGCCCTGTGCTGAGCGCTTCCTCATGCATTATTTAATTCTCATGAAACCTTCGAGGTAGACTCTATTGTCACCCCATTGTATGGATGAGGCAGCTGAGGGGATGGAGCTGTGCAGTGTGTTCTGGAGAAATGTTCAGACCAGGTGGGTCTGCCCAGCATCACTGCACTGAATCCCTACGCACCGCCCAGCAAATGGGCGCATCAGCTGCACCCCCACTCATGGTGCCAGAGATATCAGAGTTCTCCCCCTCATGTCAGCACTGAATTTTGTAGAACTTTTTAAAAATCTGAACTAATCCTATGTGTGAAAAATGTTATTTTCTCCCCTCCCACCACATGTCTGGATCCTTGGGAGGAATGAGTTACAGCTTCCCCCACCCTCAGAAAGAACCCAGATCCTCAGTGGAGGAGTAATTTGATGCCATCAGGAGAGCAGGGACCTTGGGGCTGGAAGATTCCAGCTCAAGCCCCAGCTCTATCCTGGGCAATCTTCTTCACCCTTTCAGCCTCAGCTTTCTCATCTGTAAAAAATGGTAACCATCATAGCGCCTGCCTCAGAGGAGGGATGTGAGGATAAATGAGGAGCCATTTGTGGAGCCTTCCAAACTGTTTACAGGTTGAGAGGCCCTAAAGCTCCTGGCGGGGTGGGGTGGGGACACATAGTCCTCTGACGTGGCCATGGAGTCCTGGGTACGGGGAACTCTGATCTTTAAGCCAGCTTGGATTCTAAGATGGCCTGTTGCCTTGAACGGCTGTACCTGATTGGTCAACATTTGGCCATTGCCCAAAAGGGACTGGGGATAATGACTTCTTTCCGCGTGATTATAGCAGCACAATTCACAATTGCAAAAATGTGGAACCAACCCAAATGCCCATTGATCGAGTGGATAAAGAAACTGTGATATATATATATATATATATATATATATACACACACACACACACACACACACACACACAATGGAATACTACTCAGCCATAAAAAGGAATGAATTAATGGCATTTGCAGGAACCTGGGTGTGATTGGAGACTATTATTCTAAGTGAAGTAACTCAGGAATGGAAAACCAAACATCGTATATTCTCATTCATAAGTGGGAGCTAAGCTATGAGGATGCAAAGACATAAGAATGACTCAATGGACTTTGGGGACTCAGGGAGAAAGGGTGGGAAGAGGGGGGAAAAGAAGATAAACAGCATATTTTAAACTAAAAATTACTCCTTGATATTAATAGTGGGCATTCCTCTTAAATTATGGATTAAAAAAACCCTAGGAATTCGTTTTACCTCAAAAATAAAAATAAACCGTAATAAACCTAAAAAGGGGGTGCTGGAGAGCAGGAAATGTGTGGCTTCTTCTGCCTCCCTGACACTGTCTCAGGCCAGACCTCCCCACACCCCCTTCATCAATTAAATTGTGGTAAATTAGGCGGTAGGAACCACCCCAGAACTCCAAGTCTTTCTGTGCCTCAGGTCCACTGTGTGACCTCAGGGCTGGTTCTGACCCTCTCTGGGCCTCCTTCCTTCTTCTGTGGGGTGAGGCCACTGAGCCCCATCCCTGAGCACCCACAACTCTCCTGGGAAAGGATCTGGGAAGCTTTCCCTGCCGCCTCCTCCCCACCTTGGGCATTTCAATCTCGGCTTAACCAGCCACTTCAACACAGGCAACACTTTTCTCGAGAGTTCATAAAAACATGTAAACACGGGTGAGGATACAAAATATTGAGCGGCGAGGCAGTAAAACACGGCAGTGTTTGTTGTGTTAATTGAATATTCATGAGCTGACTGTTTAAATTACAGTTCACAACTGTTGCAGGGCCTGATGAATAATTTAAATGAGGGTGGCCAAAGAGATTTCAACACTGCATTAGCAAACTGCTCAGGATCAGCTTCAGAGAATTTATAATTAGCTCAGAATAGCCTATAATAAATTCTTTGGAAAGATGGTTTTAATTAGCACATGTGCCAATTCAGAATGGAGAATGTTCAGCGTTCGGGGGAGGGGGTGAGTCACCCTCCCCTCCTTCTTATGTTTCCCCGTCATGCGGAGGTCCCACCACCTGCCTGGGATCCCTGAGCCATGCTGAGCCCACCCGGAACCCACCACCAGGCTTCCTGCCTTGAGTCTGTCCCGCCTCCACTGCCCCATCCCAGCTTAGGCCTCTCCGCCATAGCCTGTGCAGCTGCAGAAGCCTCTGACCTGGTCTCCCTGCTTCTGTGTCTCCTGCTCCAGTTCATCCCCATGGGGGCAGCCAGTGGGAACTTACTGGGTGCAGATCTGATTCCATCTCTGCCCCATTTGGAGATCCTTAATTGAGGAGGCCCAGAGAGATGAAGTGGCTGGTCGAGCTCAAATAGGTCCCAGAGACCAGTTGACTTCAGCCAGTGCCTAGGTGCTTGGGGATGGGTGAGGCATCACTGGCAGAAGGAAGTGCACAGGCAAAGATGAGGAGGCAGGAATGTTCTGTGTGTCGGGGGCCAGCGGGGAGCAGGACAAGCAGAGGCTTGGAGAAAGCAGGGGCCCGACCATGGCGTGCCTCAAATGCTTCGAGGTGGAGGATGTAGGAGGGAGGTTCCACTTAGGGGATCATGGAGGCTGCCAGTCTGGGGCCTAGAGCTCCCAGCCCACCTGGCTCATTCCTCAACATGTGCTGAGTGCCTGACGGGTGCCAGACCTCGGGCTGGGCACTGGGGAAACGGCTCAGAGCAAAGCACCAGCCACGGTTCCCTCTTTCATAAATGGAGCACACAACCAGAGCCATGTACACACTCAGCCGAAGGTACGACTACAGCTGTGACAAGTTCATTGGAAAAAAATAACAGGGTGTCAGGAGAGAGAATCAGCAGGGATCCTGATTTAGGTGGGGAGCCAGGGAAGGCCTCCTGAAGGCAAGGGCATTTGAACTGAGTGCAAAAGTGAGTAGGGGTGAAGGAGGCCAACTGGTCCCAGGTGGAAGGGGCTGCCCCATTCCCAGAGGGGGTGCTGTGGCTGGGCAGGGGGGTGAGGGGCTCTAGTAGAGCCCCCAGCAGCAGCCTAGGGTGGGGCTGGACTGGTTCTGGGAGAGGGGCATCTGTCTATGGGGAGCTCATTGCTGGAGGAGAAAATAACCTACTTTTCTGCTCCCAAACCCTCGCTGCAGCGCTTAGAGCTGCAAACCTTGAGCAAGACATTGGAGTTTCTCTGCTTCATTCCATCAGGATCACTCACGCACTCATTCAGCCCTCACACTTTTATTAAGCCCCTACTATGTACCAGGCACTCTTCCAAGCCCTGAGCAGTGAACAAAACTGATGACAATCCCTGATTCCTGGAGCTTACATTCCAGTGATACAGACAGACAAAGACGCAAAGGAGTAAGATGTGCCCTCCCTGGCACTCAGATGGGGGAGGAAAGGTTCCCTGCCAGATTCTCTGATGCCCCCTCCCAGTCCTGGTGCTGTGGGCAGGGCTCTCAGACCCCTTTTGAAATAGAAACTGAAGATCAAATTCAGGAATTTGGAGGATTCACAGCTTGGACAGGTCATTTTTAGTTGTCCACCTGCTGTGACCAAGGGCAGCCAGTTCTGCCTCCTCAGCTCTCTCCTGTCCATGACATCTGCCCCATGTGCCTCTTGACCCTGCCTTTAGCCTCTTGCCCTGAGCACAGGGAAACCTGCTGGGCCATCCCCCACTCACACACCACTCTGGACCCCCAGTGACTGCCAGACCAAGTCCTCATCCCCTTGTGATCTGCCCCTCCTGGCTCCCCAAGCTTCGTCCCTTCCTTGGCCACAGTGAACCCTGGAGTCCTAGCAGCCCCCTGACACTCAGGGTCGCCACCGTGCTGATGCTGAACAGCAAGCCTCGCCCTCCAGCTCTGCTTCCATCACAGCAGTTCTGTGGTTTGTCATTGTTTTTGACCAGTGGTTCCCTCTCAGTTCTTCACAAAGATACAGAAAGATAAGTCACAAAGATTAGTCAAAACAAGACGGATATTGCCGTGCTGACCTGCTTGGTGATAACAAGCACCATACCCTTTCAGGCACTCTGTAACCGTGGGTAAGAGGATGTGGTGAGGCCAGCCCAGCCTGCACCATGCCCCTCTGCCCTCAATAGTGAAAAGAGCTCAAACTTTGGGGTCAGACAGACCTGGGTTTGGATCCTGATCCTGCTCTGTGTGCGCTGCAGACAGGGAGCCATGAACCTCACCTCTTGGAGGCTCCGTTTGCTCAACTGTAAAGTGGAAACAGCAGCAGCGACCTCACAGGGTTGTTAAAAGAACCACTTGACCCCCAAAATGAGAACATGGCCTGTGAGTGGCAAACCCATGTTCCAGTCACCCGCTTCTGCAGTTAGGATCCCCATGGGGAATTGCTGTGATGGGAACACCTGCCCTCCACAATCGCACTTTCTGCTCAGCATCTAAATAGAAAGTTGTCCTGTGACACCTGCTTACTGTCTCCTCTCTCCCCTTGTGGTCCCAGCAGAGCTTCCAAAAGGGGGTCATTGACTCTGGCTGTCTATATTTCCTCCCCTCCCATTTGCCTTGACCTCTGCCTCCCTGTGACTATAAAACTCCTCTGGTTAGGGGCACTGATGGCCTTCACGTTGCCAAACCCATTGGGCACCTGCTGTCTTTATCATCCTTGACTTTGACTGTATTAGACCAGGCTCCTGGTGTTCTCCACCGCTCAGGCCACCCTTTTGCACCCTCCTTTATAGGACTCTCCCGATGCTCCACGCTCATGGCTGGGTACCACAAGGGAGTCCAGGCCATTTCCACTGCTCTATCCCCTCTCCTAAGCACCAGACCATGCAATCGGCCCCCACCTGGAGACCCCCACTTGGATGTCATCCCCAAGTTCAGCTGTCTACAGCTGGCCACTCTCCCCTACCTGGCTGGATGTGTCTCTTCTCCTATGTAAGCAGCCCATGAATTTCATCAGTAATCTGGTATGAGTCTTAATCTGCCAGAACCGGTCCCCAATCCTACGTCTCTCCCTCCATCTCTTGCTTTCCATCTATCTGAGTCTCAGATGGTGGCTATATCACCTCTCAGCTGGAAGTTGCCACCTACTCTTAGCAGCCAAGCTGGCCTTTCTGAAATACAAGTCACTGCTCTGCCTAAAACTCTTATGGGTTTCCAGTGACCCTCAGGATAAAGTCCAATGTCTTCCCCTGGCATTCAAGGCCCACCCAGCCTGGCCCCTGCCTGTGACTCTAAGCTCCTCCTTCCCCAACCCTCCTCACCCCTCCCACTATCCTTCACTCCTGCCAAATCAGGGCCTTTCCTGATGCCCAGTGTGCCCTTGACCCCTGATCTTACAGCCTCACTTGGCCTTTGGCTTCCCTCTCGGCCCTCACCACCACTGTGACTGTGTATTGATTTGGGTGTAGATGAGCTCCACAGGGCAGGGGAGTCCCAGTGCTCAGCACAGGGCCTGGCATATAGCAGATACTTAATAAATACAGATGTGCCTGCTATAAAGTGACACATGCCTTCCTGAAAAACCTGAAAAATCCTAAGAACAAGAGTTTATGGGAAAAATAGAGCTGGGACAAACCACTCAGGGTCTATGCAACTTTGTAACCAGAGCACTAAGAGAAAACCATTACACTCCTAATGTATATATCTGCACAATTAAAAAGCATTTGTTAAATTCTTCCTTAAAAACCCTCAGTAACAACTGGGGAGGCATTTTGATGGAAGGGGTTTTGAGGAAGGGTGGGGAGACATTTTGATGGAAGCGGGTGTGAGGTTCACTGCTGAGTTATGGAGACAAGGGCAAAATGCACAAAGATGGAGAAGCAAGCAGTTGGCGCCTTTACACCAGAGCAGGTGGCCAAGTGGTAAGAAGGTGGGCCAAGTGGTACACAAGGGCAGGTGGGGGAAGGTGGGCGAATGGGCATTGGAAGCAGCGCTGCTTCCTCCACTGTTTGCTGAGTCCTGCTCTATTAGCGCCCTCTGTGTTCAGCCGCTGTTCCTTGGTAGCATAAAATAGTACTGCGCTGGAATAAGCCTGTATGACTGAGCAGGACTCCTCTGCAATGCCACTTTCCCCATTCACTGGAAGGGGTGAGACACTTGTGTCACAGGAGCACGCTGCATTTGTCAAGTGGGTGAGCGCATTAGTAGCATGGGTTGTGCTATATTGGTGCGATTAGCTCATTCCATCTGTTTGTCCCACTGGACTTGGTGGCCTCTTCTGCTTGGCAAGGTCTGTGCCTGCATTCTTTGTGTCTCAGGTCCTGTGGCTCATTGACCACCACCGTGTAGGTCCTGAGGCTGTGACAGTTCACAGGCCACTGTTTCTGCCCTCAAAGAACCAACCGAGAATACACCATGTGGCCTGTGGGAGTTACCCAAAAGCACTTGCTGGAGAAATGCCTAAGCTGCCCATTAAGAGACTTACCATAGCCAGGAAAATGAAGTGGGCTCTGAACCTTGGCAAGAAGGGGTGGATTTGGGAGACCAGGAGGAGGTGGCATGTGCTTTTGAGGGCCCAGCAGATGTGGAGGGTGAAGGGAGGGGGAGGTTGGTGGCTAACTCATTCAACATTCACTGAACCCCCTGCTAGGTGTCGCGGTCTAGATACCAGCAGGCGCTGGTCTAGATACCAGCAATACATCAGCGAACAAAACAAAGATCTTTGCCCATGTGCAATTTACATCCTAGCAGGGGGAGCGAGATAATAAACAATAATCTACTAAATAAGTCATGCAGTATGTTAGCAGGTGTTAAGTACTTTGGAAGAAAGAACAGAAGCATAATGGGATGGGGAATGCTGGCCCGGTGTGTGGGGCAGGGGAGCGGGTTGCAGTATTGGGTAGGATGGTGAGGGAAGGCCTTCTGATAAAACTGTGGTTTGAAGGAAGTCTTGCAGTAGGTGAGGGAGGGAGCAGGGTGAGTGTCCCCTGCTGGGTGGGGGAAGAACATTCCATGCAGAGGCAGTAGCTCACCTCCCATGGTTTTCCAGCTCAGCACTACTGACATTTTGGACTGGATTGTTCTTCATTGCGGGGCTGCCCTGTGCATTGCAGGATGTTGGCCAGCTTCTCTGGCCTCTACCCACCAGATGCCAGGAGCGTCCCCGCGGTTGTAACAACAAAAATGTCTGCACATAATGCCAGATATCTCCTGGGGACAAAAATGCACTGAGATAGAAGAGAGCCCTGTGGTGGGAGGCTGCTCGAGTGTTGAAGGAAGAGCAAGGGGGTGGATGTGATGGAGAGGGGTGATGGAGGGGACTGGAGTTGGGGAGGCCAGAGAGGTGCCAGGTGGTGGTGGTGGTTGAGTTGTTATAGGGGCTTGTGGCTCAGTAAGGACTTTGGCTTTTACTTGAGATATAGTAGGGAGCTGGAGCTGGCTCTGAGCAGAGGAGAGAGGGTCTGTATTGCAGAGGTGGGGAGCACGGGGACCCCCCACAGCCCCATCCCAATCTGAACAGAAACCTCACACCCCCAGCTGAGCAATCCCAGACCCAGGGGCTTGGTGACCCGTATTTGCAAACCTTTCTTCTAAGACAAAACCAGCCCCCAAAGGGGACAAATTGCTTTTCATTTCTCTGCTTCTCCGCCGGCGGCTTCATATTCATAACATGATGATCAGTATCACCAGGAATGGGGCTGTTGCCTTAAAGGATAAATTAGTCTGACTCTTAACTCAATAATTAAAACTGTGATGGCACTCGGCCTGCAGGGATAATATGCTATTATTATAGTCGTTTGTTTCAATTAAATGCTTACTGATTTTACAATAGCAGCTGGGCACCTGTGCGCTACAGCTATTATTCTGAACAAGACATCTACATTTCAGGAGAAATTTGTCAGCGTGCGAAGGATCTCCCACCAAGCATGAAAGTGTATTAGCAATACGTACTGACGAGGCTTCGGGGCCAGAGGCAGGCACGGGGGAGGCTTCCTATTGGTTCTCTTTTCCTCTCTTTTGTGCTAGATTTTTTTTTTTCCAAAAAGGAGATAGTTTTCAATTATTTGACACTTGAAGCCCCAGGACATCTCAGAGAGCAGTGTGCCCCTGGGAAGACTCGCGTGGGGGAGCTTTAGTTGTGACTTCCCACATCATTGATTCTGGGCTGCAGTAAACTGAATCATGCCCCACCAGATGCCCATGTCCTGATCCCTGGGGCCTGTAACTGTGTTACCTTATATATCAAAAGGGGCTTTGCAGATGTGATGAAGGTAAAGATCTTGTGATGGGCATATGGCTCTGGTTTATTTGTGTGAGCTCAATGATGTAATTTCAGAAGTACTTACAAGAGGGAGATGGGAGGGCCCAACAGACAGAACCACTGCTGATGAAACCACAGAAGCAGAGAGCAAAAAGGTCATGTGATGTGGGGCCACAAGCCAAGGCATGAGGATACGGTTCATCCAAAAAAAAAAAAAATTATGGAAATGCTTCTCCCCTGGAGCCTCCAAAGAGAACGAGCCCTGCCAACACCTTCACTTTAGTTCAGTGAGACTCATTTTGGACTTCTGACTTCCAGGAGGTGCATGTGCTGTTCTTGCTCCTGCAAGGGAAGGAATTTTTATTAAGTTAGTGGTAATTTATTACAGTAGCAACAGGAAACTAATACACAGAGTCTCTGCTGCCTTCTCAGAGGACTGAGACGTGTCGACTTTCACTGGGGAGGCAGATATGCTGCAGATCATAGGGCTTCTTGTCAGTTATCAGTGCCCAGACCTGTTGCCTGTGGCCATCCACTTAGCATCTGCAAGCATGCTTACCCTCCACCAAGTCCCAGCCTCTGGATACCCCTTTATCCTTATCTGCCACCCTACCCATCACTCCAGCCCTGCCAGGCTCCAGGCAGCTTGCAGAGCTCATCGCACTGGCCCATGCCTCAGTGCCTTTGCATGTGCCGTTCTTGCTCCTGGTACACCCTCTGCACCCTCCTTATCTTCTGCAGACTTCAAGAGTCAGTTCAGTTTTTTTTTTCCTGTGGAAAGGCTTCCTGGCTGTCCAGGTATTGGAGGGGCTCCTTCTCTGGCACCCCACAGGACCCCAGGCACACCTGGGTTGCTGCACTGTTTAAAATTGTGGGTTCATTTCTGCCTCCCCCACCAGAATGTGCACTCCTGCGATGGGGTGTTTCTGGCTCAGGGTCTCAGACATAAGAATCCTCAGGGAATGTTTATTGAATGAATGAATGAATGGAGTACCAGGAGCAGCATGGAGCTCTGGGAGGTCTTGAGAAGTGAAATGGCCACAGAAAGAGTTGTGATGAGGGCAGCTCAAGACAGAGGCCTGCAGAGGATGTGAGAAAGAGGCTCGAGGCAGTGACTCAAGGAAGCTCAGAGTCAGAGGACCGAACAGTGGCCAACTTCTGGGTCTCTGTCACCATCCAGGCCTCTCTGCCAGGTCTAGACTTCCAGGCTGGACTCCAGACTTGTGACCTCTGCTTCTCCTTCCAGGACTGGCATGCAGGAGCTTTGTCTTGACTTCTCACATCATTGATCCAAGTGTGGTGGGCTGGAAGAGAATCCCCCCAAAAGATGTCTACATCCTAATCCCCAGACCCTGTGAACATGTTAGCTTCCATAGACACCCTGTTGGCTCCCAAAACTTAACACATGTCTGCCTGTGCTCATCACCTTCACTCTGCTCAATCCTGCTCCTCCTTCTATGTCTCCACCTCAGAGAATTGCAATAGCCACCCCTTATCACCATTTCATCCCAAGAGTCTTGCTTGACTCAGCCACTACTCATCCCACACATTCCACTCAATCACCTGTCAATATCAATCTTCCTCAGTGCCTCTCGGACCTACCTGATAGATTTGGCCACTGCCATAGACTATACCAGCCCCCTCTCTGGGACCTCTTGTCTCCTCTCTCAACTGCCTCATCCATGTGCAGCCAGAGTGGTTCCATTGGGCAATTCTGAACACGTCCTCCCCTGCTGAAATCCCTTCGATGGCTCCCCATGGGTCTGGGAGAGCCTTCCCCTACTCTGGCTCTCAGGCCTTTTGCTGTCCATCCCTGCTGGCCTCTGAAGCCTCAGTGAAGCCACCTTGGGTCCTGCCAGGTCCATGTCAGCTCCACGGCTTTGCACAGGCTGTTTCCTCTTCCTGGACACCCTCACCTTCTTCACCAGCTAACTCCTGAGCAGCTGCAAGAGTCAGGCCAGACTCCACTTCCTCTCGGTGGCCGCCGCCTTCTGCAGACTAGGTGGGAAGGTCGCTGCACATGTCTTACTCCTGTTCCCCCACGACCACCACACAAGGCATCTTGAAGGAGGGACTGTGTTCTGGTCAGCCATGTGTTCTCTAACCCAGCATCTGCACTCGGCACTGGACATGCTCAACAAGGGTTGCTGAAGGGCTGGAGGGAGACGTGGCTGATGCGTGGGGAGAGGCTGGTTCTTGCCCAGGCATTGGGACCCTGCTCAATGCCAGGGAGATGCAGAGAGCTTGAATGTGCTGGGTAATGGGATAATATGGGCCAGCCAGGTGGCTGTCATCTGTCAGGTTCCCTGGAAACAGACTCCGAGATGGAGATTGTGCACAGCAAGTTCTAGGGGAGCACTCTCAGGAACGTCACCCATGAGAAGTAAAGGAAGCAGCCTGGGGCAGAGAGAGAACTTGAACCAACGTGCATTGCTACAGAGGCTTCAGCCAATCCAGTGAGCTCTGGAATGCTAGGATGTGCCTTCTGAGATGTCCCAAATTGAGTCAACGGGGCTGGGCCTTTGAACCCCCACATCAGTGAATGTAGACCACCCCTTGGAAGGGCTTGTAACCATGGGGGAAGCAGCTCCATCAGCCACAGGCAATTCCTGGAGAGGGTTGCAGCTGCGAGCTGTCAGAAGCCCATATGCCCGGCAGCTGGAGAACTGAGTCCTGTGGTCCTGAGGGGGCCATCGGGGCGTGCACAGGTCACAGCTGCACTGATTTTAGAGAGAGGCTACAACGCAAGGTTAGAGCAAGAGCTCAGCTTGTGGCCAGCACAGGGCTTGGCCAAGTGAGAGCACACTGAGTAGGTGTTCACTGAGGCTGTGCTGGGCAAGTGGGTGCAGCAATGGGGTAGGGCTGTGGACACAGGCCTGGGAGCCACACAGACATTCATGTGAATCCAGCTGTGCCGCCTACAGCCAAATGACCTTGGGCACGTGACTTCTCATTCTGAGCCTCAGTTTCCTCATCTGTAAAATGTCGATGATAAGCATCCCTTTCTCGCATGTCTGAGTAAGAAGAAACTGGTCAACAGGTCAGTGTCTGGCAAATGCTACCTGCCACATAAAGGATAGCATTTCTACCATTGCTTCTACTTACCACACTCCACTACCAGAAGGATTGCCAGTCTGTGGCCCTGGGCCAAAGGCCCTCTGCCCATTTTTGTAAATAAGGTTTTATTGGAACACAGCCACAGCCCTTCATTTGCATTCTCATCTATGGCTGCTTTCCTGCTCCTGCAGCAGAATTGAGTTGAGTAGTGATTAGAGACCATCTGGCCCACAAAGCCTAAAATATTTACTGTCTGACCCTTTACAGAGTTTGCCAACCCCTGGATCTGACAAATATAGCGAATATTTGTGAAGTGCCCTCCTGTGCCAGGCTGGGTGCTGTCATTTTTAGTGTCCTTGGAGCCTCCCTCCTGGCATCCCTCTCCTCTCAGATTTCAGAACCTTCTATTGTTTCTCACCTCTTCTTTTTTTTTTTGAGATGGATTCTCGCTGTGTCGCCCAGGCTGGAGTGCAATGGTGCGATTGCAGCTCATTGCAACCTCTTCCTCCCGGGTTCAAGCGATTCTCCTGCCTCAGCCTCTGAGTAGCTGGGATTACAGGAGCCCACCACCATGCCCAGCTAATTTTTGTATTTTTAGTAGAGACAGGGTTTTACCATGTTGGTCAGGCTGGTCTTGAACTCCTGACCTCAGGTGATCCACCCACCTTGGCCTCCCAAAGTGTTGGGATTACAGGCATGAGCCATGGCGCCCAGTCATTTCTCACCTCTTCTTAGCCCAGTTGAGGTCCAGTTCAAGCTCATACCTTAAGCAAGTTAATGAGGGGATGAAGAAAGGAAAACTTTTGTCTTGAACACACTAGGTGTCTGACTCTGTACAAAGTTAGCTTTTTGTTTGATCCTCACAGCTGCCCCATGAGGGCAGGGTCATTTTTACCCCATGTTGAAGCTGTTAAGATCTGTATGGATACAGTGGAAAACATCTCAGACTCAGAAGACAGGCAGAATTCTGGCTTTCCCACTTTCTGGCTGTGTGATCTTAGGCAAATCACTTAACCTCTCTGGGTTTCAGTGTCTTTATTGTCAAATGGGGGTGATAAGAGTGCTTCCATCAAAGATTTGTTGGTGACTCTTCTAGCATGGTTCCTGGGGTGTAGTGAGCCCTCACTCACTGTAATACTAGATATTATTATCATTATTATTATTGCTATCATTTTCTATAAAACAAGGACGTTGGGATCTATTGGAAAGTGCTAGTCTTTTAAATTACTCAGTGTCAGGTAGTTCTTTATAGCAGTATGAGAATGAACTGATACAGAAAATCGGTACCAGTAACGGGGCGATGCTACAAAGATACCTGAAAATGTGGAATCAACTTTGGAACTGGGTAACAGGCAGAGGTTGGAACCGTTGGGAGGCGTCAGAAGAAGGCAGGAAGATGTGGGCAAGTTTGGAAGTTCCTAGAGACTTGTTGAATGGTTTTGACCAAAATGCCGATAATGATATGGACAATGAAGTTCAGTGGTCTCAAATGGAGATGAGGAACCTATTGAAAACTGGAATAAAGGTCACTCTTGCTATGCTTTAATTTCTGATTGTGCTCAGAAATTAATGAGAAGTGCTGGGTGCCGTGGCTCACACCTATAATCCCAGCACTTTGGGGAGCTGAGGAGGGTGGATCGCTTGAGCCCAGGAGTTCAAGAACAGCCTGGGCAACATAGAGAGACCCTGTATCTACAAAAAATATAAAAAATTAGCCGGGTTCCGTGGCTCCACCTGTGGTCCCAGCTACTTGGGAGGCTGAGGTGGGAGGATTGCCTAAGCCTGGGAGGTGGAGGCTGCAGTGAGCTGTCATTGCACCACTGCACTCCAGCCTGGGCAACAGAGTCCAGGAATTAAGGAGACGTTTCTGAACCCTCTCAAACTGAAGCAGGGACTTAAATAAGAGCACAATTGAACACAGCCTTTGTTGCCATCAGAAGATTGATTCTACATCGTATACATCTGTCAGCACATCAGATTGGACCCTATGCATGTATACAACTATGACTTGTCAATAAAAAGAAAAGAAAAAAATTTAATTGTGGGGGAAAAAAATTCCACCTTTCCAGGCTGAAGAAAATAAAAAAATTTAATTGTGGAAAAAAAGAAAAAAAAAAATTCCGCCTTCCTAGGCTGAGTGTGAGGCTGTGTTGAATGACAGCTCATTCAGGCTTCGGAGGACGCAGGGTGGCTGCCAGCTCTGTGAATCGGCAGAAGGCGGGAAGGAGGAAGGTGTGATTTTTCTTGTTCTCTCCTCACTGTGTGGGGTTACACTAAGCACACGGGGCTGCTCTCCATAGAGACTGCAAATGGGGAATTTGTGAAAAACGCCCTTGTGTTCCTGCAGCCCTGCGAAGCTATTAAGCTCTGCGATCCTAATTACATTCACAGCCGCCTCGTTCCTGCTGCCTCCGTGTCTCCTCCTTCCTGGGGCGGGTGCAGATGTGGCTCGGGAGCGTGGCCATATGTTTCCAAGAGGGAAGCAGGAGGCTGGCTTCACTTGGTTCCCAGACATCTCATGAGTGCCGGCTGCCTGCCCAGCCCTCTGCCTGGTGCTGGGAGGCAGGTGTCTCCGCACTTGAGCAGATGCCGGGAGGCAACGTGGAGAGCTCTGCGAGAGGCTTGGAAAGAGGGTGAGGCCAGAGGATGGAGCAGGAGAGGGAAGGCTTCTCTGAGGAGGTGACATTTCAGGTAAGCCATAAAGGAGGATGACACAGAGGGCAGGTATCCAGTCTAGAGAGAAGCCCACATGTCCCCAGGGAGCTCTGGGAAGGGGCTGGAGAGGTCAGGAGGAGAGAGATTGTACAGATCCTCATGGGGCATTTTACATGGCTAGGCCATCGCTAAGTGGGCCCCCAGGAGCTGCTGAGAGATGGAGAGCAGGGAGGCGACATTTCAGGCTCCAGAAGGGTCACTGCAGGGGCCAGCATGGTGCCTGGACTCAGGAGGCCATGCTGGAGGCTGGGACTAGAGGTGCATAGCTTGAGATAGCCCTGAAAACAGACCCTGACACAAAGGTTTGGGTGCAAGTAGTTTGTCTCAGGGGTGAACCCAGGAAGCCCTTGGAGGGAAAAAGGCAAGTGAGATTGAAAGGAAACAAAGTCATGGGTTGTTACCTCTGTGAGCAACAGGAACGGGGTCCTGCTGTGGACCCTCTGAGAGACTTGTGGATGTGATCCGGGAAGGATGTGAAGTCTTCCAGGACACAAATCAGAATCGTCCCACTGAGGGGAGAGGAAGTCGAGGTTTCATCTACAAACTCCTGTTCCTCACTGGCTGAGGGTCATTCCTGGGGCCCCAGTTGGTCAGCACTTCCAGGCTGTTTGGGGCACAGAACACCCTCAGGCAGGGTGCCGAGGGAAGCTGTCCGCATGCACAATAACCCTCTGTAGGGACCGCCGAGGGCCGGGGGGCAGGGTCTCCGCTGCATCTGCTGCAGCTGATCAGGACAAAAGGCCTTAGCTGCTAAAAGTGTTGGGGCAGCGGGGTGTGGGTTCTGATTGGAGTAGGGGTCTCGTGAGCTGGTAGAGTGTTCTAGAATGCATGGAGGGATGGACAGGGTCTCACCACTTCTGTGTCCCTCTCTTGTGAGCTCAACTTTCTTCTTCTAAAGGCTGAAATTGGCTTTAAGCAGAACACGTTTTTAGGTGAAACTTGGGAATTTTAGAATCATCACGGGGATGCCGCTATCTGTAGGTGTCTATGGAGGAGCCACAGACTTACTTGGAGGGAAAGTAAGATGGGAGGAAATGTCAGAACCTTAGGAACACCAGCGTTTAGTGGGTGGGCTGAAGAAGAGCAGGAAGGACTGGCTGGAGAGGTGGTTGGACAGTCAAGCACCGGGCCCTGGAGAAAGGAAAGGGAGCTGGGAGGGGAGGCAGCAGGCCCAGGAGTTGAGGATGGAGAAGTGTCTTGAGGAAGGCATCATAACTTAGGGAGGAGGGTGATACTTTGGAGAAGCTCAACTCCACCTTTAGTAGCTGTGTGATTATGGGCAAGTCTCTTGGCCTGAGACTTGGCTTTTTCTGCTGGGGATGATTATATTCCGCCTCCTGTATAGTTGTGATTAAATGAGTCATATGTGGACATGGTCAGCACAGTGTCTGGCACATATTAAGTGCTCAATAAAAATCTCTCCTCCTCTTCCTCTTTCTCTTCCTCCTGATGAGGATGGTGGTGAGGACACTGATTACAACGGTATGGGTAGTAATGAGGACAGATGCCAGGTGAGTCGCTGGTGGGATGAGTGGCCCAAGGACAGTGAGGAGAGACGATTATTTGCACAGTTGGCTGCATGGAGAAGAAGGAAAGTTGGGGCAGAAGTTTTTAAGAGACCTGGAGCTAAGAGAGATTTTAATTTTAAGATGGGAGAGGAGTGATATTGATGAGATGCAGCCGACAGAGAGGGGAGACAGGAGCTGAACTGATGGAGGTGGGGGCTGTCTAGAAGCAGAGCCTGAGATGGGGTTCTTGTGAAGGTTGTTTACTGAGGGAGGGGCTGCAGGAATCAGGGATTGCAAGGGAAGGGGCTGAGCACGGATGTAGCCTCGGCTGGAGACTCGCTTCAGGCTGATTGCACGGGGAGCCCTGGAGCGCAGCTTCACTGCACAGCCAGCAGGGTGGCCTTTAGCACCCCTGTGCCAGTCAAGCAGTGGTGAGGTCTGCTGCAAGGTGGGCTGTTGGCGTTAAGATGTCATAGCCTCCTGGGAGAAGCAGTTCCCATTTGGCCACTTTTCTGGAGATGGGGGCAGGTGTAGATGCTCCCAGCACACAGGGGAATGGGTACAGAAGCATGGTAAAGGGGGCGGGGTCCGGCACCGACAGTGTCCACTACAGTGGGCGTCCTCAACTAGCAGGCCTCAAATGAGAGGCATATCTTTCACCGTGGGGAAGTTAGGACAAAGTTTTTTAAATGCCCTAGAAAACCTGGGATGCTTAGTGGCTGTCCCCATGTTTTTGCTGGTTTTTATCTAAGAATAGCCAGTCATGTACTGTCTTTATGAAGGGAACTGTCTGACTGTGAGACCCTGAAGTGCGGTTGGGGAAGTGGGCACTCTCATCCCCAAAGCTTGCCATTGTGTCCATCACAAAGCATGGACTCATGAAAGGTCCGACCATATATTGAGAATGTATTTGTAACTATAGCAAGAATGAAGCTTCTCCACAGAGACTTGACATCCTTCCTGAATCGCATCCAGTTCTGCTGTTGTGGCTTTAATTTTATTAAATAGGTCCAACAAGTATTTGCTTTTGCAGTGTGCAGGCTCGAATCTAGGAATCAGGATATAAAGAAAAGTCACTGGACAATTGTACAAAATCCGTAGTTCTAAAGAGCACACATTCTGAGAATCTTACTCCAAAAAATAGGCAAAAACATTCATAATAAACTTCAATTATACGGTGTATCCATGTGATGAGAAGAATTTGCAATCAGGAAAGATTGCTTTCAGGTAAAACATGTGTATTAGTCTGTTCTCATGCTGCTAATAAAGACATACCCAAGACTGGTTAATTTATAAAGGAAAGAGATTTAATGGACTCACAGTTCCACAGGGCTGGGGAGGCCTCATAATCATGGCAGAAGGCAAAAGAGAAGCAAAGGCACGTCTTACGTGGCGGCAGACAAGAGGGCTTGTGCAGGGGAACTCCTGTTTATAAAACCATCAGATCTCATGAGACTTATTCACTATCACAAGAACAGCACAGGAAAGACCCACTCCCGTAATTCGATTACCTCCCGTTGGGTCCCTCCCACAACATGTGGGAATTACGGAAGCCACAATTCAAGATGAGATTTGAGTGCGAAACCATATCAATATGTGACCACTGGATGTAAAAGTTTGTTGAAAGCAGCGAGCAACACTGGTTGTAACCAAATAAGTGAAGATGATCAGCTCCAGGTTTTCTCCCAAAACTCCAAGGGAGAAGTTAAAGGGCTCAAAATTATGACTGAAAAGATAAAAGATCGTGATGATTCAATGTGTTTAATAGGAAGCTTAGCAAAAAGGCAATAATCAAATAATTGTAGAAAATATCACTTATCTGAAGAAAGTGGAAAATGTTCCAAAGGACCTAGCAAATATCAGCAAAATTAAATCTGTTACCCACATTAAAAACATCATAGTGCAATGTTTTTATTTCAAAGAAACTTTGAGATTCAAAAAAGCCATTATTATTGTTGTCATTATTATTTGGGGGATCGGATTTTATTCTAAAAGGATCAACAAGCCAATGAAGAATTTTAAGGAGGATAGTAGCCTGGCCTGACTTATTTATATAGAGAGATATTAATTGCTTGGGATGTGAGGAGTGTGAAAGACGTAGGATTCATTATGGAGGTGGAACCAATAATGGCGTGTCCTGGCTAGTGCCTGGGGTTGTAAGGGAAAGGGAGAAGTCAGGGTTTCTGTTCAGGTTTGTGGCTTGGGTGACAGCAAGAACAGCAGTGCCATTTTACTATTTTGGTAAAACTGGAGGAGGAACAGTTTTCAGGAGAAGGAAGAGCTCCATTTGCAGCATGTGAAGTTTTATATGCTTGCGGGGCATCCGAGGGAAGATGTCACTCAGGGAATTGGATGTGGGAGTCTGGAGCCCAGGTTGGGGATGAGGGGATGAGGCTGACCCTGTTTCAGACATTTCAGGGTGCCTAATATGGCCAATTAAGTTATGTAGGTACCAGCCATTTCCCCTCATTCCAGACTTCCCAGAGCTCATCACATTTAAGTTTAACACTCTGCTTGGAAGAGCCAATATTGTTGTTGCTGCTGCTTTGGATCTGCTTTTGAAGAAATAAATATTGCAGGTACAAGTTAAGGTCCCTTTGTACCTCTCTGTTCTCAGAAAGAAATAACCACTATTCTGCAGTGAGTGTTTTTATGCTTTTACTACATTTTCATATATCCTTGAACACCTGACAGTGATGTTTTATATTTTAAACGTGTTCATAAAGGCATTATACTATATGTGTCCTTCTGAAACTCTCTTCACTGGTTATTGTCTTTGAGTTCATCTGCATTGGCAGCTGTAGGTCCACGTTGGTCAGGTTAACCCTCTACAGAATTCCATTATGTGAATACACCAGAGATTTTCGCCATCTCCCAGTTAGTGAATGTTTATATTATTTCCAGTTTTTTTGGAATTAAATGCCATAATGATCATCTTTGTTGTAATGCATAACTTTCTAAAGGTAACATCATAACTCTCATACAAATATAAGATGAAAGCATGCCAAAAATTTATTTAAGTCGTGATTAATGAGGAATCCAGTAAGATATGACAACAGGTTCAAAGGTGAATCTGAAGAATAGACACATATATAGGCAAACAGGAATGGTGAAATAAATTTTCTAAGAAATGGACCCAGGCATCCCATTACTGGGTATATACCCAAAGGATTATAAATCATGCTGCTATAAAGACACATGCACGTGTATGTTTACTGCGGCACTATTCACAATAGCAAAGACTTGGAACCAACCCAAATGTCCATCAGTGATAGACTGGATTAAGAAAATGTGGCACATATACACCATGGAATACTATGCAGCCATAAAAAAGGATGAGTTCATGTCCTTTGTAGGGACATGGATGAAGCTGGAAACCATCATTCTCGGCAAACTATCGCAAGAACAAAAAACCAAACACCACATGTTCTCACTCATAGGTGGGAATTGAACAATGAGAACACTTGGACACAGGAAGGCGAACATCACACACTGGGGCCTATTGTGGGGGGGGGGGTTTGTGGGGAGGGATAGCATTAGGAGATATACCTAATGTAAATGAGTTAATGGGTGCGGCACACCAACAAGGCACATGTATACATATGTAACAAACCTGCATGTTGTGCACATGTACCCTAGAACTTAAAGCATAAAAAAAAAAAAGAAATGCAAAACTGCTTAATGGCTATAGAGCAACCAAACATAATGTTTGGAATCATCCTTTTTACAGGGTGGGATCAATTATATCCCTACCGGACAAAATTTCTTTGCATTTTTATGGACAAGAATGGGTTTCACTCTACCTCACAGCTATTAGGATGGCTTCTATTGAAAAGAGGGAGAGAGAGAAACGAGTGGCGTGGATGTGTAGAAACCGCAACCGGAACCCTTGTGTGCTGCTGGTGGGAATTGAAGTGATATAGCCACTGTGGAAAACAGTATGGTGGTTTCTTAAAAATTAAAAAACAGAATTACTATATGATACGGCAATTGGAATTCTGGGTGTCTACTCAAGAGAATTGAAAGCAGAGTCTCCACGAGATACTTGTGCACCCACATTCCTAGCAGCATTATTCATAATGCCCAACCAACTGCCTACCAGCAGATGAATGGATAAGCAAAATGTAGTCTATACATACAAGGGTGTATTGCTCAGCCTTAAAAAGGGAAGAAAGTTCTGATTCAGCTACCACATGGATGAACCTTGAGTACCTTAAGCTAAGTGAAATAAGTCAGTCACGAAAGAATACTGTGTAATTCCACTTGTTTGAGGTACCTGGAGTAGTCATAGTTCTAGAGACAGAAAGTAGAAGAGTGGTTTCCAGGGCTGGGGGAAGAGAGGAATGGGGAGTTCTTATTTACTAGGGACGGAGTGTCAGTTTTGCAAAATGGAAAGAATTCTGCGGATGGCTGCTGGTGATGGCTGTATGATGGTGTGAACATATTTAATGCCACTGAACTGTACACTTAAAAATGGTTGATGGGAAATTTTATGTGTATTTTATCACAATTTAAATTTTTAATGATTAAAAAAATCAGTTGCATTAATGTCACCTTTCTAGAGCTTACAAAGTTGTAAAATAGCCTAGACAAAGACGTGTACTCCTATAGAAGCAGGTAACCCCAGAGGTCTGCTGGACAATGCCCCGCAGTTCATTGAATTTCACTCATTTGTCCATTTTGAAGTCTTTCGCAGTTTTCCACACTGTGTGTATGTCTTCTTGTGCATGTGTGAAAGTTCTTTATAGTAAACATCTTGGAGTAGAATTCTAGGTTATAGGATATCTGCATCTTCAATATACTGAGTGTTGCCAGGTTGTTTTCTAAAGTGTTTTACATACTAGTCTACACTCCTAACAGCAGTGTATGCAGAAACATAAATGGTCCAGTAAACTTATGAAAAGGTGGTCACCCTCACTAGTGATCAGAATGGTGGAAATCAGAATGACTTTGAGAGAATTTCACACTTAGCAGGTTTGCAAAACTTCAAAAATCCTCCATTATCAAGAGTTGGTAAAAATATTAAATCACCAAGTCAGGAATATCTGATGGAAGAATTCTAAAGCAGGCCACTGGGAAGAAAAAGAAAACAAGCCCTAATACAGAGTTCTAAGGCTGATTTGACCTTGAGGAGCTAATGCCAGATTCTTGCTTAAGGCTTATAGAAGGTGAGAGTGCGTAAGCTATGGGGTGGGGGGAGGAGAATGTTTGGAGAATACATTTTAAAACCTTCTATAAAACAGTTCACTTTAAATCTGTCTCTCAGATATTTGTATGGTTAATAATCAAATACATATGTCACAATATATTAAGAACTGGGTTAGAAACCAATATCTACCTATACACTGTTTACACTTAAAATTATGCAGGACAAAAATAAAACAGTGAAAAATTAGAGTGATAATGATAGCAAATAAAGTAGGATGTAAGACAGAAACATTAAGGCAAAGATGCTTATTTTTTATGAGCAAGGAGAAGCCACAGTAAAGACATAACATTCTGGGACATTTACAGGATAAATAACTTCACATTAGTGTGTATGCAGAAAATCTGTTTAAATTTTAGAGAGAAACTGCTGGAAACGCAATAGGAATGGCAGGCTTTGTGGAAAACAGTATGGTGGTTTCTTAAAAATTAGAAAACAGAATTACTATATGATACGGCAATTGGAATTCTGGGTGTCTACTCAAGAGAATTGAAAGCAGAGTCTCCACGAGATACTTGTGCACCCATGTTCCTAGCAGCATTATTCATAATGCCCAACCAACTGCCTACCAGCAGATGAATGGATAAGCAAAATGTAGTCTATACATACAAGGGTGTATTGCTCAGCCTTAAAAAGGGAAGAAAGTTCTGATTCAGCTACCACATGGATGAACCTTGAGTACCTTAAGCTAAGTGAAATAAGCCAATTCTTTTGAGATTTTACACCTAAAGTAGTCAAAACTGTTTATTGAATAGACATATGGAGAAATTTGTACAATATACAGTATTATTTCCAATATACATGAACAGTTTTGCAAAAATTGATCATACTTTGGTGACAAAATAGTCTGTATACCAAACCCCTGTGACATGCAATTTGTCTCTATAACAAACCTTCACATATACCCCTGAACCTAAAAGTTTTTAAAAAGGAAAAACAAATTGATCATATCCTAAGCTATAACAAAAACCTCAGTACTTTCCAAAAAGATAAAATTCTAGGAGTCATGGTCTCTGATCTTGATAACAAAGGATACATTAAATAAAAACACTCTTCCAAATAACTTTAGGGTAAGAGAGAAAATAAAATCATCAATGTAGAATATTTTAAAAATACTTATATGATGTAGCTAAAATTCTCCCTGGGAGAAAAATCATAGTTACAGTGCAGAGTTTCTCAACCTCAGTACTATTGACATTTTGGGATGCATAATTCTTTGTTTAGTGGGGACATCCCTGGCCACTACCCAGCAGATGCCAGTAGCTTCCCACCCTCCAGTTGTCAGAACCAAAAATGTCTTCAGAGAAATGCCCCCTGCATGGTAAAATTGCTCATCTCAACTCCTGCCCTAGATGTTTCTGTTACTAAAAAAGAAAATGTGAAAATAGCTTAATTTGAAAACCTATGTAAAAAACAACATATGCTACCTCAAGTCAACATTAATAGAGAAGAAAGCAGAATTTAATGAATTATCATGAAAGTTGTCAAATTTTTTTAAAATATAAGAGCTGGTTCTTTGGCTAGACAGTTGAAATATATAAACTTTTGGCCGGGTGTGGTGGCTCATGCCTGTAATCTCAGCATTTTGGGAGGCTGAGACGGGTGGATCACTTGAGGTCAGGAGTTTGAGACCAGCTTGGCCAACATGGCAAAAACCCATCTCTCCTAAAAATACAAAAAGTAGCCGGGTGTGGTGACATGCACCTGTAATTCCAGCTACTCAGGAGGCTGAGGCAGGAAAATTGCTTGAACCCTGGAGATGGAGGCAGAGGTTGTGGTGAGCCGAGATAGCATCACTGCACTCCAGTGTGGGCAACAGAGCAAGACTCCGTCACAAAAAAATAAATAAAATAAATTTTGAGAAGGAAAATTTTAAAAAGCAACGTGTATTCACAATATTACAATTTTGAATGGGAACTGATGAAAACCACAGAGTATATTTTTAAATATATTATCCAGTTATATGCTAGTACATGTTAGTATCTGGATAAAATGAATTTATATATATATATATATATAATTTACCAAAACTGACTCGAGAGAAAATGGAAACTGAGATAGACCTATTAGCCATGAAGGATATTGTGAAAACAAAAAGCACTGGGCCTCAGATGGTTTTCTGTTTAAGCTCTTTCATTCTCTAAGGAAAATGTAATTTATATGTTATCTATACTGTTCCAGGGCATAAGGGAAGAGTTCAATTTCTAAAGCTGATCACAACAAAAACATTTGACAAAAGTAACCCTAAAAAATAAAAAGAGATTTGTATAATAATACAAATTATTTGTATAATAATAAGAGATTTGTAATAAAATACATGCCAGACACATTCAAACAAACATACAGGCAAGGACAGCATTATTCATATCAGACTCCACTGAATTCAAGGCAAAAAAAAAAAAGAGACAAAAAAGATAGTTAATAAAGAGTTTAATCCATAATGAAGATACAATTGTCTGTCTTCTTTTTGTAATAAAAACCAATATCAGGGCCGGGTGTGGTGGCTCATGCCTATAAAATCCCAGCACTTTGGGGGGCCGAGGTGGGCAGATCACTTGAGGTCAGGAGTTTGAGACAAGCCTGGCCAATATGGCGAAACCCCATCTCTCTCTACTAAAAATACAAAAATTAGCCAGGCATGATGGTGCCACCTGTTGTCCCAGCTACCTGGGAGGCAGAGGTTGCAGTGAGCCAAGATCGCGCCACTGCACTCCAGCCTGCGCGATGCAGCACGACTCTGTCTCAAAACAAAACCGACATCAAATTCCCAAAACAAACACTTTAAGCATTAAAAGGAGATTTTTTTATGGAAACAGAAAAATTGCAGGCAATCTGGACAAGGCTGTGTAAGATTAAAGAGCCAAAAAGGTAAGGAATCTAAAGAATAATCACTGATAGAATGGAAAAATATACTGCTGTATTCATCTGCAAACATAGCCTATTCTTTGTAAGGACTGTGGAATATGTACACAATTTAATCATATTTGGGTCTCAAAACCTTAACAAAATCTCAAACTTGTAAATAGTACAGACCCCATACTTTGATAATTTTTGTTACTGGAAATTGTAGCCAAAAGAAAAAGAAAATTAGCCACTTGGAATTTCCAGAACTCTTCTTTTTGTTAGCCTTTTAAAATTTAAGTTCCAGGGTATATATGCAGGATGTGCAGGTTTGTTACCTAGGTAAATGTGTGCCACAGTGGTTTGCTGTACTTATCAACTCATCACCTAGGTACTAAACCCAGTATGCATTAGCATTTTTCTTGATGCTGTCCCTCCCCTTGCCCCCTCAACGCGCCCCAGTGTGTAGTTCCCCTCCCTGTGTCTAAGTGTTCACATTGTTCGGCTTCCACTTATAAGTGAAAACATGAGATGTTTGGTTTTCTGTTCCTGCATTAGTTTGCTGACGATAATGGCTTCCAGCTCCATCCATGTCCCTGCAGAGGACATGATTTCATTCCTTTTTATGACTGTATAGTACTTCATGGTATATATGTACCACATTTCCTTTCAGTCTATCTTTGTTGGGTATCTGGGCTGATTCCGTGTCTTTGCTATTGTGAATAGTGCTGCAGTGAACACACACGTGCATGTATCTTTATGATAGAATGATTTATATTCCTCTGGGTATATACCCAGTAATGGGATTGCTGGGTCAAATGGTATTCCAGAACTCTTCTTGAACAACTCTTGGATCAAAGAAGAAAGTAGATTTTAAATGTTCTCATCTAAGCAATGCTAGGTGAGGTGATGAATATGTTCATTATTTCACAGTGTATACATGCATCAAAACATATCGTACATATAAATATATACAATTTGTCATTTGTCAATTAAAAATAAAATACAACTCAAAATTGAGGGGGAAGCAGCAATTATGAATCTTTAAAATGCGGAGGAAGGGATAGCTAAAGACAAAATGAGATATTAAAGAATTAGAAAACAGAGAAGCAGAAGTGATACACTTGAGATTTGATTCTTTTGAGGAGAAAAGAAACAACCCACATAAAACTGAAAACCTGTTTGCTTTCCTAATGAAGAAAAAATGGGAGAAAAACAGATACTTGATGTTTGTTAGAAATTAGAAAGGGCAAATAAATAACCACAGATGCAGAGGAAATAAAAATCGTAAGAGTATGCAAATAGGTATGCTTCACTCAACAGGGTGTGGACATATATTTAGGTCCCAAGTCCTATCCTCAATGTGTGTTTAGTGTGAAAAATGCTTATATGTAAAAACCAATAACTTTCCAGAAGTAACCAGTTAGAAAATATCATGGGGAATGGAGTTAATAACAAAATTGCTGACCTGTAGGAAGAAAAGTACTCAACTTTATCAAGAAATTTATTTATTCAGTGTATTTAACACATGCTTATACAATATAGGGCTTACTGTATGCCAGGTACATTTGATCTTTAAGAACCCTAGAATGTAGGTTTGCTCATATCCACATTTTACAGATGAAGAAACTGAGGCACAAAGAGGTTAGGTAACTTGGCCAAAGTCACCCAGCTGGTAGAATGGCAGGACCAGGATTCAAAATGTAGTTAGCGTCCATCATCTGTGTGCGTTGCTATCATGCTGACTGCTAAGTTCATGCAGAGACATATTGCATTCCAGGAGGGAAGACTCGGTCTCATCAAATGATCCAACATAACCGGACTGAGCTCTCTGGCAGGGGCTGAAATGCAAAGCGTCTGTCCGAGGTGAATGTCAGTAGAATGGCACACAGCCACGGAGCTGCCGGTTTCCCACGAGTGCACTTAATCATACAGAGGTCCAAGTAGCATGAGGCTCCATCTTGAGATTCACCTGTCAGGGATCGGAGCAGGAGCCGCATCCATCACTTCTCCTCTGCATTCCCTCCTCTAAGTCCGCTAGCACAGATGTGATGGAGTGGCCGGACAGATCCTTCCTAACTCAACCCTCCTGTCCTCCCCTCTCAGATCCAGGAGATGGTCCACTCGGAAGTGGCTGCCTATGACTCGGGCCGGCCCGGGCCCCTGCTGGGTCGCCCGGCAATGCTGGCCAGCCACATGAGTGCCCTCAGCCAGTCCCAGCTCATCTCACAGATGGGCATCCGGAGCAGCATCGCCCACAGCTCCCCATCACCGCCGGGGAGCAAGTCAGCGACCCCCTCTCCCTCCAGCTCCACTCAGGAAGAGGAGTCGGAAGTGCATTTCAAGGTATGTGCGGTGCAGGAACAGAGCCTGAAGCTGCCCTCCTGTCAGCAGGGAAGGGGTCCTGTGGGGAAATGGGCATCACCTCCCTCTAGTAAAGACTAGAAAAGCCTGATGTCCCAAGGTCCCCGTAGGTGCCATCCCCACTGAGCAGGCGTTCCTGGTGGCGGTTGGGATGTCCGCCACAGAGCTCAGTGGTTTTCTGTTAAGACACCCAGGCCACGCTGGAAGCCAAGGAAAAAGCACATTGGCAGGTGGAGCACCTGGTCAGGGGGGATGGCACCTATGGGGCTTTGTGGCATCGGGCTTTGGCTGCTCCAAGTGCTGAGCATCCTTGACAAGCTGTGTTCCCTCGGGACTCCCAGAGCCTTGTGCATAAAGCAGAGAAAATTCCAACAAATGTTGAGGGGATGGGGTGAGAATATCCTGTGAAAGTTGGCAAAGCCTGACTCCTGAAGGCCAGTGGGCGATTTCAGAGGTGTGGACGGCTTCAGCAAGGCCATCGGGGTCACATTTATGGCCATCTGGCCCTCTTAGGAGAAAATATTCTGACAAAACTGTGTGGTCCAGAAGACAGCACCTCTGGGCCTAGAGTATTCACTGACCTTGAGGGTGGGGTGCAAAAATGACCCCCCCACTGGGAACATGCATTCCCCCAACATTCCTGGAGTCTAGAGTGGTTTGACCTCCTCAAGAACATGGTAGGGATGAGAGCCCGCCACCTGTCCAGGCTCTGGCCCTTCTTTGCATTGACTCCAAATCCACCTCCCGGTGAGAGAACATCTTGTCTTACCAGGGAGGAAAACAGAGGCCCAGAAATGCCAAAGACAGAAGTGTTTGCCCAGGGCCTCCCAGCGAGCTAGTGGCAGAATTAAGACTTATCTCCCTCCGTGCCTCCTGCCTCTGTCGATCCAGTGTCCTTTCCACGTGGTGGCCTCCCAAGGCCTAGCGCAGTAACCCTGGACTTTGGGGGGAAGAGGGGTTTACTTCTGGATCCTGGCCCAGCTTCATCTTAAGGATGACTCGACCTCTATTATAGTCCATGCAGGAACGGTTTTTATTTAACAAACACTCTCTATGGGCCAGACACTGCTCTAAACACATAACAAGTATACGTCCATGTAATCCTCATAAAAGTCCTATAGGGCAGGGACTGTTATTATCTCTGTTTGGCAGATGGGGACACTGAGGCACAGAGAGGTTAAGTAATGCATCTGGTGTCACACAGCTAGTAAGTGGGGGGAACCAGGATTCAAACCCAGGAGGCTGCAGGTGCAGTCCAGTGTATGTGCCCTCAACCCCCTGCCCTGCTGTGCCTGTTCAGGACTTTGTCAATGACAACATGCCTCTTCATCCCTGATCTTGCTAGAGTCACACCACGGTGCTAACACAACTGGGGCTTGGAGAAGGGAGTAGCTGCAGAGATAAGCCTCAGGAACAGAACCATGTCCTTCAGACATGGATGCCTGATCATGCCTACTGGCCCATGGCTTTGTCATCAGGTCAACATGTCACCTCCATCTTCTTGGCTCCTAGAGCCAGAGTCTTCACTACAGGGTCCAGGGCTTTTGACCAAAGTCCCCTGTTCCTACATGGCTTGAGTGACCCAACAGAGACCCACTAAGGTCTGTGGTGGGCATCCCAACACCACCCCATCCTGGAAGCCCTAAGTCAAGTGTTCACAGGATCATGGTCCTGCAGTCTGTCCAGAGTGAAGCCACTGGCTCCAGGGCTGACGCAGTAACAGTCGCTTTAGCCTCATGCCCTCCCCACTTCACAGGGTCAAGGGACTAAGCCACCTGCTCAAAGCTGCACAGCTGAAACATGGCGGTGGAGACCAGCCTTTTGTAATGCAGGATCCTTTTTGGGGATTGTGCTCACAAGTGGGAGGGCAGATATATATATATATATATATATACACACACACACACACACACACACACACATATATATATACAGACATATATATACTATATATACACACATATATACATATATACTATATATACACACATATATACATATATACACACACATATATATACATATATATACTATATATACACACATATATATACATATATATACACACACACACATACATGTATATACACATATGCACACACACTCCAAACTTGGAAATAGGCCCCCAAATAACTGCACATTCTTTCAATGTCATACCAAAACCTTGGCTAACAGGCTCACTCAATAATTATCTGATTCTCTAGGAAACTGGACCTTTGCTTTGATTCGTTATTCATTATTGATTAGGGGATTTCACAACTCTGTAAAAGAAGATGTTACCTTGGGCGGGGGAGGGGAAGTGATAAGAGATGTAAGGGATTTTTGTCTGATTATAAGGCAAATTAACTTTGCCCGGTAGAGATGCAAATTTCTGTCCAGTAGAAAAGATTAAAAGTCCCAAAGGTGATAGTTTCAGCGCTCTATTGGGCACTAACCAGTTTCACGTGTAATTTAGTAATCTAATTCCAGCATTCTTTCCATTCTTTCAGTGACTATACAGTCCGTCTTCTCCTCCTGCATTTCTCTGAATCAACTTTACAATCATGCTGATTCTCTTTAATGAGTTAAACACCCACCCAGGGTGTGTGTGTCTGTCCATTGCCCCCTCCATCGCGCGAGTGGTTATCTGTGCATGAGCAGGGCTGGAGAAGTGCAGCTTGGCCCGAGTCTGTGTTGATCGCCTTTGGCAGGAGGCCCTTGGGCTTCTTTGGTTTTCTGACTCTTCTCACTCGGGCAGATCTCGGGAGAAAAGAGACCTTCAGCCGACCCAGGAAAAAAGGCCAAGAACCCGAAGAAGAAGAAAAAGAAGGACCCCAATGAGCCGCAGAAGCCTGTGTCGGCCTACGCACTCTTCTTCAGAGACACTCAGGCCGCCATCAAGGGTCAGAACCCCAGTGCCACTTTTGGTGACGTGTCCAAAATCGTGGCCTCCATGTGGGACAGCCTGGGAGAGGAACAGAAGCAGGTGAGCCTCCCTCTCTTTCTGGGCCATCCCCTGAGGCTTTGTGGTCCTGGAACCAAGGACACACTTTGAAGGTCTGAAACCAGGCCCAGCTCTGGAACTAGAGACTCTTGCAGAGGTCTTTCCTGGGCTCAGGTTGCCCATCTGTAAATTGGGAAGCTAGCTGCCTTCCAATTCTACTAACCAACTGCATTTATTAGCAACTTAACCACTCTGAACCTCTGCTTCCCGCAACTTAACCATTCTGAACCTCTGCTTCCCCCTTGATAAAATGAGAACAAGCATCTCCATCCATCTTGTCCCACCAACCCTAAAAGTCTGGAGTCCAGGCCAGAGCTTCCTATCCCACTGACCATGTGCCTGTGGCCTCCTCTAAAGGCCTCCAGGGAGAATAGAGAGCAGAACTAGCTGGTAGGCAAATGGAGTTGCCAGCTGTGTGACCTCAGCCTGACCACCTAAACTCTCTGAGCCTCGGTTTTCATGTCTATTAAAACAGGGGTGCTGGCTACTCCTTCTCTGAGCTCACGTCTGGGCTGGGCTTTCCCCCCAGTATGTCACCGAATCCTTACAACACCCTGTGGAGTAGCCATTGCTTTCCTGTTTGGTAGAGGTCACCAGTGTGAATCAAGGTAGAGTCAGGATTTGAACTCACATCTGTAGAAGCAGGAGGCTCAATTGGGCTGTTGGCATGAGAGACATGAATCAAATAAGCAGATGAGTAAATGTAAAATTACAATTGTGATTGTGCCGTGTACCAGGAGGGTACATAGTTCATGAGAGTGGAAAGAGCAGGGACGGACATTGTCCCGGGGGTCAGGTCACCAGGTGAGACCTGAAGTGTGAGTTCTCTTTGGAGGAGGGGAAGTGTTCCAGACAGGGAGGCCTGGTAAGGAAGGAGGCTGGAAAAGCACAGGGGACAGAAAGGAGACCAGGATGGCCAGAGAGGAGACAATAAGAGTACCCATAGCAGAGACGGAGCTGGAAAGGAGGGCAGGGGCCAGACCACGCTGGGCTTTGCAGACCTTGGAAGTAGTCAGGCCCTGTTCTAAGAGGAGAGAAAACCAGTGAAGAGTTTTATGCAGAGGAGAGACTGGAACGGCAGCATAAGGCAGGTAAGAGTGGATGTGGAGGGTGCACAGTGATCCAGGTGGGGGAAGGTAGGGTCTGGAGCATTTTCCAGAATGGTTTAGGGTAGGGGACACAGAGCATGTCCTGGGAGCCTCCTTGCATCTGGCTTCCATTCTGAGTAAATGGAGATGCCAGTCACTGGATGGGAAATATGGGGAAAGTAGCAGGCTTGGGGCAGAGAGATGAATTACTGACTTATTTGAAACATCATCTTTACCTTATTCTAAAATTTTAGGTAATTTTGGAATATGTTATAATGCAGAGAGTTTATTTGGGAGATGGCCCCCACCTCTGGTAGGGGAGTGGGGAAATGAGACAGGGAAAGGAGGGCAGCCAGGAAAGGGCACATTGTCCCAGGAGAATCCACCATGGGCAACTGGAGCACAATCCCGCTGGGAACTCAGGAGCCTGCTTAGAACGTGCCAGGCCTCAGGGTCATCCTGTCCGAGGGGCAAGGGTGCTGGGGTGGACACCAGCATTCCTTCAGAGCTGCTCCAGGGGACATTACTTCCGCAGCACCCCTGGCCTGCTACACATGCCAGGCTCCTGCCACCAGAGGGACCCTCAGGCAAAGGAATATAGCCGGTGGCAGCTGGAAGTAGAGCATGTTTGTAGGACAGGGGTAAGGACTGGGGGATATTGGCAGGGCACTGTGGCTTTTGCTATAGGGACGCCTGTCATTTTCACTTGTGTGTTTCGTTGGCAACCAATTCCCTTTCAAAAGACTTCAGGTTGTTTTTGTTTGGTGGGGGGATTTCCTTGCCGTTTTATACAGTCTGGGGAGACAGTGGTCTCAAGTGCTATGTCCCCAGGCACTCCCTCCACCGATGCTTTCTCTGACCTTATTCAGCACAGCCCAGAGGCAAGCAAAGGTGGTTGAGAGTCCCAGCCCCTGTGTCGGTTTCATTTCTGCTTACCTGTCTGACATTTTATTTCTAACCCAGAACTTGGCATATATTTATTTCCATCCAATAATGGGCATATCTCTCCTTTTACTTAATGCGTTATAAATGGCTTGTTTCTCCCCATTTTCCTAGCAAATTGTTGAGTATAAAAAGTTAGGAATTTAATTTGTAACTGCCAAGCTTACTATTTTATCATTTCTGATCATTTTTAATTCCTGAGTCTTTCTTCTAGGTTTAAAAAAAGTGTCTTTAATTATACACATATTTATACATATATATCTTTTACAAATGATAATTTTGTCTCCTTTGTTATTTGTTTTTTAAGAGACAGGGTGTCACTCTGTCACCCAGGCTAGAGGTCAGTGGCATGATCATAGCTCACTGCAGCCTTGAACTCCTGGGCTCAAGCAATTTTCCCAGCTCAGCTTCCCAAGTAGCTGGACTACAGGCGTGCCATGCATCACCATGCCCCACAAAATTTTTTCATTTTTTTGGTATTTTCTAGAGACAGGGTCTTGCTGTGTTGCTCAGGCTGACAAATTCTTAGCCTCAAATGATCATCCCACCTCGGCCTCCCAAAGTGCTGGGATTAGAGGCATGAGCCACTACATCCAGCCATATCTCCTTATTTTGTCTCCTCACTTCTCAGATTTCTAATTTTGTTTTCTTTTCCCAGTTATGTTGACTAGGACTTCTAAAAAAGAGATGTTCAGCAATGGCAGGGATAGTGGTCTTCTTACTTTGCATTACCTCTCATGTTTCACTATTAAGCATAAGGCTGGATGTTAGCTTGTGTCAGTTTTTGAAATCACATTTAGAAATGTGACTTATATTCCTATTTTACTATTAATACACTAATAACCAAGAGAGGTAGTGAGAAAATAATAGGAAATAAAAGAAACCCTGCCTATCCCCCAAAAGTTTCAAGCCTAGGTGATGGATAGGAAAGTTCTTTCAAATCATCAAAGAGCTAATAATTCCAAGACTTAGAAAAATAAGAAAACCTTCACAAGTCTTTATATATGTAACCTTGACACTAAAACATAATGAAGCTAACTGCATCATTTAATTTTGAATGTGTAATAAACAATACCAAAATTTAATGGATTAAAACAATAATCATTTATTCAACTTATGATTCTGAGGGTCCATGAACTGTGCTGGGCTCAGCAGGATGGTTCTGCTGCTGCTCTTGGCTGGGCTCACCCATTTGCATCAGTGGTCAACTACAGTAAATTAGGCATCTCCGCTTCTGGGAGTTGGATGGCTGTCAGCTGGAGCAGTGGAGCCAAACTGGGCCATGTGTCTTTCATCATCCAGCAGACTAGCTCATGCTTATTCACATAGCAAGTCAGAGTTCCAAGAGCAGTTTTAGAGCAGAAAAATGGCAGGAAGGAGGCAGGACTAACTTGCAGCTCCCACTCGGACAGACAGAGCAGTGCACGGAGACTCACATTGTGAACTTTTGCTCCAAGAACTACCATAGGAACATACTAGGAAAGCCAAAAGAATCCACAGACCCTTTGAAGGATGTGGATTGCTGCTGCAGGCTCTCTGGGACAGCCAAGGAATTGTGAGTTGGCTTGCTTTCTCAGCTGGGAGGCCTGTAGCCTGGGGCAAGTTCTCAGCCCTGTTCACTAGCTGCCTGGAAATAAACTCGGTGCTGTTGGGGGTGCATGGTGGGAGTGAGACCAGCCTGTGGCTGCCAGCTTTCCCTCACTTCCCTGACAACCTGTGTGATGCAGCAGAGTCAGCCATAATCCCTCTGGGAACCACAACCCCCACAGCATCTGCAGCAAGCCCCACCTAACCCTGCCCCTACCTGATGGTCTTTCTCTACCTGCCCTGTTAGCCTAAGACAAAGGACATAATCTCTCTTGGGAACTCCATGGCCCCGCCCACCACCTGACACTAGGGCAAGCTTGTATCCTCCCTATACTACTGCAGCTGATGTGCTCTAGAAAGTGCTACCTCCTGGCTAGAGGCCAACCAACACAAAACCAGTGCACTTAAAAATACAACCAAGGACCCTCATGGAGTCCACTTCACTCCCCTGCTACTTCCACTGGACCAGGTGTTGATATCCATGGAGGAGAGACCTGAAGACAGATCACATCACAGGACTCTTTGCAGACACTCCCCAGTACTAGCCCAGAGTCTGGCAGCTCTGCTGGGTGGCTAGATCCAGAAGAGAAATAACAATCACTGCAGCAGGGCTCTCAGGAAACCACATCCCTAGGGGAAGGGTGGGGAGAACCCCAAGGGACAGGAGAATCTGAATAGCAGCCTTGAGTCCCAGATCTTCCCTCTGACATAGTTTACCCAAATGAGAAGGAACCAGAAAAATAATTCTGGTAATATGACAAAACGAGGTTATTTAACACCCCCAAAAGATAACACTAGCTTAACAGCAATGGATCCAAACCAGACAAAATCTCTGAATTGCCAGAAAAAGAATTCAGAAGGTTGATTGTTAAGCTAATCAAGGAGGCACCAGAGAAAGGTAAAGTCCAACTTAAAATAAAAAGAATTATACAGCATATGAATGGAAAAATCTCCAGTGAAATAGCATAAATAAAAACAATCACAACTTCTGGAAATGAAGGACACAGAGAAATGCAAAATACACTGGGAAGTCTCAGCAACTGAATTGAACAAGTAGAAGAAAGAACTTCAGAGCTCAAAGACAAGGCTTTCAAATTAACCCAATTCAACAAAGACAAAAAATTTTAACAAATGAACAAAGCCTCCAAGAAGTTTGGGATTATGTTAAATGACCAAATCTAAGAATCATTGGTGTTCCTGAGGAAGAAGAGAAATCTAAAAGTTTGGAAAATATATTTGAGGGAATAGTTAAGGAAAACTTCCCTGGCCTTGCTAGAGATCTAGACATCCAAATACAAGAAGTTCAAAGAACACCTGGGAAATTTGTCACAAAAAGAAGGAAAGGAAAACCTTTCAGATTAACAGCAGATTTCTTAGCAGAAACCCTACAAGCTAGAAGGGATTGGGGTCCTATTTTTAGCCTCCTTAAACGATTAGCCAAGAATTTTGTATCCAGCAAAACTAAGCTTCATTACAGTTCTTTTTTTCAAAGCAATGCTGAGAGAATTTGCCACTGCCAAGCCAGCACTGCAAGAACTACTAAAAGGAGCTCAATCTTGAAACAAATTTTTGAAATATACAAAAATGGAATCTCCTTAAAGCATAAATCTCACAGGACCTCTAAAATAATAACACAATTTTTTAAAAACCACAAGGTATTTGGGCAACAAATAGCACAACGAATAGAATAGTACCTCACATCTCAATACTAGCACTGAATGTAAATGGCCTAAATGCTCCACTTAAAAATACAGAATGGAAGAATGAATAATTGACCAACTGAGTATCTGCTGTCTTCAAGAGACTCACCTGACACATAAGGACATACATAACCTTTAGGTAAAGGGGTGGAAAAAGATACTCCATGCAAATGGATACCAAAAGTGAGCAGGAATAGCTATTCTTATATCAGACCAAACAAACTTTAAAGCAAGGGCAGTTTAAAAAGACAAAGAGGGACATTATATAATAAAACTAGTCCAACAGGAAAATATCACAATCCTAAATTTATATGCATCTAACATTGGAGCTCCCAAATTTAAGAAAATAATTACTACTAGACCTAAGAAATGAGAAAGATAGACAGTAAAACAACAATAGCGGGAAACTTCAATACTCCACTGACAGCACTAGACAGGTCATCAAGACAAAGTCAACAAAGAAACAATGAACTTAAACTTACCCTGCAACAAATGGACTTAACAGATATTTATAGAACATTCTACCCAACAACTGCAGAATATACATTCTGTTCATCAGCACATGGAACGTTCTCCAAGATAGACCATACAATAGGCCATAAAACAAGTCTCAACAAATTTAAGAAAATAATAGAAATTATATCAAGTACTCTCTCAGAACACAGTGGAATAAAACTGGAAATCAACTCCAAAAGGAACCCTCAAAACAATGCAAATATATGGAAATAGTTAAATAACCTGCTCCTGAATGATTGTTGGGTCAACAATGAAATCAAGATGGATATTATAAAATTATTTGAACTGAACGATAATAGTAACATAACCTATCAAAACCTCTGGGATACAGCAAAAGTGGTGCTAAGAGGAAAGGTCATAGCATTAAATGCCTACATCAAAAAGTCTGAAAGAGCACAAATAGACAATGTAAGGTCATGCCTCAAGGAACTAAAGAGAGAGAACACACCAAACTCAAACGCAGCAGAAGAAAAAAATGACCAAGATCAGAGCAGAACTAAATGAAATTGAAACCAAAAAACACAAAAGATAAACAAAAAGCTGGTTCTTTGAAAAGATAAATAAAACTGATAGACCATTAGTGAGATTAACCAAGAAAAGAAGAGAGAAGATCCAAATAAGCTCAATTAGAAACAAAACATGAGATATTACAACCGATACCACAGAAATACAAAAGATCATTTAAGACTACTATGAACACCTTTATGTACATAAACTAGAAAACCTAGAGGAGATGGATAAATTCCTGGAAATATACAACCCTCCTAGATTAAACCAGACCAATAACAAGCAGTGAGATTGAAATGGTAATTAAAAAGTAACCAACAAAAAAAGTCCAGGACCAGATAGATTCAGAGCTGAATTCTATCAGACTTTTAAAGGACACTATTCCACAAAATAAAGAGGGAATCCTTCCTAAATTATTCTGTGAAGCCAGTCAATCACCCTAATACCCAAACCAGGAAAGGACATAACAACAACAAAAAAATGAAAACTACAGGCCAGTATTCCTTCTATGCCCAAAATCAGCATAGAAGGGACATACTTTAAGGTAATAAAAGCCATCTATGATAAACTAGAGCCAACATTATAGTGAATGGGGAAAAATTGAAAGCATTCCCCTTGAGAACTGGAACAAGACAAGGATGCCCACTATCACCACTTCTATTCAACAGAGTACTGGAATTCCTAGCCAGAGCAATCAGACAAGAGAAAGAAAGAGCATCCAAGTCTGTAAAGAGGAAGTCAAAGTGTTGCTGTTTGCTGATGACATGATTGTATACCTAGATGAACATGAATGCAAAAATCCTCAGTACAATACTAGCTAACTGAATCCAATGTTGTATCAGAAAGATAATCCACCATGATCAAGTGGGTTTCATACCACGGATGCAGGAATGGTTTAACATACACGAGTCAATAAATGTGATATACCACATAAACAGAATTTAAAACCATATGATCATCTCAAAAGACACAGAAAAAGCATTTGACAAAATTTAGCATCCCTTTGATTAAAACCCTCAGCAAAATCGGCATAGAAGGGACATACCTTAAGGTAATAAAAGCCATCTATGATAAATCCAGAGCCAACATTACACTGAATGGGGAAAAGTTGAAAGCATTCCCCCCTGAGAACTAGAGCAAGACAAGGATGCCCACTATCACCACTTTTATTCGATGCAGTACTGGAAGTCCTGGACAGAGCAATCAGACAAGAGAAAGAAATAAAGGGCACCAAATCAGTAAAGAGGAAGTCAAACTGTCAGTGTTTGCTGATGGGATTATCATATACCTAGAAAACCCTAAAGACTCATCCAAAAAGCTCCTAGAACTGGTAAATGAATTCAGCAAAGTTTCAAGATACAAAATTAATGTACACAAATCAATAGATCTGCTATACAGCAACAGTGACCAAGCTGAGAATCACATCAAGAACTCAACCCCCTTTAACTGCTAAATAAATAAATAAATAAATAAATAAATAAATAAAATACTTAGGAATATACTCAAGATACAAAATTAATGTACACAAATCAATAGATCTGCTATACAGCAACAGTGACCAAGCTGAGAATCACATCAAGAACTCAACCCCCTTTAACTGCTAAATAAATAAATAAATAAATAAATAAATAAATAAATAAAATACTTAGGAATATACCTAACCAAGGAGGTGGAAGACCTCTACAAGGAAAACTACAAAACACTACTGAAAGAAATCGTAGATGAAACAAATGGAAACACATCCCATGCTCATGGATGGGTAGAATCAATAGTGTGAAAATGACCATACTGCCAAAAGCAATCTATAAATTAAATGCAATTCCCATCAAAACACCACCATCATTCTTCACAGAACTAGAAAAAACAATCCTAAAATTCATGTGGAATCAAAAAAGAGCCCTCATAGCCAAAGCATGACTAAGCAAAAAGAACAAATCTGGAGGCATCACATTACCCGACTTCAAACTATATGGCCATAGTCACCAAAACAGCATGGTACTGGTATAAAAATAGGCATATAGACCATGGAAAAGATTAGAGAACCCAGATATAAAGCCAAATCCTTACAACCAACTGATCTTTGACAAAGCAAACAATAACATGAAGTGGGGAAAGGACACCTTATTCAACAAATGGTGCTTGGATAATTGGCAAGCCACACGTAGAAGAGTGAAACTGGATCCTCATCTCTCACCTTATATAAAAATCAACTCAAAATGGATCGAAGACTTAAATCTAAGACCTGAAACCCTAAAAATTCTAGAAGATAACACTGGAAAAACCCTTCCACAGACATTGGCTTAGGCAAAGACTTCATGACCAAGAACCCAAAAGCAAATGCAACAAAAACAAAGGTAAATAGATGGGACTTAATTAAACTAAAAAGCTGCACAGCAAAAGAACCAGCAGGGTAAACAGACAACCCACAGAGTGGGAGAAAATCTTCACAATCTATACTTTCGACAAAGGGCTAATATCCAGAATCTACAAAGGAACTCAAATCAGCAAGAAAAAAAAATCCCATCAAAAATTGGGCTAAGGAGATGAATAGAGAATTCTCAAAAGAAAATATACAAATGGCCAACAAACATATTAAAAAATACTTAACATCATTATGATCAGGGAAATGCAAATCAAAACCACCTTACTCCTGCAAGAATGTCCATAATCAAAAAATAGATGTTGGCATGGATGTGGCAAAAAGGGAACACTTTTACACTGTTGGTGGGAATGTAAACTAGTACGTCCACTGTGAAAAACAGTGTGGAAATTCCCCAAAGAACTAAAAGTAGATCTACTGTTTGACCCAGCAATCCCACTGCTTGGTATCCACCCAGAGGAGAAGAAATTTTACAAAAAAGATACTTGCACACGTTTGTAGCAGCCCAATTTGCAATTGCAAAAATATGGAACCAGCCCAAATGCCCATCAATCAATGAGTAAAGAAAATGTGCCACATATATATACACACATATATATGTACACACACACATATACATATATATATGTACACACACACACACACACAAACACCATGAAATACTACTCAGCCATAAAAAGGAAGGAAATAATGGCATTTGCAGCAACCTGGATGGAATTGGAGACAATTATTCTAAGTGAAGTAACTCAGGAATGGAAAACCAAACATTGTATGTTCTCATAAGTGGGAACTAAGCTATGAGGACACAAAGGCATAAGAATGATACAATGGACTTTGGGGACTTGGGGAAAAGGATGGTAGTGAAGGATAAAAGACTATCATCAGGTACAGTGTACACTGCTCAGGTGGTAGGTTCACCAACATCTCAGAAATCACCATTAAAGAACTTATTCATATACAAAAAAAATTTTTAGATCAGAGTTCCAAGAGTAGCAAGAGGGCCTCACCAATATGTGATCACTTTGTTAGTCTCTGCATGCATCACATTTGTGCTTGTCTTATTGGCCAACACAAGTCACACAAGGCTAAGCTCCAAGTCATTTGCACCTCCTCGTTTCTACCAAAAGCCATGGAAACAAGGAGGTGCGAACAAACTGGGACCAGTCCTACAATAACATATGAACCTAGGTCTAAAATTTTTAATAAAAAATATTAGCAAACCGAATCCAAACTAACATACTATGAACAAGTAGGTTCATTCTAGGTTGCGAAGGTGGTTCGGCATTAAGAAATCTGCACTGTGCTGGCTCAGAATGGGGGCTTCAAAGGGCATTGTCTTTCTGTGATCAGTTGTGCTGATATAACCTGGAGGCCCAGAGAGGTGAAGCATGTTGGCCAAGGCCACACAGTGACTTGGCTGAGGAACTGGGATATGGCCTGGTCTCCACAATTTCTCTGCAGCGCTCCCAGAAAGGGGCCAGTGGCTGGCTGACTCAGCTTCTGACCCCACCACCCTCATCCATTCGTGATCCTTGAATCCATGCCTTCCCACCCCAGGACCCTGCACGGCATCTCCTCTGTAACTTTCTCCCCAGTGTTGCTCATGTGTTGACTCTTCCAGGCCTACAAGAGGAAGACAGAAGCAGCAAAGAAGGAATATCTGAAGGCCCTGGCAGCCTACCGGGCTAGCCTCGTCTCCAAGGTAACACTCGGAATCTCCAGGCACAGCCCTGATCAGAGTGGGGCCACTTGAGGAATGGAGCAAGAACTGGGGCCCGTGGGAAGGGCCGGCACCCCAGGTCTTAGAAAGAATGGGTCAGACCTACATGGTCATGTCTGCAGGGCACCTACAGCGTGCCAGGCTCATTCTGGGCACTTTACATGCATTTCATTGGCTTCTTCCAACAAGAACCCAGCACCCAGAGGGGTTGAGCAACTTGCCTGAAAAGATCCAGTTTGTTAAAGTGGCCGCACTAGGATTCAAACCCAGTTTTGCCAGTTTTATGTGGCCTTCACTTCTGACCGCTGATGGGGCTTGGGACACGCTACCCCAAAATATGGCACCTCCTCACCACACCGTCGGCCTCCTCTGTCAACACCAGCAACGTAGGAAGCTAAGTGTGGCTGCAGATGCGTGGCCCAAGTGGAGGTGGGTGTTGTTCCTGGTACAGAAGAGATGGCATCCAAACTGGTCTGTAAAAGGCCAAGTAAAAGATGGTTCAAAGTCAAGGGAACAACATCTACAAAGGCACAGAGGTTGGAAGGAGCATGATTAGAGCTGGCTCAGTGGGATGGTGCTTGTCTCACTGGCCAGGCTGAGGAGCATGGATTCCCCCAAGGGCAGGGGAGCCCCCCAAAGATAAAAGCAGTAGGTGACTGGATGGTCAGAGCCAAGGGGACTAAGGACCCTGTGCTATCTCTGGTTAGTCCAAGCTCTCTCCCAAGAGAGCCAGCCAGCAGCCGTGTCAGTGGGTTGCAGAGCCTCCTGGCCTCACAGCCCATGTTCTGGCTCATCCCTCTTCTGTTCTCCAGTGACTGATATCTGTCTCCTTCCAGAGCTCCCCAGATCAAGGTGAGACCAAGAGCACTCAGGCAAACCCACCAGCCAAAATGCTCCCACCCAAGCAGCCCATGTATGCCATGCCAGGCCTGGCCTCCTTCCTGACGCCGTCGGACCTGCAGGCCTTCCGCAGTGGGGCCTCCCCGGCCAGCCTCGCCCGGACGCTGGGCTCCAAGTCTCTGCTGCCAGGCCTCAGTGCATCCCCGCCGCCGCCACCCTCCTTCCCGCTCAGCCCCACACTGCACCAGCAGCTGTCACTGCCCCCTCACGCCCAGGGCACCCTCCTCAGTCCACCTGTTAGCATGTCCCCAGCCCCCCAGCCCCCTGTCCTGCCCACCCCCATGGCACTCCAGGTGCAGCTGGCGATGAGCCCCTCACCTCCAGGGCCACAGGTAAGCAGGGAAGAGCAGAACAGCCCTTCTGTGACCGTGTGGGGAGGGGAAGCGGCTTTGCCCTTTCAAACCCTGGCCCTGCCACTCACCAGTGATATAACCTCAGCCTTGGCACCTGACCTCTCTGAGCCTCAGTTACCACATCTAGGAAGTGGGTCTCGCACACCTTACCTGAGATGTGCTGGCTGCAGTGAACAGTTCACAAGTTGCCAGACTGACTCTTAGGATATTCCAGTCCGCCCTTCCTGCATCCTCAGCCCTCAGGAAGGGCATCCTGGCCCTTCCCAAAGCCTTCGAGACCTTACCCCCGCTAATTGTTCCACAGAGATTGCTACGAGGTTCACATGGCCCTTAGAGGTCATTGGGTTCAGTAATTCCATTTTACAGATCGAGAAACTGAGGCCCAGAAAGGGAAAGGCCCTGAAAGCCAAGTCCTTCAGCCCCTGATTCAGCCAAGACAAGGGTTGAACATTTTGAAAGGTGCTCTACTGGGAGCAAGGCAGCAGCCCTGGAGGCAGCGTCTCTTCGGTGTGGACACCCTTGGACACATGGGCTCTCACCCCGGGAGGCCTGGGACAGTCTGCCCCCTCATCTCTCCTTGGCTCATGGCCTCCTCCTTCCCCCTCTGTAGGACTTCCCGCACATCTCTGAGTTCCCCAGCAGCTCGGGATCCTGCTCACCTGGCCCATCCAACCCCACCAGCAGCGGGGACTGGGACAGCAGCTACCCCAGTGGGGAGTGTGGCATCAGCACCTGCAGGTTAGTCCTCGCCCATCCCTGCCTTTGTCCTGCCAGCCAGGGAGAGTGGGAACAGGATGGCCAGGGATGGGAGAATGGCCAAGGGCAACGTGGACAGGGGAGGACCCTGCAGTCACTGTCAGCCCTGCCGAGGGGATCGATATCTCAGATGACACCGCAGAGCCAGGCCCCGGAAGGACTCTGCTGGCCTGATGCTGAGGCCTGCTTGGGAAACTGACTAGTCTTCAGTCTTGCTGCTTCTTCCTTGCTCCTGTTTTTTTCACAAGTGCTTCCACGTGACATTCACAGATGAGTGCTGCATCTTAGGCCAGTTCCCTAGAAGCAGAGCCTGAGGCAGCAGGGATTGGGTGCCTTTGGGGATGCACCGGGGAAAGCTTGCAGGAGAAGGGGGCGAGGGAGGCAGGACAGGGTGGGGGAAGGAGCTGAGGGGGGATGTGGCCTCAGCTGAAGACTTGCTTCTGCCTCATCCCATGGGAGCCCTGGAGCATGAACGGTGCTAGAGTGGCTCCCACCTGGAGGTCAGGGAACTGGCTTTTTGAACCCTTCATCAGTCAGCCCTTGGCTGTGGGCTGCCCCGGGGTGAGTGTAGCCCACTGGGCAGGGCAGCTCCCAAGACTAGAACAGCTAAGAATGCAGGACAGGGGACCTCGGTGGGACACGGTGGGAGAAGGGACCCACTGTCTATCCCAAGGAATTACAGACACCTTAGAGACCCCTTCTCCCTGCACCCCAGTGTCCTCCCTAGTCCTCCTGTGGGCCTCCTGTCTCAGGCCTCTGTTCCTGTCCTGCACTCCACCTTTCAAATCCATGCTAACACCTCCCTCTAGAAAGTCTTCCTGGATCCATGCCACCCCAACTCCGGGGAAGAGTGACCTTTCAACAACTGCAGCCAGCAGGAGGGGGAGAATGCAGTGAGGAGGGACACTTGCTCCTTAACCCGCCAGCCGGGTTCCCATTCCCTTGGCAAAAATGAGTCCCGCAGCCACACCTGGGGGACGTAGTGCCAAGCAGCTGTCCCAGCGACAGCGCCACACCCTGGAAGGCACAGCGCACTTGTCGGGTGGCCACCTTGCTGCTGAGAACCGCTGCCCCCAGCCCTAGCCTCGGCCTCCCAGCACACGGCTGGTTCCTCTGCTGAACCCGCCAGCGCCCTTGGACACTGAACAAGTGACCACCGCACATGCCCCATTTCTGACATGCCTGAAGTGAGATTCTACGTGGGTGGGCGGACTCAGCTCAGCAAGAATCCCTTCCCTGCACCCCAAGCAGGTGCAGGCCCTCCTACCCCAGCCCTTTCCTGTCCCTAAGTTTCCTTCTCAAAAGTCAGAATACTTAGGGTATGTAAGGGAGTGTCACACAATGTCCAAGCCTCCTGAGGCTTGCCCATCACACCCAGCATGGAGGTCAGACCCCAGCAGGGCCGTATTTTAAAAACATAAAAAGCACCTGTCCTCCCTTTATTCAGTTTGAGATTTACAAATTCCTGTGATTAAAAACCCATGTGAGAGCAATGGTGAGATCGGCGTGCGCCTCGATGAAGACAGACACACTACTGCCCTTTCACCCAGAGCTGAGGACCGGGTGGTCCCCTGCTGGGTTTCCGGGAGGGGTTTGGTTCTGCTTGGTGCAGAGGTGGGTGGGGGTGGGACTTGCAGCTGCAAGTCCCTTATTCAGCCACAGAGGGGCAGCTGAATCCAGGGGTGGGGTGGGGCGTACAGTGCAGGGGTCCTGGTGCTCCCCTGGCCTGGAGAGGTACCCAACAGCTTTGACAGCCCCTCCTCTCTCTCACAGCCTGCTCCCCAGGGACAAATCGCTCTACCTCACCTAATCCCGCCTCCCCACCATCCCTGAGGCTCGCTGGAAGGCACTGCTCAGAGCCTGAAGGGCTGACAGCAGAAAAGAGGCCCTGGCCAGAGGCAGGGTGGCCCATCGGAGAGAGCAGTGACACACCCATTGCCTGGGGGCTGAGTCTCTTCCTCAACCTCCCACCAGACTCTGCAGAGGCAGCCCACTGCCCGCCACCAGCCCAAAGAACCTGCAGGAACCTTCTGCCCGCTGACCTGCTTGCTCCAGGGTAACTGTGGACCCTGTCCTCGCCCTGCGCACGGTACCCTATGTCTGGACACCCGGCCCCAGCTCCAGCCCCAGCCCATGTGGGCTGCCCCTGGCGGGGTCGCTTACCAACGGACACCCACCCCAGATGCATGGGCCAGAGGGCCGGCCCCCGGCATAGACGTGCACATCGGTTTTCCAGTGTGAACAAAAGATTACGAAACCTAGAAACTGTTGGTTCCGTGTAAGTAGTTGACTACGTGTTTTAGAACTGTGCTGAAGACATCTGTAAGACTATTTTGTGGGGAAAAAAGTAGTTTCCTTTAAGGTAAAAAGCATTTTATATGATCCTTAGCACATTTTTAAGTTTTATCTTAAGGGAGACGTGCACAAAAGCGGCTGCCAAACCGTTTTGTCATCCTCACAGCAAGGACTGGACGCTTGCGAGCCACCCCGGAGCACTGCTCTCCTTTTAATCATGTATTCATCTATTTTAAATTGCCGGCGACGACTTTTGTCTATTTATGAAGAAACCTTGAGAACAAAGTTACAGCTTATCCTACCGTGTGCGTGGTTTTGGGGTTTCGTTTGGGTTTGGGTTCTTGACGTCGTTTGCAGCTGTTTCCTGGCCCTGGCAAGTGTCTGTCTTGGTGCCCAGTGCTTCTCTCAAATCTCTTTATAATAAAACTTCTGAAAAGCTGAAAACAAGTCTGTGTCTCCTTGCCCTTGGTGAGCCAGGGTTGAACCCCCTAAAGTGGCATAGAGCCCCTCGGGCCAGACGGACGCGGGTTGAAGTCTTCCCTGACCTTTACCAGCCCGTGTGGGTTTGTGTGTGGGTGATGGGACCACTCTGACCTCAGTCTTGCCCTCTAAGGGGGTAACAGTGGTCAGACCCGTAGGGCTCTTGCGATGATGAGAAGGGGTGTGGGCAAGAACGCCGCCACACAGGAATTTGCATCAGCTGGTGACAGTGGCGAGCCCTTCCTCTGGAGGATGGGGCCACCCAGGCTTGTGGAGGTGAGCAGTGGGAATCCAGGGAGGAGGCCAAGGGGTTTTTCAAACCTGAGTGTAGGAAGCATCCCAGACAGGGAATTCTTTAAACCAGATTTCCCAGCAGATGTTAGATGGTGATACTAACAACGACAGCAAACAACAACAAAAGGCAAATAATAGTTGACTGTTTTAACTACATCTGGAAAAATACCAATTGCCTGGTGGGAGGCTGCAACTCTTGCACCCTGTGATGCAGCCATTTTGAGGTGGGGACAGGTGCCCCCGCGCCCAGCCAGGCTCGGGACCCAGACAGAGGAGCCCCCACACTCAGGACAGCTCTCCCAGCCTCTCACTCTCCAATCATGGTAAACCCCCTCCTTCCAGATGACAGCCCAGGAGTGGGGTGCAGTTTCCCCACTGGAGGGCATTTTGTAATCCACTTTAGAATAATAAAAAAACCCCAAACAAACCAGCCACCTGCCGTCCCGTCAGCAGCAGCACCGCAATGTGCAGCATAAATATTTCATGTGGTTACAATTTCCTTTTCTATGTGGGGCTTGTCAGTAACACGACGGCTTAGACAGTTTAATATTCAACTCTTGCTTCCATGTTTGTGAAAACAGCATCACTGGGATCCACGCAGACAGCCCACAATGACAAGAGTACACGGCCCTCCTTGTACAGTGGTGCTGAGGCGGAGGCCTGCTGCCACCCCTCACAGCTGCACCAGGAGCTCAGGAGTCCTTTCCGAGCATCCACACGCCAAGGCCACCCCCTCTAGGCTGCACGGGACACTCAGAGGCCCCAAGCAGAACCTAAGCGCCCTGCCTGCAGATATCAGGGACTGTCGCACGGGTGTGTTCTGTGGCCCAGAGAGTGAGAATAGAGCCTAAAGGCCAATTTCAGGGCCATGGAGTGGACAGCGACTGTCTTAGTCCATCCCAGCTGCCATAACAGAGTGCCATGGGCCAGGTGGCTCACAGCAACACGAACTTACTGCTCAGTTGTGGAGGCTGGGAGGTCTAAGATCAAGGCGCTGGCAGCTTCAGTGTCAGGTGAGGGTTCACTTGCTGGTTCGTAAACGTCCATCCTCTCGCTGTGTCCGACAGGGCAGGAGGGGAGGGTGCTCTCCAGAATTTAACAGCACTCACCCCAATCCTGAGGGCTCCACTCAGTCACCTTCCAAAGGCCCCACCTCCAAATACTGGCCCATTGAGGGTTAGGATTCCAACAATCAAATTCCGGGAGGACACAACCATTCAGTCTGTAGTGCCGACTGCAGTAGTTGGCACTGGTGTCCCCCTCTCCCCTGTCCTCTTCTGTTGCCAGAGCCCATCCCCAGGTCCTGAGTGCCATCCCAGTCATTGCCCCCCAGAGCTGCCACAGCTAATGACCAAATAATGGAGACGCCAACTCTGTGGTCCCATTCACAACCCGAGTCCACGGGAGCAGCGTGAATCTGCCTCCAGCGGCAACACCATCCTTGCTAAGCTCCCTCCCCCGACCCCGCCCTGCTCTGAGGATGTGACTCCCTTCTGAGAGCACCCACTCAGTAAATCGCTTGAACCAGAATCCCCATCTCAGGCCCGTATGTTTCTAAGGCAACAGCCTACCATACTGACTATGCCCATGGCCCAAGTGGGGCCACATCGGTATTGCTCCAAATGTCTCTGGCTCTGGCCTTACCTGCAACTACAAGACTTTCAGCCCCGAAACCACCACCCAAGCCCCACTCCAGGGGCTTCCTCCTTCGTGGGAGGCAGTGTCTGCTGCATGTTTTCTACTCCATCCTGCAATGATGGTGGCCACGACCCACAGCACCTCCAAGAACCCAGGGTCACACCGGCTGTGAAAGCACTGGGGTCTCTGCCATGGGCTCTCCCACTCCCCATCCCTGTGCTCCCAAAGCTGCCAGCCCTGGGTGCCCCAGCCTTGTCGTGGGCCAGGTTCTCCCTGCAGCATCCTCCACCTGCCGGGGCCAGTCTACGGTCGGGGCCCCTCACACCTTGAGGCTTCAAGTTATTGCCGGACCCTAGAGCAGTGGCCCCAACAGTATGAACACCTTTAACTCCTATCTGCAGCCTGCAGCCTGCCCCCACTGCCCACAGAGCTGTCCCAGGGAGCAACCCCACTCACCCTTCCCAGGGCCAAGCGCCTTCCTCAGGTTTCTCCATCTCACACCTCCCCCAACAAACGCATCTCGGTCCAAACAGGAGGCAGGACCTGGGCCGAGGCTGAGACCACGCCCCCTCCCCCAACCCCAGAAGGCAAGCATGGCTGGTCCCAAAATTGCCTAGTAGTCATTCCTCCCTGGAGGGATACACAGAAATTTTTACACTGGATTGGAATGTGGGCAACATGGCACAGATTAATTTTTTGATTAATTTTCAGAGTCCGTGATGCTAAAATTCGATACGTTCATTCAGCAAGAATACAAACAACAGAGCAGCTCTTCTCTGCCACACAGCACATACGTATACATACATCAGTTAGCATGGAATTATCTGTTCTTGAAAGTTTGAAGTAACTCCCATGCAAAAAAGATCTGATGTGCTGTTATAGATTCAGGAGTTTAAAAAAATTGTTCAACCCATCAGTTATTAACCAGCTCTGCTTCCCAAATTACCCAAAACGAATAACCTCAAGCCCACCAAACGCTGAAGGGTAGTCAGTCAGAGTGAGAGGCAGTGTCGGGGTGGTGGTGAGGAGGGAGGGCTGGGTCACAGCCTGCCTGGGAGAATATTCACTTGGCTGCCTGCAAGTTGTATGAGCTCAGGCAAGTTTCTTAACTTCTGTTTCCTCATGTCTAACTTGGAGATAATAGTCTCCTCTTCAAAGGGCTGTTCTAGTAACAATGAGTTAATATAGGTAAGTCCTTAAAATAGTATTATTTCTCATTATTATATAATAATACTTAATCTCTGCACCAGGTCAAGTTTCTTGCATCATGTACTATTCAGGACGTGCTAGGCTACGCTGCAGAAACAACTCCCATCTCAGCAGCTTAACCCAACAGAGTTGATTCCTCCAAGCCACCAAGAACATTTGGGGATACAAGGTTCTTCTCTGTGGTGGCTCTGCCACCCCCTTCACCCTCGGAGCCCTCCCTGAGTCCTCTATAGCCAGCCAGTGGTGAGTGAGCCGGGGATCCTGCAGAAGCGGGAAACGAAGTGGTGCCCGTCACTGCTTCCCGTTTCCTGATGGCCACAGCTAGTCAGCAGGGATGGGAAATGGAATCATCCCAGAGAAGGGGTCCCCAACCCCTGGGCCGGTCTGTGGCCTGTCAGGAACTGGGCCACACAGCAGGAGGTGAGCGGTGGGCGAGCAAGCATTACCGCCTGAGCCCCACCTCCTGTCAGATCAACAGCAGTATTGGATTCTCACAGGAGCGTGAACCCTATTGTGAACTGCGCATGCGAGTTACATGCTCCTTGTAAGTAGGTTACACGCTCCTTATAAGACTCTAACTAATGCCTGATGACCTGAGGTGCAACAGTTTCATCCCAGAACCATCTCCCCGCCACCTGCCAGCCATGGGAAAGTTGTCTTCCATGAAACTGGTCACTGGTGCCAAAAAAAGTTGGGGACCACTGTCCTAGAGGAAATGTGCCCTGGGGGAAAAATGCAAGTTTATGGAACTCACAGTGATGCTTTTGCCGAATATCACAACACATTTTCAGGGGACGAACGTGTTGCCCAGAGACGCCAAGGTACTTGCTGGAGGTCACATAATTTGCATGAAGCCGAGAATTAAAATGACATCAGACCCCACATCTCTCCTTTTCCAAATTTCCTCCACTTGCACGTAGGAAGCAAAACTCCAGGAGGGAAGAGAGCTCAGGCACTAAAGCCCTGGGGGTTTGACTTGCAAAAAGCGCCCAGATCATCACTTTACACACAACCCCAGCAACTTTATCTTCCAGCCTTTAGCATATGAAGGAAGTCAGCAAAAAACTGTCTGCTAGAGGCGGGCACACCAAAAGCCATGAGAAGCAATGCTGGGCAAGGGAAGGAGATATAAGAACTCAAACTTAGCGGTCTGGGGACATTTGGTGCAGGATCAAACAGTCCTATGCACATCGGCTGTCCCTGCAGGCATCATCTAACATGCTTGTAATTTTTTCTTAGGTTTCAACATGTATAGGGGGACATGCATGAGTTACGAGACACATTTATTTCTGCAAAATGGCTGTATCCTGGCAAAGTGGACCAGATGACCTGTCATTGTCCTTCGAATGAAGGAAAAAGATGATGACATTGGAAGACTTTCCACTTGGAGATCTGGTTTCCTCATATGCAAAACCTTATGGTAATAGCTATGGCTCAGCCTACTGATTAAATGAGACAGTATGTGTGAATTGCCTGGGACAATTTGATATAATAAATGTTGTTTGCTTATCTTTCTCTAGGTCTTGCTTTCCTTATCTGAAAAATGGGAATACTATTACCATTCCCAGAGGACACTTGTTGGGATTGAAAATGATGGCATATTTGTAGGGGTCTGACTCATAACGACTCACATTCTCATGTTTTATTATGTGTGTTTTTTAAGAACCTGGGCCTGAGAGTGAAGAGAGCAGTGTCACCCTTAATCTCTCTGGTCCCCGTTTCACTCTGCCTGCAGGGCGCAAGCTTTGCTTCTCTCCTCCTCAATCTTGCTACTGCTAACAGAAGGTGCAGCCACGCGCCACCCACCTGCCCATCTCTCTGCCAGCCTGGCCTTGCCTGTATTTGACCTTCTGCCTGAGAGCTCTGCTTCCAAGTGGAGGAAGGCTGCCTTCCAGAGGTTTCTATTAAATACAAAAACAGGACAGCTGGCATTCATTCAGCAAGCATTTAATGAACTCCTATTAAGTTCCAGCTGCTGTGGCAAAGTGACAAGTGACACAGACCAGGCAGGTCTCCAGCCTTCTGGACTTCAGGATAGCAGGAGAAATAAGCCCTAAACAAGGACACGCGCAGACGCAGAGAAGACTTCCGATTGTGAGGCTGCTGAGAAGGGCCGAAAATCGCTGCTATGAGCAAGAATAAAAGGAGGCCTGTTTTAGATGGGGAGAAGGTGGGGAAGAAAGGCCTTTTGAGGAAGTACCCTGGAGGCCCGACCCAGCCTGCAGTCGTTTTCTTGCAGGGGTCAGGGGTGTGGATGCACACGGGGTGCTGACCAGGGAGGAGCTGCTGTCCATCCTTCTCATGAGCTCCAGGGATGAGTGTGAGGGGCCAGGGGCAGGGAGGTGATGTGTGGCCCCACTGCGAATCAACCCCTGCCACGCTTACACCCTCTTTCTCCTCCACGGGGATCCCTGGTCACCCTCCTGGGCAACAGGAAAGATTCCAGTCAACATTTTCTTACACAAATACGCTAATGAATAAACAGGAAGTGTGAGATGGTGACAAGATAGGATAGGGTGACATGACGGGGGACAGCGGACAGGTAGTGCATGGCATCTCAGAGAGGGAACAGGGACAGGTAGCGTGCGGCACCTCAGAGAGGGAATGGAGCTGGCTGTTGAGTGGAGACCTGAAGGAAGCAAAGAACAGGCAAGGACAGTATCAGAACGGAGTTCCTGGCAGAAGAACGGGCACACAGACGTCTGGGGTGGGAAGACGCTGGCTTGCTCTGAAATAACAAGGAAACCAGTGTTGCCTGCGGAAATGGCCAAAGGGGAACATGGCATGATTTTGAGAAGCCGGCAGGAGCCTGGCCAGGCCGCAAGAGGAGTTTAGACTGTGTTGTAAGAACAACGGGAAGTCATCTAAGTTTAGGAGAGGAATGGCCCAAATGGCAGTTTTACAGGACCCCTCTGGCGGTTGAGAGGGAAGGGGATGGCAGGGGTGGAGGAGTGGACGTAGGAAGATTTGTCAGGAGGCTGTGCAGTCATCCAGGGGAGAGGAGGTGGCGACGTTAGACGAGGGTGGTGACAGTGAAGGACAGGAATCCAAATTGCCACGATGCAGAATGCCACTGGAAACTGGATATGTACTCGCAGGCGACATGAGCGAGAGCACTGGATGAGGAGCCCACAGTCCTCAAAAGTCAGAACCTCAGCCCTGGGGCCTACACCACTATGCATTTGCCACGTGACTGTTGTGCCCCCTGTACCCAAGACCAAGGCTGACTTTGAGGCATGGGAAGGGAATCAGAGGACAGAAATGAGCTTTCTGAAGTGCAAGTGCAAAGCAGTTTAAAGAAACCACTTTGAAGAAGTTCCAGTCAACAGAGGAGGGGTGCAGAGGCCAGCTGTGATTTCACTGTTGCCTTATGCCGTGGACTGTATTGTGTCTCCCCAAAATTTGTATGTTCAAGCACTGACCTTCAAGGCGATGGTATCTGGAGATGGGGCCTTTGGTAGGTGACAGGTTGAGAAGAGGTCACGAGGGTAGAGTCCTCATGATGGGATCAGTGTCCCAAGAGGAGACACCAGACCCCCCCCTCCCACCTACCAGGTGAGGACACAGAGAGAAGGCAGCCATCGCCAAGCCAGGAAGGGCCCTCACCAGAAACCAGCCATGCGGGCACCTTGATCATGGACTTTCCAGCCTCTAGAACTGCGAGAAAACAAATTTCTGTTGCTTGAGCCACCCAGTCTGTAATGTTTTGTTATGGCAGCCTGAGCTAAGATGCCCTGAGCATTAGAAAGGGCCCTAGGGGGACAAGAAAAGGGGACTTGGACCTGGCAGTGTAAAAATTGCGCTGGTGGTGCCCTGCACAGGCCTTTCACACAGTTTTAAAATAGCAAGTAACATCTACATGGGTGTAAGGGTGCTAATTTTCAACGTCCTTGACTTCAACTTTAAAACTTTAATAATATAATTGCGGCCAGGTGCAGTGGCTCATGCCTGTAATCCCAGCACTTTGGGAGGCCAAGGCGGGCCGATCACCTGAGGTCGGGAGTTCAAGACCAGCCTGACCAACATGAAGAAACCCTGTCTCTACTAAAAATACAAAATTAGCCGGAATGGTGGTGCATGCCTGTAATCCCAGCTACTCGGGAGGTTGAGGCAGGAGAGTCGCTTGAACCCAGGAGGCGGAGGTTGCAGTGAGCCAAGATCTCACCGTTGCACTCCAGCCTGGGCAACAAGAGTGTAACTCCATTTCAAAAAAAAAAAAAGAAAAAAAAAACACTTTAATAATATAATCAATCCTTGGTATCTACACGGGATTGGTTCCAGGACCTTCTACAGATACCAAAATCCACAGATGCTCAAGTCTCCTATACAAAATGGCATAGAATTTGCAAATAACCTATGCATATCTTCCTGTGTACTTGAAATCATCTCTAGATTACTGATAACATCTAATCCAATATAACTGCTATGTAAATAGTTGTTATACTGTTTTGGCTTTATTTATATTAATTTTTACTGTTGTACTTTTAAAAAATATATGTTTGATCTGTGGTAGGTTGAATCCATCATGCAGAACCCACGGATATGGAAGACTGACCACATATCCCTGCCTTAAAAAGTCAAACCAGGCCGGGCATGGTGGCTCATGCCTGTAATCCCAACACTTTGGGAGGCCAAGGTGGGCAGATCACGAGTTCAGGAGATCGAGACCATCCTGGCTAATGCGGTGAAATCCCGTCTCTACTAAAAAAAAAAAAAATACAAAAAATTAACCTGGTGTGGTGGCAGGTGCCTGTATAGTCTCAGCTACTCGGGAGGCTGAGGCAGAAGAATAGTGCGAACCCGGGAGGTGGAGCTTGCAGTGAGCCGAGATTGCACCAGTGCATTCCAGCCTGGGGGACAGAGCAAGACTCCGTCTCAAACAAAAACAAAAAACAAAAGTCAAACCAGACCATGAAGCTTATAATGACGTCAGGGTGTCCTCTGCTCTTCCCTCCTTCAATCTCTGATTCTCACCACCTAGGGATAAATATTCTCAACTCTTTTTGTTATTTAACAACTGAATATGCACACACTGCTATTTCTTGATTTATAGATTTTTTTTCTTTTTTCTGAGATGGAGTCTCACTCTGTCACCCAGGCTGGAGTGCAATGGTGCAATCTTGGCTCACTGCAACCTCCGCCTCCCGGATTCAAGCAATTCTCCTGCTTCAGCCTCCCAAGTAGCTGGGACTACAGGCACCCACCACCACGGCTGGCTAATTTTTAGTATTTTTAGTAGAGACGGGTTTCACAGCTTTAGCCAGGATGATCTCAATCTCCTGACCTTGTGATCCGCCCACCTCGGCCTCCCAAAGTGCTAGGACTACAGGCGTGAGCCTAGCCGATTTTTAAATGCCTTTTAGTCACTTCTTTTCATGGAAAAAGAGGATTTAGTGCTCCTCCTCCATCTTGCTTCCCCCTGTGTCCTCCCAGTGAACTACACAATCATTGTGGTTAATCAATATTCCAGGCTTACATTATTCCTATTCTGTAACTCATGTTTGCTGATGGGTCAAGCTACATATTTTTTTCCTTGAATCATTTTTCATTTTTGTTTTTCGTGTGCTTAATTTTCCTCCCTGTCACTCATTTTCCCCCAAAGCTCAGAGCTGTAAACCCCTTCTGATTATGGCCAGACACTTTGTGCTCCAATTTGATCTCTTTCTCAGGCAGATTCCAGCCATCATCAGACGCTTCCTTTTATTACTTAGCAAATCCCCTTGCTTTTCTCTATCATGGGTCCTCTCTTTGCAGGATTCCATCCATTCCTCCTTCCTACCTTGCTTCTTCGTTGTGGTGGAACACATCTTCCAGGCCCTTTCTAAGAAAGGATGGATGAGAAATAAAGGTGCAGTTCTGCAAATGTTTTCATCTTACCCTCACACTTGATTGGTGGTTTGACTGCGTAAAGACATCTAGGCTGAAAATAACTTTCTCTCTGAATTTTGAAGGCACGGCTTCATTGACTTCTCGTTTCCAGCCTTGCTGCTGTTGAGCGTTGAATATTATTCTGCCTCCCATTTCTTTGTATACTGCTTACTTTTTGCCCCCTTCTCTGGTAACGTTTAGACTTTCTCTTCATCCACCATGTCTTGAAATCTCACAGGGATTTAGGTGGGTCTTTCCTGGCTTTGTGGGTGGTAGGTGGACCCTTCCAATCTGAAGAGAGCCAGACTGCATCTCCCCTTCCAGCTTCCTCTTACTCCTAGACCATCTTTTTGAATTTAGAAACCAAGAATTTGGCTTCTTTATGCTCTCATCTATGAAGAAGTGGTTTTCATCACTAATAGTAAGAGTGTAACAAACAAAGCACATTCATTAATTCCTCCACACACGTGTCTTCCACAGGGGAGTGGGGAGTAGGAGGGTGGTCTCCAAGCTCCTTCCTCCTCCCCTGTCAGGCTGGCTTTTTATTTTATTTTTTTTTGAGACAGGGTCTTACTCTGTTACCCAGGCTGGAGTGCAGTGACGCCATCTCAGCTCACTGCAGCTGCAACCTCCTGGGCTCCAGTGATCTCCACACCTAAGCCTCCCGAGTAGCTGAGACTACAGACACATATCACCACACCTGGCTAATTTTTGTAGAGACAGGGTCTCACTATGTTGGCCAGGCTGGTCTTGAAATCCTGAGCTCAAGCGATCCTCCCGTCTCAGCCTCCCAAAGTGCTGGGATCACAGGCATGAGCTACAGTGCCCTGCGAGGCTGGCTGTTGACCACACTTACATCCTTAGCTCCGCCCACCTTTGATGGACAGCATATTAGTCAGCCTGGGCTGCCATAACAACAGAAATGGTTTAAACAACAGAAATTAATTTTCTCACAGTTCTGGAGACTGGGAGTCCAAGGTCAAGGTGCTAGCAGGCTTTGTTTCTTCTGAGGCCTCTCTAGATGACCACCTTCTGTGTCCTCACATGGCCATCCCTCTGTGCCTGTCCACCTCTGGGGTCTCTCTGCATGTCTGAGTCTCTTCTTCTTTGCGAACACCTGGTAGGTTGAATTAGGGCCCATCCTAATGGCCTCATTTTTAACGTAATCACCTCTTTAAAGGCCCCGTCTCCAAATACAGTCATATTCTGAGGCACCGGGGGTTCGAACTTCAACATGTGAGTTTGGGGGAACACAGTTCAGTCCCTGATAGATGGGGTGCTCAATAATGATTAGAAACCCCGCGGTGCTGGTTAAATCCAACCACTGGTTCATGGGCCAGGTGAAAGGAAACAGACGCAAATCAGGAAGGATTCTGTGTGAGTGCACAGTAGCCAGGTCACTCTTCTGGGAGGATATTGCAAAGTCGAAACGCGGCATGCTCCACCTCCAGCTCACCACCGTCCAGCCCAGGAAATCCACAGGTCTTTGCAGGTGCCATGCACGCTATGCTGACACAGCACAAGGGACATTTACGGATAGGTCCTGGGCGGACACTGAAGGACAGGGCTGCCTCCCGCATCTCCACAGTGACTCTTGGCCACACCATTTTTCACCTTTCCTGGGTGCCTTCCTAAACCTCCAAGCTGCCCTGGAATCCCTTGACTCCCATCTACAATATATTATTAGTATAAAGGGAGTCGACGAACTCACAACCACAAGCTGCAAATTCCAGTGACGTCAGGGTCAGGCAGATAACATAAGCAAAGGAAGGAGACAGAGGGACGGACATATGAGAGAGAGTGATGAGGACTGGGGCTAAGTGGAGAGGGACTGCCCTGCCAAAAAGCATTTAAATTCAATGCGTGTTGGAACACCATCCCAAAAAAAACCAACCAAACAAAAACCAAGTTTGCTGACCAAATGCAGCCTCCAAGCATCTAGTTGGTGATCTCCACTGAGGATATATGGTTAAGAGGACAGGCTTTGAAGACACAGACCTGGTTTTGAATTTCACTGTTTCTGTGAAACAGTCTGGTCCAAATGTTAGAGATGTGTGAGAAATATATGAAATAAAGCATGTAGTGCTTAGTGCAGTCCTGACACATAGCAAGTGCTAAATTAATAGTAGCTATTAATATTACTGTGGTAAATAAGAAAGTAGTGACGTGATTCTAAGCCTTCACTTCTCAGGAACAGTGCGGAGAGTACTCACGTGTGGAGTGGTGGTGCCTCCTGGTGGTCATAATTAGGAACTGCAGAGCAGTGTAGCAGGCCTAACAGAATGACTAGGAGCCGAGTGGGCTAATTTAGGGTCAGACAATGGGTTTGACTCCAGTTCTGCCATCTGCGAGTAGGTGACACAGGTCATTCACCTCCATGCTTAGCCTCCATATTCAACTGCCCTACACCTACAACCCCACGGAGTGGCTCTGACAACTTAACAAGACAATATGATATCACTTTTAAGGGCTTTACTGCATACTAAGTGCTACGATCCTAGGATGATCCTGGCATGATGTCAGAACTCAGAACACCGCAGCACCACACTGCCAACATCCTTCTCTCTTGTGAGAAGGTGAAACAGGTGGGTCCCCGGTTGTTACTTATTTTTTCTTTTATTGGGTGGCAATGAGAAGGGGTTACTCCGGACCGGAGCCCCTGACCAGAAAAATAGGTCTGCTGTATCACCTGAAATTCACCGGAGCAAAATATTCCTTTGAGTTATGCATTGCTCTATCCAGACTTCTCTTTTAAACTGGAAGTTCCCCCAGAAGGGTGACTGTATTAGTCCCAAATACCCACATGAGCATGAGTTTATCAGCTGCTCCCCTCCCTGACAGGAGGAGGGGCCTGGGGGACACTTTGTGCTGTCATTACCTCCATTTGGGACCCCTGCCCCAGTCACAGCCTTCTGCCCACTTGCCATTGCTGGCCTACAGAGCTGGCTTCCTGCCTGCCTGTGATGGGAGACCCTGCCTTCAAGCTGGCCGAGTTGTCCACAGGAGGTAGAGAACCAGAGGCCAGGCCTGACCTCAGACTGCAGGGTCCCCTCTCCCACGGCCCTCTGGGGAAGCTCCCCGCACCCAGGCCTCCTCAGCCCTGCCCCTCCTCCCCAGGTCCTGAGCTCTTCTTCCAGCAAACAGCGGCAGCATCTGTCTGGAAACACAGGAAAGGTGCCTCCACTTGTATCCTTTCCTGCCGCCAGATGGAGAAATAAAAACAGGAATAACAGATCCCACTGCCAGAGCACGTGTGTTGGGGCCTGTGCTGGGCACTGCAGACCCATTGGCTCATTTCATCATCTCGCCAACCCCATGTGATAGATGCAATGATTGTTCACATTTCACAGATGAGAAAACTGAGGCTCAGAAGGGTGAGTGAGTAGCCGAAGGTCACAGAGCTTGACAGCGGGGGAGCCTGGGTGGGAACCAGGCAGACCAATGCCTGACCCTTCACCATGGTGCAATGTTTACCCAATGGGGAGCCATCCCTTCCACCTCCAAATCCAAGAGGCTGCTGCTGACTGACCAAGATCCAGCCCATTACCCTACCGTCAAATTGATCACATGAGCATGAATTATCAAACTGACACTCTGACCCACCCTGACAAATGTCACTGGCCAAATGTGTGACTGGTCATAACTGACAGATGGACAGACATTTGGCTTGGGAAAGCTAGGACCTGGCTAATGTTTACTTTTAAAAGATCTTAATTTTTTTTTTCATTTTAAACTTTAAAAAAATTGAGGTATAATTTACAGCCTCTAAAATGCCCACATTTTAAATTGATGTGGTTTTGTTTTCTTGTTTTTGAGATGGAGGGTTGCGTCTTGCTCTGTTGCCCAGGCTGGAACGTAGTGGCGTGATCTTGGCTCACTGCAACCTCCACCTCCTGGGGTCAAGGGATTCTCCTGCCTCAGCCTCCCGAGTAGCAGGGATTACAGGCATGCGCCACCACACCTGGCTAATTTTTGTATTTTTAGTAGACATGGGGTTTCACCATGTTGGTTAGGCTGGTCTTCAACTCCTGACCTCAGGCGATTGGCCCACCTCAGCCTCTCAAGTGCTGGGATTACAGGTGTGCGCCACCCCGCCTGGCCAGATTGATGAGTTTGATACACGTGTACGTCCCAGTCAAGCTACAGGACATTCCCGTCACCCTAGAAATCTCTCACACCCCTTTCCAGCCAACCCCTGCCCCCACTGCTCTAGGCAGCCACTGCTCTGGTTTCTGTCACTACAGCTAGGTTTTGCCTCTTCTAGAATTTCATACAAATGGAAGCACTGGGTATGTACATATATGTGTCTGCTTCCTTCACTTAATGGCTTTTAAGTTCACCCATGTTGTTCCCTGCATGTCTTTAATTTCTTCCTTTTTGTCCCTGAACAGGATTCCATTTTAAGCGCTCAGGCACAGTTTGTTTTTCTGTTATCCTGCTGAGAGTCATGTGTGTTGTTTCTAGGTTTTGACAATTATGCCTAAAGCTGCTATGAACATTCTTGTACAAGTCTTTTTGCACATATGTTTTCATTTATTTTGGGTAAATACGTGGGAGTTTAAATGCTTGATCACAGGGTAGGTATATGTTTAACTTCAAAATAAAACCTGTCAAACTGTTTCCCCAAGTGGGTGTATGATCTGGTCAAGTAATTTTAACTACTCATCTGGTGAGCCAGAACTACCTACCAACTGACCTCCTTTCCAGACAAATACCATGTGACTCATGAGCTGGGCTTCCAGGGACTAGAATTGTTCCTGGGGACAGGCTGGGTGTTGACCAGAAGCAAAGGATGACATTTGAGAAGTTACCTGGCTGGCTGCCCGCCTTCTGGGGCCTGTGCTGCGCACTGCAGACCCACGGTCTCCCTTCTGCCCCAGCTCCTCTTGCAGGCTTCTGAGGCAAAAGAACTTCTGCCAGGCCAGGCATCCCAACTCCCTCTAAAGAAACCCTCAGCAAGATGCTCATTCAGTCCCTCACATCAGTGCCAGGTGAAGAGAACGTGACCGGGGCTATCCTGAGGCTGCGGGTGGCCAGGGAGGTAGGAGGGAGAAGGCAGGACCTCTCTAGACCAGACTAGATATCCATGCTCAGGCGTGAGGCTGTACAGCCCTATGGTACACCTCAGATCTGGGAGAGGGAATTATCTCACCTGTGAGAGTGTGGACAATACTGTCAATAGCAGCTCAGCCCTGGCCTCATGTCAGTTATCAATTGCTGTGTAATGAAGGATCCCCAAGCTTATGGGTCAAAATGATTATTCATTCTATCTCACAAACCTGTGGGTTGACTAGATGTCTCTCCTGCTCCACGTGGTTGGCTAGGGCGGCAGGACACTGGAGCTGGAGCATCAAAGACGGCTTCTCTCCATATCCAGAGCTCAACTGAGATGACTGAAACATCTGGGGTTGACTGGGCATCTCTCTTCTTTCTCCATCCATGTGGCCTGTCCCTGGAGCTAGCTTGGGCTCCCTCATCACATGGTGGTCTTAGGGGCATCAGGCTTTTTTTTTTTTTTGAGATAGGGTCTCACCCTGTCACCCAGGCTAGCATGCAGTGGCATGATCACGGCTCACTGCAGCCTCGACCTCCCTGGGTTCAGGTGATCCTCCCACCTCAACCTCCTGAGTAGCTGGGACTACAGGCACACGCCACCATGTCTGGCTAATTTTTCTTTTTTTTTTTTTAAAGGATGGGTCTCACTATGTTGTCCAGGCTGGTCTTGAACTTCTGGATTCAAGTGATTCACCCACCTCAGCCTCACAAAGTGCTGGGATTACACCATGACCAGCTGAATTGGACTTCTTAACATGGTGTGGCAGGCTGAATAGTCTACCCTCGAAATTCATATCTGCCCAGAACCTCAAAATACGACTAACGTATGGTTGTATATGACCTCATCTTAACTAGTTATATCTGCAAAGATGAGAACAAAGTCTTCACAGATGTTAACTAGTTAATATGAGGTCATACTGGATTAGGTTAAGCCCTAAATCCAACGTCAGATGTCCTTCTAAGGAGGTTGGAAGACAAACAGATACACACAGGGACGAAGGCCATGTGAAGATAGAGGAGGAGACTAGAATTATGCCGACACCAGCCATGAAATGCCAAGGACTGCCAGGAGTCAAGAGACAGGCATGGAACAGATTCTCCCCTCAGAGCCTCCAGAAGCACCCAGCCCTGCCAACACCTTGATTTTGGCCTTCTAGCCTCCAGAACTGAGACAGAATACATTTCTGTTGCCTTAAGCTGCCCAGTTTGTGGTACCTTGTTATGGCAGTGCTGGGAAACTAACTTGCATGGTGGCTGGGGTCTGAAGATGCAGCAGAAGCTAATGGCGTCTTAAAGGCTGATCCCAGAACTGACGGAGCATCACCCCGCCATGCTTCATCCGGCAAAGCAGGGCCTCTCAGCGTAGGCCCCATTGACACTGGAATGGTCTCATTCTGTTTGCGGAGGGCAGAGGAATTGGAGGAGGTTGCTCTGTGTTCCAGGATGTTTAGTGGAATCTCTGGCTTCCACTCATTGTCAGTAGCACCCCCACCAGGCCCAACAACTAAAAGTGTCCCCAGAGATTGCCCAATGTCCCCTGGAGGACAAAGCCACCCTGGATTGAGAACCACTGGGTTAAAGTAAGTAACAGGATCAGCACAGCTCCCAGGGCAGGGGCTGTATAAGCGTGGGAACGGCAGCAGGCTCCCTGAGGGCCACCAATGGGACAGTCTCCCGCTTCAGGATCACTTGGAACTTGCCTTGAGATTTGCAGGACACAACCCACAATCCCCAGATCTTTTTTTTTCTTAGACACAGGGGTTCACTCTGTCGCTCAGGCTGGAGGGCAGTGGTGCAATCATGGCTCACTGCAGGCTTGAACTCCCAGGCTCAAGGGAGGCCTCAGCCTCCTGAGTAGCTGGGACTACAGGCACATGCCAATGCATGCCCAGCTAATTTTTATTTTTATTTTTGTAGAGATGGGGGTCTTGCAATGTTGCCCAGACTTGTCTCAAACTCCAGGGATCAAGTGATTCTCCTGCCACTCAGAGTGCTGGGATGACAGGTATGAGCCACGTGCCTGGCCCCCCAGAAACCTTGAATCCCTTGGGTTCTACCTTATGAAGTGAGTCCCAGGTGGGGGTCAGAAGCTGGCATCCAGGTCCAGGACCCCATGGAGGGTTACCTCTGACTTTGGGTGCTTCTGCACACTTGTTGCCAACTTGAGATGCTGAATTCAAACCACCACAGAGCTGCTCCCCGTACCAGGTGAGAAGTGTGGGAAAATGGTTTGAAGCCACGTGGTTTGCCCTGGGCAGTCTAACGGGCAAGACATGAATGCACATGTGTCTAGGTTGGGCACTGCAAAAAAAGACGCCACATCTAAGGGCAACAGGGCAAACATACTAACTTGCTTGAGTGGCAGAGGTAAAGATTCATGGGCTCCCGCCTGAGTCCTGGAGCAGCACAGGAGAGCCCCTGCCCACCTAAACCAGTGCTGGCAGCCCCAGCCATGCCACAGGCTTGGGAGAACACGTTCACCCTGTGCTGCACACTCCTCCGCTGCCCAACCCCAAACCTACATTGTGGCCTCGGTGTGGCAGGCTGCTGGCGGGAGCACACGCGGCATCTGGGATAGCTGTGTGTGAAGCACAGAGCGTGGCACCTGTGTGTGCAGCGGAGTTCGCCTGGGAGGAAGCCGCATAGCATTTGCCTGATTTCTTGTATGTTGCATACACGCTGGACACTGATTTAGAAGGGCTGCTTTTTTGTTTGATTTGTTTTAAAGGATACATTTTCACATCTCCATCTCTGTAGCCATGACCCAAAACAAAATGGAACGTTTCCATCACCCCAATAGTTCCCACGTGCCCTTGTTCCTCAGTGATTTCACCCACCTCCCTCCACACCACCTCCCCAGGTAACCACCACCCTAACTGTTATTGCTATAAACTGAGTTTGCCTCCTGTTCTATCATTTTATATAAATGGACTCCTATATGGTTATCTTTTCTGTCTGGCTTTTCTTCAGCACCATTTTACGAGATTCATTCCTGCAGCTGTGTATAGCCATCCCTTGACTTTTTTTTTTTGCAACCAAGTCTTGCTCTGTTGCCCAGGCTGGAGTGCAGTGGTGCGATCCTGGCTCACTGCAACCTCCACCTTCCCAGTGCAAGCCATTCTCCTGCCTCAGCCTCCCGAGTAGCTGGGATTACAGGCTTACACCATCATGCCTGGCAAGTTTTTTTGTATTTTTTAGTAGAGATGGGGTTTCACCATGTTGCCCAGGCTGATCTCTAACTCCTAGGCTCAAGCAATCCACCCGCCTCAGCCTCCCAAATCCCTTGTACTTTTTATTGGTGTGCAATATGATAAAAAGAAGCTTGGTTTATGAAACTGCAGTTCCTAACTGGATGCTACTGTTTAAGGCCCAGTGCCAGAGCCCCTACCCCCTCCTTCTCTCCTTCCCCGAACTCCGTCTTTACACTTTGGCCATGACCACTGTCACCCAATTCACCTAGAGTGAGCGTCCCATTCCGCCTCAGTCAGCCCCCAGGGCCACCTGTGATTGTTCAGGCTGTGCAATGCCATCCTGACTCCAACAATCCCTGGGGGAGAGGTGACGGATATCCTAACTACCCTGCTTCGATTATGATACATGGTATGCATGTACCAAAATATCACATGTACCCCATAAATATTGTACATCAAAGATGGAGAATTACTGTAAAAAACAATGACCGGAGGAAGAGAAGCCTTTTTCCAGTTTACACCCTGGCCGTGTCTGGCTGGCAGCAGATTCTCCACTTCCCACAGCCAGAGCCCTTTAAAAACTGGTTTGGCCCCAATGCCATTGCTGCAGCTGGAACGGGTACAGCTGGCTCATGTAGGATAGAAAGTGCATGGCCAGCTTTGTGTGAAAGGAGAGGAAACTCTCCCCCTGCATATAGCTGCTGCTGCTGGATTCCAAATTCCTTGTCCTGTCCTCCTATCTTCCCCATATCCTGCCCCAACTTATCCTTGAGGCACTGTTCCACTGCAGCCCTGCCCACTCCCGCCAGAGCCACGGGCACACCAGCCACCACCCTTCCAGGGAATGCAGTGTGGCAGAGCACATAGGCCACACCGCTGGCCGTTCAGCCACCTCACGCAGCCTCAACTTCCTCATTTGTAAAATGGGCGTAACGACAGCAACTAGCTCATTTGGTGGGAAAACATAAGATCATCTAGGTAAAGTCCTGGCACAGTGCCTGGTGCACAAGACGTCACTGAATATTACCTTTTGGTTGATCTGTGCAGGACAGTTACCCAGGCGGCCTTGGGCCAACCCATCAACCCAGTTCTCCTTGCCTGCCCCCCACCCCTGCCCACCTCCCCCGCAACTTTTTTTTTGAGACAGAATCTCACTCTGTCACCCAGGCTGGAGTGCGGTTGTGTGATCTCAGCTCACTGTGCAACCTCCACCTCCTGGGTTCAAGCGATTCTCCTGCCTCAGCTTCCCAAGTAGCTGGGATTACAGATGTGTGCCACCACACCTGGCTAATTTTTGTATTTTTAGTAGAGTTGGGGTTACACCATGTTGGCCAGGCTGGCCATGAACTCCTGACTTCAAGTGATCCACCCGCCTTGGCCTCCTAAAGTGCTGGGATTACAGGCGTGAGCCACGATGCCCAGCTACCCACTTTTTTGCTTAAGGTTCTCAGGACTAACTTGGCGTGTGCTGGGAATGCAACATCCTGAGATACGCAGGAACTGGCTACAACAGCCCAGGCTCTATTCCTCTTTCCCCTACAAACGGGGTATCCTTAGGTGTTTTAGCCCAGCCTATCATGTTGCCCCTGAAGTATACAACCTGGGCTGGGCTGTCTTTTGGGGTATCTCAGATGTGGTACAATTGGGGCACACACACAGAGACTCCATTCACCCCAGGCAGATTTCCTGAGCCTGGGGGACTGGCTTACAATGAATCCCAGGCTTCTGTTGTCCCTTGCTGCCTGTCTGTAAGTAATAAACCCATTTCATTTCATGTAACTTGTGTACGTGGGTGTTCTATCTCACCAGATTCAGGCAAGCTGCTCACCAGCGCACAGAAACTCTGCTCCACAACCTGGGATCTAGTTGAAACTCCGGCACTAGTGCCAATTTGAGAGGGCTCAATGTCTGGGTAAAAATACACTTCTACCCCTGTCCTTCAGTTTCCCCATCTATAAAAGAGATGATATGCCTGTAATCCCAGCACCTTGGGAGGCCGAGGTGGATGGATCACTTGAGGCCAGGAGTTCAAGACCAGCCTGGCCAACATGGCAAAACCTCATCCCTACTAAAAATACAAAAATTAGCCAGGTGTGGTAGTGCATGCCTGTAGTACAGGTGACCCGTAAAGTCACTTCCAAACCTCACATTCTATAAAGCTATTATTCCCAGAGGCTGAGAGCTCACCACCACCTTTTTTGTACTTTCATTTTAAATATTTAAATCTTCAATCCATTTGCAAGTGACTTTAGTGCAAAGTATGAGCCATGGATCTAAGTTTACTTTTTCCCCAAATGGTTGCCCAGTTGTCTCTTTGCTATGTATTAAAGGTTCCATTTCACCTTTTTGAGTGACATTCCTTTAATTAGAAAATTGGGTCCATTTCTGGATTTTAAAAATCTTATTCCATTGATCCATTGATTTTACTGTAGATTTTTAATATACTTAAGTATTTTTGTGGGTGAAGCAACCTCTAGTTTCTTTCTGAAATATTTTAGATGTATAAACAGTACAGAGAGAATATAACTAGCACCTAGGCAACCTCCACCAATCTTAAACTTCAGTCAGAACTCAACTCCCCACACACAGTTATAGTCAAAGTTCCCATGTGTTTCATTCTGCCAGTTTCCATCCTCCTCTGAAAGTAGCTGCTTCGAGTTTGTTTTTTTTAATCATTTCCATTATTTAAACACAAATGTAAATATCCACGATATATAATATTGCTTTATGTGTTTTAGAATTTTATGTAAATTTCTCATACTATAAATATCATTTTCCACTTACAGGTTTTTGAGATATAGGTAATGTTGGTATATGTAGCTTCTCATTCTCATGGCTCTAAGAATTAAATGAAATAATCCTTGTATGCAATTAGAAGTGTCTGGAATGTGATAAACAAGGTTAGCTGTCATTATCAATGTCACTGATCATTATTTTTATTATCACTGTTCCTACCAAAGGGATCAGAGGTTCACACATGACATTGTTGAGGAGCAGCAAAATGGAGCCACGATTTCTTTTAGGGTAACAGGAGCCGTTTTCCCTGCTCTGAGGTATGTCTGGATGGGAACATTGGGCTCGTTGTCAGCTGTTCCCTGGTGCTGTGCACAGCTTGCAGGAAGGGCTCTGATTTTGTTTAATGACTCTGACAAGAACTCCAGACTTGGCCATGTGACTTGCTCTAGCCAATGAGACAGCAGCAAACATTATGCAAGCAGAAACTTGAAAAGTGCTTGCTCATTGGCCTTGCCCTATCACTGCTCTTGGTCAGACCCATCATCATGAGAACAAACCCATGCTAGCCTGTTGGATGATGAGAGACCCTGCAGAGAAAAGGAAGGTGCCCCAGCTGACATCAGAAAGCCCTGTGCCCATCCAGCAGCCAACTTCAGATGTACGAGTGAGTTCCAGCTGAGATCAACCAAACTTGGCGAAATCGCAGAACTGCCCACATGAACCTACCCCAAACTGCCATCCCACAGAGCTGTGAGCTCAATAAATAGTTGTTGTATTAAGTCACAGAGTCTGGGGTGGTTTGTTACGCTGCATAAGCTAGCTGATACACCTGGTTATCTGACATCTCCACCAATTACTGACCTGTATTTGCAGACTTAACTCTTGGTTACATGACCAGAAAACAATATTCCACGTGCCTGAACCACAATCCACAAGAGACAGGCTCCCTTTCAGAAACATCAAACGATGTTCAACATTTGGCAGGTCTGAAAAGCTCTCATCCATACCATGAGTGTATAAAACATGCCTTGACCCATGATAATCACCAAGGGGCACTTTCTGGGGGTTGGTGCTATCCCCCCCAAATAGCAGACTCTTCCCAAGGGAATCACAGGTGATGTGTAGGTGTTTCTAACTGGTCCTAATCCCAAATCCATGTCTGAAACCTCACCTTATACCTACATATTAGCTTCATGGGTGCAAACACCACACCTGGTCATACCAGAAACCAGAGTTCCCAAAAAGGGTAAATGTCCTTCTGTACACAGCAAAGGCATGTTGGGCCATGCCTAGAGGAAAAGGAGGCAGAGGCTGCAGAGCTGGAAGCTCAGCTGTTTTGAGGCCCTGGGCTGACAGATCTTTGTCCACAGCCTTGCCAGGAAAGGCCCCACGGTCCCACATTTGGAAGTGAACAAGCTGGAAGGGTGATTTTCCAACTGGACACAGCTGGTGACGATCAAGATAGTGACCCTGGATAACTGCCCTCAGACTCTGCAAGGCCAATTCTCACCATAGGTGGAGTTATTTGCCTGCATAAGCAATGGTCAGACCCTCTCTCCTGCCCCCAGACACAGAGGAGGGACCATGCGCTTCCTGACATTGTGGCTTCAAATGCCACAACCACAAGGGCCATCCACTTAGGGACAACATTGGTGTCTGCCTCAGGAAGTCCCTTCCCACTCCACCTGCCTGGGAACACGCCCTCTGATGTGACAGCTTCTGGACTCATGTTATAAACAAGTCCTTTTTTAAGGGCCTGAAACATTGGAATAGAACCACCCCCTACCCTGGAAAAAAAATGCAAATCCAAAATACCAAGTACTATACAAAGGTGCCTTAATTATTCTTGGTTCAAAATGATTCACAAGAGGAAAGGGAACCGACTCCGTATGTACGCGTGTCTATCTAAGAAAGAATAAGAGACGCTTTCTCTATGCGCATGCTTCCCAAAAATTAATGAATGAAATCTCTCATCCTAGTCCTTTACAGATTTATCTAAGGTTTCTTCCTGTGTTTGAATTCCTCTATTAGAAAAAAATTAATCAAAGCAATACATCCCTATGGCTAGAAATTAAATATTTACGGACCTATTACAGAAAGCAGTAATTTGCCACCCCCTCTCCACACCAACGCAACTCTCACAGTGTAATTCCTGATGACTACCTAGTATAACTCTAAGTAATATATTTATACCATTCTTTCTTGATTTATCAGCTCTGACATTACTTCTTCCCAAATTCCTCTAGAGGTTTTGAAAGATTGCTTTGATTCCGCCCCCCCTTAGAAACATCACACCTTTAAACAATGCACTTAAACCTCAATTAACTGAGCTTTTCTATTGTAACTTTTGTCTCCCTACTACTATTGATGAACATAACTCCCTTCTACCTCCCCACCCTTCTTTCATTTTATACCTTTCTATGTCTGTTAGCTGCATCATAACTTTTACCTGTAATTAACTCCTTAATTGCCAGGCACTATTCTCTGTACTGGGGATACAACCTTCGAGAAGACAATAACATTCCTTCTGTCATGGAAATGACCCTTTAAGGGAAGCAGAGAATAAAAATATAAGGATGTGCAGAAGATAATTTCTGAGAATGAAAACACACTGGATATAAACAAACAGTCACGTGCAAGAGACTATACATAGAAGCAGGAAGCTCAAAACTAACTGGGGGCCAGGTGTGGTGGCTCACTCCTATAATCCCAGCATTCTGGGAGGCCGAGGCAGATGGATCACCTGAGGTCAGGAGTTCAAGACCAGCCTGGCCAACATGGTGAAACTCCATCTCTACTTTAAAAATACAAAAAGGTAGCTGGCCATGGTGGCACGTGCCTGTAATCCCAGCTACTCAGGAGGCTGAGGCAGGAGAATCACTTGAACCCGGGAGGCAGAGGTTGCAGGGAGGCAGAGATGGTGCCACTGCACTCCAGCCTGAGTGACAGAGTGAGACTGCCTCAAAAAACAAACAAAACACCTAACTGGGGAGGTCACAGAAGGTCTCGCCCAGCAGATGGCACTTGAGCTGAAGCCCTGTGAATCTTAAGGTTGTCCAGTCTGACTGTGGGAGCAGACACTGTTCCTGGTCCTGAGGGAGCATGTCTTCCCCCGGTCTCACATAGTTCCATCTCACACATGCACTGATCAGCAATCTGCCAAGTAAGGGAGACACTCTGCAAACACCTGGGGTGCTCTGTGTAATTCTCTTCTCTCTGGGACTCTGTCCTGAGAAATCTGCCTACCTTGGTTTTCCCAGGCTCTCAGCCAGTGTCCTCAACTCACGGATTCTGCCAAGTTCCCTGTCTCAGCACTGCAACCTGAAAACTCACTGGGTCAATTGTAGAATGTATTAGCCTGGGCTGCCATGACAAAAGATCACAGATAGGGTGGCTTCAACAACAGACATTATGTTCTTCCACTTCTGGAGGCTGGAAGTCCATGATCAAGATGACAGCAAATTCAGTTTCTGTTGAGAAACTGCCCCCTGCTGGTAAATGTCCTTCCATGACTTTACTCTGTAAAGTCTTTACTCTGTGCTTGCACTGGGGAAAGGAGAGATTTTTAGTGTGTGCGTGTGTGTTTTAGTTAAAGAGGCAGGGTCTCTCTCAGTTGCCTAGGCTGGTCTCAAACTCTTGGGCTCAAGCAATTCTCCCATCTCAGCCTCCCAAAGTGCTTGGATTATAGGCGTGAGCCACTATGCCTCACCTCTTCCTTTTCTTATAAGGACACCAATCCTATCTGACTAGGGTCCCACACTTATGACCTCATTTAACCTTAATTACTTCCCTGAAGACCCTATCTCCAAATATATTTATATTGAAGGTCAGGACTTCAACATATGAATTAAGGTGGGAGGGGCACAATTCTGTCCGTAACAGGGCTCACTCCATTCGTCTCCCACTTCTCAGCGATCACTGTCCTTTGTTGATTGATGTACAGTGTCTTGCAAACCATTGTTTAGTCCCTTCTTTTGTTGATCCAGAAGGGAGGTTACCTCTTGGCTGGTCTTAGATTTTCACATTTATGTGCATAAAATAGTCTCAATATTTTTTTCATTTTTGTTTTACGGTCATTTGCAGTATTTTGCATGTTCGTGCTTTTTTATTACACTAGCTAGTATTTTTTTTTTCATAGAAACAATTCCCAGTTCTACTATTTCCTTTCTCTTTTCTGATTATTCTAGGTACTTGTGTTTATTAATTCTCCCTTCCACATCTTTTCATTGATATTTGTTTTGTTTTGTTTTTGAGACAGAGTTTCACTCTGTCACCCAGGCTGGAATGCAGTGGCGCAATCTTGGCTTACTGCAACCTCCACCTCCTGGGCTCACGCGATCCTCCTGCCTCAGCCTGCCAAGTAGCTGGGATCACAGGCGTCCACCACCATGCCCAGGTAATTTTTATATTTTTGGTAGAGATGGGGTTTCACCTTGTTGGCCAGGCTGGTCTCAAACTCCTGACCTCAAGTGATCCACCCACCTCAGCCTCCCAAAGTGCTGGGATTGCAGGTGTGAGTCACTGCACCTGGCCCTTTTCATTGTTATTTTTATTGTTGTCCATTTCTTAACTGTGAGTTGGAAATTAAACTTTTTTCTTTTTAATATATTTATTGCTATACCTATTCAATGGTAGGAGTTCTTAGCTAAGCACTGTATTGGCTGTGTCCCAGTGATTCTGGTATGTTTTTATTCATAATAAAGCTTTTAATTTCAATAAAACATACATCCAGAAAATGCACACGTCTTGAGACAGCTGACAAACCTATTACAAAGTGAATATACTCATGAAACCAACACCTGGATCAAAAATAGGACATTGCCAGCCTCCTAAAAATTCCCACTGCGCCACTTCCCAATATCCCTCCATCCCCCAAGCAACTATTATCCTGACTTCTAACAAAATAGATTACGAATGTTTTTGAACATTATGTAAGTGATATCATGACGGAGTCTCTTAGGTCTGTCTAGTTTCACCCAGCATTATGTTTGTATAATTTGTCCATGTTTCTGCACGTAGAAGAAAAATCTGTTACAATGTTTTTGTTATGACTGAAATAAATAGAAAATGCAAAACTGCTCCTTAAAATCTGTTATTACAAATGTTCCAAGCAGATTTCATGATTTGGTGAAGAGGTTGAATAGCTTACCCAATAATATGCAACAGACTAAAGAAAGGAAGTACTCCAAAGTCACATCACAAAAATAGATGCCTACGTAAGTGGAAATAAACTAAAAACTTAATAATTGACATAACCTTTACACAATCTGTATTATTTTGACTTTCAAAAAATTGCTAAAATGAAGTCTACATTTATCAAGTTTGCTCATGCAGGGATTATGCACAATAAACATACATCCTCTTGGTTAGGCATGGTGGCTCATGCCTATAATCCCAGCACTTTGGGAGGCCAAGGCAGGCAGATCACTTGAGGTCAGGAGTTCAAGACCAGCCTGGCCAACATGGTGAAACCCCATCTCCACTAAAAATACAAAAATTAGCTGGGCATGGTGGCAGGCGCCTGTAATCCCAGCTACTCGGGAGGGTGAGGCAAGAGAGTCACCTGAACTCAGGGGCGGATGTTGCAGTGAGCCGCGATGGTGCCACTGCACTCTAGCCTGGGCAACAGAGTGAAACTCCATCTCAAAAAAAATAAATAAAATAAAACAAAAATAAAATAAACATACATCCTCTTTATACAATGCTTTTGGAGAGAGACTGATCGTATGATGCAAATCACTCCAGACTGGGAATAACAGTTAAATTTGAGTCTCTGTCCATCAGTGATAAACAAGATGAAGTTAATTAGATTCAAATATTTTATTTTCGAGCATAAAATAGGACATTCACAAGACATGCTGAGGTTTTTTTTCTAGCTCTAAAACATAACATGATCCTAAATATATTTAGACAACCAAAAATTATATCAGAGACATGAGAAAATCTGGCAAGATGGTGATTTCAAGAGGTGGACCCAGCTCACCCTTTGTACTCATTTTCTACTATTTTCCTATTAAATTTCCTGGTATTAAAAATTACCAAAACTTAGTGGATTAAAACAACACAAATGTCTTACCTTACCTTATTATCTCATAGTTTTGTGGGCCAGAGTCCAGCAAGGGTCTCACTGGGCTGAGATTGAGGTGTCAGCAGGGCCGTGTGCCTTTCAGGAAGCTGTAGGAGGGTATCTGCTTCCTGGCCTCTTCCAGCCTCCAGAGACCCCCTTCCTCCATCTTCAAAGCCGGCAACATAGTGTGTAGGTGACGCTACTTCCATCACCACGTCCCTTTCTCCGACCGCAGCTGCCACTGGTTGTCTGCTCTTAAGGAGCCGTGTGATTAGATTGGATCCACCTGGATAATCCAGGCTACTCGCCCCAACTCAAGGACAGATGATAGCAACTTTAGTCAATTCCCTTTTGCCATGCAAGGTAACATGCTCACAGGTGCTGGGGACTAGGACGTGGACATTGTATTAGGCCATTCTTGCCTTGCTATAAAGGAACACCTGAGACTGGGTAATTTACAAGAAAAGAGGTTTAATTGGCTCATGGTTCTACAGGTTTACAGTTTCAAAGATGGCATCAGCATCTATCCAGCTTCTGGGGAGGCTTTGAGGGGGCTTTTACTCATGGCGGAAGATGAAGGGAAGCAGTCTGTTACATGGTGACAGCAGGAGAAAGAGAGGGAGGTGGAGTGGGAGGGAGGGGGTGCCACACACCTTTAAACAATCAGATCTTCCGATAACTCACTCACTATCACCAGGACAGCACCCTCTTTTCCAGAATCTTGATGGAGTAACTCCAATTCTAGAGCTAGCAGGTTAGTGAAGCTTAGAAAGGGCATTTGATTGTTTTTAATCATCTCTATCCAGCTCCTGTCCTGTTCCCCAAATCTCCAGGTCTCAAAGCCTAGATGATCCTTTATTTCCTATAAAACAAAACAGGCAATGGCAAAAGCTCATGTCTCCACCAGGCCTTAAGACCAAGGACTTCCTGGGCTCCCTGAGGGAGTCTGCTCAGTGGATGCTTTTGAATTATCTATACCAGGGACTGGCAAACCTTTTCTGTAAGGGACAGAAAGGAAATATTTTAGGCTTTGCGGGCCACATGGTATCTATCACAACTATTCTGTTACCAGATGGAGGGCCTTGAGTGTGAGTTGTCCCGGTCCTCAGTGTTTTGAACAAAGAATTGGACAAAACACACAAAGTGACAAACGAATGAAACAAAGCAACAAAGCAGTGAAAGCAGGGAATGATATTTTATTTTATTCATTTATTTATTTTTGAGACAGTCTCACTCTGTCGCCCAGGCTGGAGTGCAGTGGTGTGATCTCGGCTCACTGCAACCTCTGCCTCCCAGGCTCACGCCATTCTCCGAAAGCGAGATTTATTAAAGTGGAAAGCGCTCCACAGGTGGGAGTGGGCCCAAGCAAGCAGCTCACGGGCCTGGTTACGAAGTTTTCTGGGTTTTAACGACTCCTTTTGAGGGCCCTATCGGCTACAAAAATGAGTACCAAACTCATGTCTTGCTTTATAGAAAATAAAGGATCATCTAGGCTTTAGATCCTGGAGATTTGGGGAACAGGACAGGAGCCGGATGTCAGGTCCACAACTACGCCAAATGTCCTGCTTGGGGTCAGGTTCGGGCCCATACTGAGGTCCAAGGGGAGTGGGCGGATGGGCAGATAGGTGAAAAACACTGGGCGGGTGCCATAGGCAGGTGAAATGTAGTTTTATTCAGCAGCTCTCTCATCAACAGCTCTTACACACTCTTCTCTCATCAGTAGTTTTCTCACACTGTCCGCCCTGTTTTAGCTGCTTGAGTGGGCTGCTCCCATACACTGCTGTGCTGCCGGCTCTCCCTTGCCTTCAGGGTCAGCAGCTTAACTCTTTCTCTGGGCACAAGCTGGTTCCGGGCTCCCCACTGCCCACCTGCAAGATGGACAGCTTTGGCTCTCTCTTCCTCTGGGCACCAGCGCACCCAACCACGTTAAGCCATGCCCAAGAGCCAAGCCCAGCCATGTCCCCAGAGCCCCGTGCAGTGTCAGCAGGGCAGTCATACCTTTTACAGACAATAGTGGTGTAGAGCCAAGTATGAACTTACACAAACAGTTATATAACAAGTGGAGGTGTGAGCCTACACCCCAACCCTGCTGAGTCATGCAGGCCTGGATGTCTGCCTCGGCCTATTCCTTGACCAAAGCACATCCATGTGAAGGAAATAATGTATACAGTGGTCCATTTCCAAGATAAAGTGCCTTGAATTGGCTTAGGTCAGCAAACTACAGAAGAAACAAGATATACTAGACCCCTGCTTGGATAGCCGATGCCTGCTTGTCGGCCTCTCCCTTCTCCCCTTCCTCCCTTGCTTAGTTGCCCTCACTCAAACCAAAGACATTTAGTCTAAAATGAAAGTTTACTAGCCTGCAAAATAGCTCACTTTGTCAGTTCTTATCAGCCTGCCCAGCTACTTAGGTCATTAGGTCATAAGACAAATGCTTAAAAAGCCCCTGAGCTAACTAGGATTGCAATGCATTGTGGGCTGCAACAAAATGCCGCAAGACAACCCTAAAAAAGAACACCTAAAGCCCCTACCCACCATCACTAGGCGAAGTCCGGGAAGAGTGTGACCCCACAGTACTCAGCCTTTGAGGAACCGGTGGAGAGACCTGTGCACTAGAGGATGAATTGCTTGTTGTGACTGTGCTGGGTGTGCCTGCTCATTAGACACCCAGTCTTGCAAGACCGTCATTAAAAGTCTCACTTTCACTATTCTCTGGGTCTCTAAGTCCATTCTTGAGTTCGAACGCGTGAATTTGTTCCTCACACGTGTACCTTACACTGGATAGGGCTGATTAAAAACAAAATCAAATACACCTTCTAAGCTTCACTTTCCTGCTAGCTCTAGAGTTGGAGTTACTCCATCAAGATTGTGGAAGAGAGTGTGGTAGGGAGAATAATGGCACCGCTGAAGATGTCCATTCTTTATCTGGATGAAGGATTTGGCCCATGGCTAATTAAAGCTGAAGTGAATTGGTCCGCAGTCATCTGGAGATGGAGTGGATTGGCACCCTACGCAGATGAGGGGATGGCTAGCACTTGGCCCACAGCCAATCCAAGGCACTTTCCTTTCCATCTGAGACATGGTGGAAGGTTGTATGGAGAGTAACCTTTGATTCTTTGTTATCCCGGCATGGCAAGATGGAGTTTTTCCTTTTGGTTTAGCTTTTGGAAGTGGGTGTTAATTGGTCTTAGAGTCCCTGCCCCCAGACCCAAGTGTTTCCCTTTTGATCCAGCCTTAGGAAGTCAGCACACATTGGCCTTAAGTTGCCTGGTCCAAACCCTATTCTCCTGCCTCAGTTCAATCTGTCAATATGAAGGTTGAAAATACATCATTAAATGAGCATAGCTGTGGGCCAATAGAACTTTATTCATAACACTGAAATGTGAATTTTACATGATTTTTCACATCATGTAAAATGTAAACTAGTAAAAAAAATGTAAACATGTAAAAAAAAACTAGTCTTCCTTTGTTTCCCACCCTAACCATTTAAAACAGTAAAAACCAGCTGGGCATGGTGGCTCATGCCTTTAACCCCAGTACTTTGGGAGGCCAAGGTGGGCGGATCACTTGAGGCCAGGAGTTCGAGACCAACCTGGCCAACATGGTGAAACCCTGTCTTTACTAAAAATACAAAAATTATCTGGGCATGATGACTCATGCCTGTGATCCCAGCTACTCAGGAGGCTGAGGCAGGAGAAGTGCTTGAACCTGGGAGCTGGAGGTTGCAGTGAGCCAAGATCCCACCACTGCACTCCAGCCTGGGTGACAGAGTGATACTCTGTTTCAAAAATACATACATACATACATATGTAAAAACTGTTCTTAGCTCAAAGACCAAAAAAAAAAACAAACCAGACATCGGGCCAGATTTTGCCCACCAGCCATGTTTTGCCAGCCTCTGATATTCACAAAGGGCTGTCTTCTGTCTGCTGAGTGTGGCGTTATTTGGCTCAATACCACGGACCTGAAGCAGGCAGGAATCAAATCTCTGCAGCTGGGAGAGTTTTTAAATGCAGCTACAAAGTTTTCCTGAATATTAGATATATTTGCAAGTTGCCAGCTTTTTAGATAAGCACTCACAGGGCGTTCTGCTCGCTGCTAGTTTGCCCTGATCAACACTTTTATGTCGTGACCTATAAGAAAGCTCAGAGAACCTAGTGGCCAGGAATAGCAAAGGAAAACAGTTATGAGAGGAGGTAATTACCCTCTCTACCACCAAGAGATAGAGGATGGAGGGTGGAGGTTAAAAGGGTGGGCCCTGGAGTCACGGTAAATTACTCGGGGTAAATCATGTAAATTTTCTGGCCACCAGTTTCCTCATCTGCATAATAGGGATGATGATAGTGTCTGTCTAATTATATCATTGATAGGATTACATGTTATCATGCATTTAAAAGACTTAGTGTCTGCTTGTTAGTTTTTAAGTGGTTGGTTTTCACTACCTCCACTATTAACTACCCTGGCATAAAAAAGCAAAAGGAAAAAGAAAGGCAATTTGTACAATTAACTCCTAAAGAATGTGAAAGAGTTAGTGGAAGAGATGAGAAAACTTTAATAACAAATAAATAAGAACTTTCAAGAAAATGCAATTTGGGTTTGATGACTTTCTGGAAGTAAAATGTTTGAAAAATTAAAAGAAATATCCAATAGTTGGACTGGAATAAATGGGAATCATGGTATAGTAAGTGATAGGACATCTCCTCATAGGGATGAAAGAACAGGTAGACCAGGGGAAGGGAGGACATTTAGGAGGCAGGTGCAAAACACCCCACGAGAATCCAGGCTGCAGGGAAATACAGAATTAGAAGAGTTGGACAATTAATCCTATTTGAGAGGATAAGTTCAATGAGCTGAAGACTGATTTTTTTTTTTTTTTTTTTTTTGAGACAGGGTCTTGCTCTGTTACCCAGGCTGGAGTGCAGTGGTGCAATCTCGGCTCACTGCAACCTCTGCCTCCAGGTTCAAGCACTTCTGCCTCAGATTTCCAAGTAGCTGGGATTACAGGTGCACCACCTGTAATACGCCACCTCACCTGGCTAATTTTCATATTTTTAGTAGAGATAGGGTTTCGCAATGTTGGTCAGGCTGGTCTCGAACTCCTGACCTCAAGTGATCTGCCCACCTCCCAAAGTGCTGGGATTAGAGGCATGAGCCACTGCACCTGGCCGGAAGTCTCAAATTTTGACACCGAAAGAGCACGTTGTTTCCAGGACTGGATTAATTCCTAAAGAACTCACCTTAGACACATGCTCTGTTTAAATTCTGAAGACTGAATCTTAGGAGAAAATCTGACAAGACTTCAGAGGGAAAGAAAAGAAGAGTTTACTCACAAAACTAAAAGAATAAGTAATGGAGAAAGGACTCCCTATTGAATAAATGGTGCTGGAATAACTGACTAATCGCATGCAAAAGATTGAAACTGGACCCCTTTCTTATACTGTATACAAAAATAAACTCAAGATGGATTAAAGACTTAAACGTAAAACCTAAAACTATAAAAACCCAGGAAGATAACCTGGGAAATACCATTCTGTACATAGGTTCTCGCAAAGATTTCATGTCGAAGACTCCAAAAACAATTGCAACAAAAACAGAAATTGACAAATGGGACCTAATCAAACTAAAGAGCTCTGTACAGCAAAAAGATACTATCAACAGAGTAAACGGAAAACCTACAGAATGGGAGAAAATATTTGCAAACTATACCTCCAACAAAAGTCTAATATCCAGAAACTATAAGGAACTTAAACAAATTAACAAGCAAAAAACAACCCCATTAAAAAGTGGGCAAAAGACATGAACATTTTTCAAAAGAAGACATACACATGGCCAGTAAGCATAAGAAAAAATGCTCACCATTACTAATCACTAGAGAAATGTAAATCAAAACCACAATGAGATACCATTTCACACCAATCAGAATGGTTATTATTAAAAAGTCAAAAAATAACAGATGCTGGAGAGGTTGCAGAGAAAAGAGAATACTTATACACTGCTGGTGGGAATGTAAATTAGTTCAGCCATTGTGGAAAGCAGTTTGGCGACTTGTCAAAGAACTTAAAACAGAAGTACTATTCAACCCAGCAATCCTATTATTGGATACATACCCAAAGGCATATAAATCATTCTACCATAAAGACACATGCACATATATGTTCATTGCAGCACTATCCACGATAGCAAAGACATGGAATCAACTTAAATGCCCATCAGTGGTAGACTGGATAAAGAAAATGTGATACCTACATGCCATGGAATACTACACAGCCAAAAAAAGAACAAGATTATGTTCTTTGCAGCAACATGGATGGAGCTGGAGGCCATTAATCTAAGTAGACTTAACATAGGAACAGAAAACCAAATACCATGTGTTCTTACTTATCAGTAAGAGCCAAATACTGAATACACATGAACACAAAGGAGGGGGCAAGAGTTGCTGGGGCCTACCTGAGGGTGGAAGTTGGGAGGAGGGTAAGGATAAAAAAATTACATATCAGGTCCTATGCTTATTACCTGGGGGATGAAATGACCTCTACACCAAACCCCCATGACATGCAATTTACCTATATAACAAATCTACACATGTACCTCTGAACCTAAAATAAAAGTGTAAAAAAAGAAATTGTATACCTTTAAAGCTTATTCACAATTATGACTCTCAATATATTAGCAATATATTAAACATATTTGTTTTTCAATAATACATATGTAGAAATTAATAATATCTATTTTCACATTCAATATTGTGCATTCCTTGCAGTGCTTGCCCCTGATTTTGGAGATTAATGCTGCAGAAAATATAGAGCCAAAAAAGGCATAGGTAAGCAACAGAGCTGCATGATCCCATCTGTATTCTAGAAGTCCACTAGAAGAGTGGAGGAGGACAAATTCCTAGAAAGACACAAACTACCAAAACTGACTCAAGAAGAAATAGATAACCTAAGTAGACCTAAAAAAAGTAAAGAGGTTGAATTACTAATGTTTAAACTTCCCATAAAGATTCAATCTTTGTAGGTCACATGCTTCTAGGAAGTCATCCATTTCTTCTAGGTTACATAACTTCCAGGCTACATAACAAAGGAAATAATTATCAGACTGAAGAAACAATCCATGAATTGAGAGAAAATATTTGCAAACTACAAATCTGAAAAGGGGCTGATATCCAAAGTATATAAGGAATTCAAAAAACTCAACTGCTGGAAAACAAATAACCCAATTAAAAATGAGCAAAGGTTCTGAACAGGCATTTCACTAAAGATTAGATACAATTGCCCAACAGATACATGACAAAATACTCAACATCTCTAATCATTAGGAAAATGCACATTAAAACCACAATGAGATTTCGCCTCACACCTGTTGGAATGGCTATTACCAAACAGATGAATGACACGTGTTGGTGAAGATGTGAAGAGATGGGAACCCTTGTGTACTCTTGGTGGGAATGTAAATAAGTACAGCCATTTTGGAAAACAGGTTGAAGATTCCTCAAAAAACTGAAAGAACACCTTTGTCCTCTAACAAAGGTGTCATTGTGGGGTCCTTCCTTTGTAGTCAAGGCTCTCTGGGTCTGTGAATTTATTTAGGTCTGGGAACTAGGTATGAAGCCGTGGCTTTCTTTTGCAGTGACTCAAGTTAGACTTTTGCCTATCAAACCTACAGTTTGTCCAGTAATACTTTAGCAGATGGTCCAGCTATTTCATCTCCCCAAGGATACCAGGATTGATTAGCTCCTGGTAAAAATCCCTGCATGTCAAACCTTCTGATTGCTATTGGTTCACATTGCCCACTACAGAACTTACACTCACCTTGTCTGTGAAAGTTAAGTACTGCCACTTACCTTCTACCACCTTGAGATCTTTTCACTCTTATTGAAATCAGGAAAAAATAGTTTTTATAACATAGTGGTGCCAATTATGAGCCATTAATGAGCTGTGTAACAACCTGGGAATCCAGGTGCTATGGTTTGAATGCTGCTGTCCCCCTCAAACTCATATGTTGAAGCCTAATCACCAATGTGACAATATTAGGAGGTGGGGCTTTTGGGAGTGCTTAGGTCATGAGGGTTTCACCCTCATTAGTGGGATTAGTGCCTTTATGAAAGGGGCCCCAGAGAGCTGCCTTGCCCCATCCACCATGTGAGGACACAGAGCGAAGGTGCCATCTGAGAGCCAGAAAGCAGTCCCTCCCCAGATATCACATCTGTTGGTGCCTTGATCTTGGACTTCTCAGACTCCCAAACCATGAGAAATAAATTGTTGTTTATAAGGTACCCAGGCTGTGGTACTGTGTTACAGAAGCCCAAAAGGACTAAGACAACAAAAGTGAACAAAATAGGCACATCCTTAAGTGCACGGAGTTTACAGCCTACTGGCAAAGGCAGATAAACAATAACCACACTAATAATTGTATTTAACGGGTCTGAGACAGAGAGCTGTGTGCCAGGAATCATCCTGGAAGGATAGGTAGGGGTAAAACTCAGAGTCCTCTCCATTCCCTCCCTTCCAAACTCACAATGCTTTTGTGTATTTTCACAGCCTCCTGCACATCCCTCTGTCCTGGCATGTTTAATGCCAGGCCATCAGGTAAGACATTCCGGGTCTTCTTTCCTAGAGTATAAGGACTATGCCTCTTGTATCTCTTTAATCCAAGTGCCCATGAAAGGTTCTGGAAGTCATTGACTTCCTTAAATATTTTTAAAAATAAATGGAGGAACAAAGAGGGAGAAGTTACACCACCAACTGGGGAATGTCCAGGTGTTCATGTCTAAGAAAAGAGTAATCACTAGCTTTTCCCACTGTCTCTACCTGGATATAGGGACGCAATCCAAGTAGATATTAAGAAAGATAATTCTACTGGCTGATATTAGATAGGATTGGGGGGAAGAAAATATGAGGAAAGAAGACAACATGGGGAAAAAACTGAACTTGTGAAATGAAATAATGAGTGGAGTTGGAGGGAGGGTCCTTGGTGAGTATCAGTGCAGCCCAAAAGGATCAGGTAGTCTGAAGGGATAATGTCATCATGGCTGGAGACTGGACACTCATAGGAACACCCTCCTCTGACTGCATTTTTCTCTGTGACTTCTCCTGCGGTGGTAGATTGGGATTTTATTCCCAATTCTTCACTCCTTATAAAAGAATAATATGGCCAGGTGTGGTGACTCATGCCTGTAATCGCAGCACTTTGGGAGACTGAGGTGGGAGAACAGTTTGAGCCCAGGAATTTGAGGCTGCAAAGAGCTATGATGGTAACACTGCACTCCAGCTTGGGCAACAGAGTAAGACCCTGTCTCAAAGAAAAGAAATCATATATCCACTCTTTTGTGGTAAGTACCTCCCTCTAGATTTGGAAGAGTTTACTTCTCCCACACCACTGTTGTTGGGCTCAGGCATGGGACTTGATTTGGCCAATAGGATCTAAGCAGACATGATAGGAGCAGAGGCTTTCATTCCTGCACTTCTGCCATCCACCGTAAGATAAACATGCTCCGTTGGCACTGGTCCCAACATGAGAAACAACTGGAGGAAACCTGAACCTTTCCCTTAGCCTGAAGCAGAGCCAACACAGTCAACCCACAGATCTATGAGCAAGAAAAAAAATGGTTGTTATCGTGAGGGTTGCTTGTCATGCAGTATTATCACAGCAATATTGCACTACTACACTTGCTTTCTTTTTTAAGAATTTCATTCCACTCTCCCTTTTCTGCTTAACTTTCATGTATCTCAAATGATGTTATAATTTCTTTTTATATTTCTGATGAGGCTCAGGGATCTCCTTTTCCCCTCATCCACATACCTAAAAACCACCTTGTGCACATAACCAATCCCACCCATTTGTAATGGGCTCTGTACAAAGGCCACATTAATTGTACCCCCTCATCCACCACTCCCCCATTCCCACACACATACCCATGCTCTGCCAGGAAACCTCCTGTGTAGAGAAGCATCTGGGGTATGGGAAGAGCTTTGGTGTGTCAGAAAGGTCTCAACAAAAGCATGAAGTTTAAGAGACATTGTGTAATCTGCCCTGGATCATACATTTTAACAGTTAGAATGTGTTTGGCCCCAAGTAACAAAAAACCTGATGAAGAGGGGCTTAAATCTTGAGAACAGTTATTGTTTACTTAACAAGAAGTCTGGTTGTAGATGGTTCAAGAGTTGATTCAGTAGCTTCAGAATCAACTGGGTTGGCATCTTGGCAATTCTCTTGACCTTCCTTTCATGGTTGTGAAATGGCTGCCACAGCTCCAAGCATCAGCACCCACGACCCCCAACCTGCATCCAAAAGCAAGAATAAGGGGGAAAGCCAAGGTAGCAAGAGAGACTTTGTTTGCTTTCATCTCTTCTTTTATCATAGAAGAAAGTCTTTCTCAGGAAACCCCAAATGAGCTTTCCCTTATGTTTCATGGACAATTATGTCTCCTGGATCACAAGGCTACTCCTAGATGCAAAGGAAGCTAGGAAATGAGTTTTGATCATGAGTTTTGCTCACGCCTCTGTAGTGGAGGCAGAGATAGGAGCAGGGTTAGGAATGGCTGTTGGGTATGTGGTAGAGAGAGAGAAGCATCATGCATTTATCCCTTCAAGAAGGACTTGATTCTCTGCAGTGGGAAGTGTGGTCAGCAGACAACTTCCGGTTGTCAGTTCCTTCAGGGTCTGCCCCAGCTTGAGAGAGCTGTCTCACCCAAGGTCATGCCCTTCCCAGAGCAGCCCATACCCAGTTTATTAGTTCGTTTTCATGCTGCTGATAAAGACATACCTGAGACTGGGCAATTTATAAAAGAAAGGTTTAATGGGACTCACAGTTCCAAGTGGCTAGGGAAGCCTCACAATCATGGTGGAAGACAAGGAGGAGCAAGTCACATCTTACTAGATGGCAGCAGGCAAAGAGAGGAACTTGTGCAGAGTAACTCCTCTTTTTAAAATCATCAGATCTCATGAGACTTATTCACTACCACGAGAACGGCACGGGAAAGGCTTGCCCCCATGATTCAATTACCTCCCACTGGGTCCCTCCCACAACCTGCGGGAATTTAAGATGAGATTTGGGTGAGGACACAGCCAAACCATATCACCCAGTAACAGAGCAAGGGAGGGGTATAAAAGCCCAATGGGAGATGCTCTACAAGCAATCCTTGCTCTGGAGCTCCCACTGGGTTGGACTTTGTCAGGCCTGCATCAAGTTAGACTTCTTCCTATGCCCTGTTCTGCATTCTCCTCCTTCCTTTCACAGGTTTTGATCCCTAATAAACATCTTGCAGCTTAGGTAACTCTCAGTGTCTGCTCCTGCAGAATCTAATCAGTGATGGCATCTTCCACATACAGCAAAGAAGTGATATAGCCAGGATTAGAAACTAGGTCTGTCCAATTCCAAAGCCCCAACCCATCCCCACTCCCCAACCATACTGCCTCTTATGGCCACCATATCCATTTCCTCAATAAGCACTCACTGAATGTCTACTCTGCCCTGAGACCTAAGTGGGACAATGGGGATGGTACTAGAGGCTGTACTGTCTTGTCTGTTTACCAAAACCCACATCCTTCTCTTCTCCCTGAGGACACATGTAGTCCATATTTCCCAGCCTCCCTTGAAGCTATTTGAGGCCAAACAACTGAGCTCTGGCTAGTGGAATATGAGCAGAAGTGATGTGTGCTGTTTTCCTGGTGAAAGTTTTTAGGAAGCAAATTCCATCCTCCATACTCTCTTTCCTTTTCTTTTGGCAGATGCAGAGACCAAAAAAGCCCTAAGATATGTAGAACCACAGATGGAAAAAACCTGGGTCCTTGAATCATTGTGATGAGGGACAGCTATTCTATGACAAACTTATATGGTGTATAGCAATTATAAACTGTGGAGTCTATCACCTCAGCCAAGCTTACACTAACTAATGCATGGATATAGAGATGAATCACAGATAGCCCCTCTCTCAAGGAACCCAGTCTGGTGGAGAAGCTGTGGATAGGAAGAGATACAGGGTTGTGTAGTTAGCAACTGGGCCTCAAGGGAGAGGTCTGATTTTTGTTCTGGCTCCTAGGAAGTAATTTCTAAACCCTTAGGATATCCTGACTAACAGGAGTGTCTTTGTTATTCATGGTGGGCTCCTGGGACCACAACTCATAGCTTATGCTAACCAGATGGCTTATGGTGAGTGCTGGCCATGCCAGAAAAATCAACCACAGGGTTAAAAGATTGGGGCTTTGGGCTATGTGATGTCAGCCTGACCTTTGGGTGTGGGGAGGGGTATGGAGGTTAAGTTCAACCATGTGGGCAATGATTCAATCAATCACCTCGACATAATGAAGTCCCAATAAAAACTCTGGACACTGAAGCACTGGTTAGCTTCCCTGGTTGGCCATACTTTTTCATACTGTTACTTATCAAAGCTGGCAAGGTAACAGATACCGAGGATACGGGTGTTTAGCATTTGGAACCCTCCCAGATTCCACCCTATGTCCCTTTCCCTTGGATGGTTCTGATTGGCATTCTTTGCTTGTAATCAATATGACTTGAGTAGAATAGCTTTCAGTGAGTTCTGTGAGTCTTTCTAGTGAATTACTGAGTATGAGGATAGTCATAGGAACCCCCTTGTTTGTAGCCAGTCAGTATGAACTGATGGTGGCCCTGGAGATCCCCAAACTTGTATCTGGGGTCTGAAGGGAGAGGGGGAGATTGTTCCCTCAGACTTTGCTGACTTTACAGCCTCAAGATTGCTGACTTTACAGCCTCAAGATGTAAATAGCTTTAAAAGGTCACTAAGAAGTGACTGTATACCATTGCACTCCAGCCTGGGTGACAGAATGAGACTCCGTCTCAAAAAAAAAAAAAAAAAAAAAAAAAGAGGAAGAAGAAGTGACTGTAATGTAGGCACCTGGTCAAGGCAGCCTGGAGTGAATGGTGAATGTTCTGACACATGAGGTGCCCTGGCATCTGTTGCCCTACATGAGGGTCTCACCTGCAGTTGGTCTGTGGACAAAATATGACTCCCCGCTCAGTCCAGGCTCTGTCACTGACTTGCTGTGTGATCCTTACAAATCACGACACTCTCTCCAGACCTGTTTCCCCACATGAAAAACAGGGGGCCAGATGAGCTGATATCTTAGAGTGCCTCCATCTCTGACAACCTAAGGAATTATTTCCTCAAGCTTCTTCAGAGAAGGAGGAAACTTCCTTCCCTGAACTCCTTCAGGAATTCTGAATCATCACATCCACTAATATCCAAGAGACAAATGTCCCCTGCCACATCCCTGTTGACTAGCATCTCCCCTCAGCTGGCTCATCTGCAGTGATGGGAAGCTCACTCTTTCATGGTGGGAGCAGTGTGGTTCTGTAAAAGAGCACAGCTCTGGGTTTCAGTCCCAGCTCTGTCCTTCCCTCTCTGTGATACCTTGAACCAATCACTCCATCTCCCCAAGGCTCAATTTTCCTCATCTGCAAAATGGGTGGACGAATACCTACATCATGGAGATACTGCGAAGAATGGAAAATAACAGTGCATTTACCATCTGCTCACACCATGCTGGGAATTGTTCTAAGTGCTGTGTTCATATTTTCTATCTGAAGAGGCAGGTAACATGGTATTCATCACCCCCAGAAAAGTAAGAAAGTTCTAGATGTTAAGGGACAGAGCCAAGATCTGAACCAGCAACCATGTTCTGAACCACACAGCTGTTCTGCCACCACATACAGGAGGTGAAGGGCTTAGCACAGGGCCTGACCTACGGCCACCTGACTCCATTGAGTGTACCAGCAAGACAGGCTGAGAGAGTGAGAGGGAGTGGGAACTGGCCTCCATAGGCATAGTCAGAGTTTTGCACAAAGCAAGAACCTAAGAGCTATTTTAATTTCAGCATACATGCAAGTTTTATGTTTTACAGTTTAGGTATTATTTGTATTCTGAGTCACTTATTTGGGGGAGAGCATCTTCATATCAGTTTTTCAGGCATGGCACCTCCAAAGGTCATCATCTGGGCCTGCATCTCTCCCAGAACAGCCAGGTCTTCTGTGGGTCCATCAGATTATGAAACTTCCCTTCTTGCCCGAATCCCAAATCTGACTCCCACGGTTCCTAGGTCCCCTCCCTTTCACTGCCCTGGAAGAGTCCTGCAGAGACCTCAAGGCAGTGGGCCAGCATTGCTTGTAAGTTCATGCATGGTACAAACCACCTTAAATGCATTCCGGGCACGGCAGGAGACCCATCAGACTTCCTAGAGCTGCCTGTGGTCAAGATTAGAAGAGGAGGCATCGGCCTGGCTGTGTCCTACCCTTGAGCCAACAGGGGGTGCTGTCTCCGACTAACCCTACCTGGCTCTGAGTCTCCAAACCTGGGGCTCAGGAAGCCGCCTCCTTTGCACACCATCCAAAGTGAGTTCAATACAGCCACCCCTGCCCCCAACTCATCCAACACACACACATACACACACACACACACACAGACACACCCCATCTGCAGACCAGCCAACTGGGCTGGCTGCCCACCTGCTTTCCCTCTGTGGGTTTTTATCAAAGGCTACAGATAACAATTCCCTCCTCATTTCCACTCCCACCTCCCCTCCTGTGCTTCCTCCAAGCCCATCCTTCCTGGAATCCCAGCATCATTCCAGAGTTTTGAAAACTTTTGTGGTTTTTTTTTTCCAGATGGAGTCTTGCTCTGTCACCCAGGCTGGAGTGCAGTGGCTTGATCTCGGCTCACTGCAACCTCCGCCTCCAGGGTTCAAGTGCTTCTCCTGCCTCAGTCTCCCAACTAGCTGGGTTTACAGGTACGTGCCACCACACTTGGCTAATTTTTGTATTTTCTTTTTTAGTAGAGATGGGGTTTTGCCATGTTGGCCAGGCTGGTCTCAAACTCCTGACCTCAAGTGATCCACCTGCCTCAGCCTCCTCTAACGTGCTGGAATTATAGGTGTGAGCCACCATGCCCAGCTTAAAACCTCTTTATCACCATAATCTATCTCATTTGAGCCTCACAACTGCACTGCCTATGAGGAAGACCATGGGGCAGGGATTAGAGTCTCCTCAGCAGAAGAGGAAACTGAGGCACAGAAAGAGGGAGTGAGGGAGCACATGGCCCATCAGTGATAGGGCTGGGTTGGGTAGGGGAGCCAGGCTCCTGAGGACAGGGTGTGCCTGAACTCGAGCCTACTGTTGGTTGAGGGACCTTCTTCTCCAACCCCCTCGCTGGGAACCACCGGCTTTGAGAGTAACTTCATGGACAGTACTTATTCCTAAAAAGTCAAGAGAACTGCTTTCCTGCCACCAACTTGCTGTGTGCGTGACCTTGGGCAAGTCCCTCTGCTCTAAGCCTCTGTGGAATGTGGCGATCCCCTCAGGCTCCCCCACTGATTGAGATATTCTGACTAAACAACTGGTATCTGAATCACCTCCATCCCTTTGGGGTCCCTGGGATCCTCTACCAAAACGCAAGAGGGCTTGTAGCAGAGCTAACAGCACCATAGCGTGATAACAACAACACTCGTCTCCATTTCTCCACTGCTTTCTACAGCCTCAACATCTAATGTAATCCTCACTACCAGGAGGTAGGCTCTGTTATTATCCCCATTTTATAGATGAGAAAACTGAGGCTCAGAGAAGTGAAGAAAGTGGCTGGGCTAGCATTGGAGGCTGGGGGGACTCCACCTCAAAGGGCAGGCTCTTGATTCTATTGTCAGCTACTCATAGAAGTTTCTGGAAGTTTGCTTTAGAAACTCCACTATAGAAGCTCTATGGTCTTTCAGCCCCCACTCAAACTGAAGCCCTTCAGCTGCCCCTCAAGGATCGTGAGAACGAGGACACAGATGGGAAGGACCCACGTCCCCCAGCCTCTTCCCACCCACCCTCCTTGAGCCAGCCCCTCATCCTGGACCCACAAGCACATTGCAGCCCAGCCAGAGCCCGTGAGCAGATGCGGGTTTATTATTGCACAGACTGCAGCATCCTGAACCCCAACCCCAACCCCAAACACCAGCCCCCAAACTTGGCCTGGGAGCTTTGGCAGGCACAGGCTTGTCCCCAGCACCAGCCAAAGAAAAACAAACAAACAAAAAACAGGACAAGAATCTCCGAGACGGAGCCCGTCAGCACTGAGCAGTGGCCCTGCCCCATTCCCCTCATGCTCCAGGAGTCTTGAGAAGCTCAGATGCAGATGCAGAGCTGTGGGCCATGGCCAGCTGAGGATGGAAGAATCTGCAGGTTCTTCTCCATGAAAATACAGTCCTGGATTCCAGCCAAGCCACAAGGTCCCAGCAGGGCTTGAAACGGCAAGTGTGAAGCTAAGGGAGAAGGTTCCCAAGCATTGAAGGGAAATGGGAAAGCTGACCCTATCAGAAGCAAACTCCTAGGTCCCAGAGCTGCCTGGGGAGGCCCTGCCACAAAGCCAAAGCCTCCAAGGTCCACAGAAATGAAGGGAGGACAGCAGCAGTTCCCTCTGGCTCAGCTTGGATGCCACGTCCTTCCCCAGGCTTGGAGGGGCCTGGAAGCCCTTTCTCTCCATTCTCCTGGAGGCAGGAAACCATAGCCTTTGGCCCTCACCCCACCCACAGGAAGCACAAAGGCCCAGAGACCTAGTGTGGTACAAAACATCTTTAAGTGAGGTACATCCAAGTAGCCATCTTCTACCAAGTAAGCCAAAGGGGCTTATAACTGCACCCAGGCTGTACCCAGCTGGAGCCCCAGACTTGCCCCTCTCTTGCCAGGAAATGCTTCTTGACAAGCAGCTTGTCTTCAACACCTGCCTTAGTGTCTGCCCCAGGGACATCTCCCTGGGCTTCCATGGGCTTCTGTGCTCCCCTGAGCTTTCGGTGGGCCCTGATGGGGGAGGAGACAAGCCATTTCACAGGGCATCACAGGAGATTTCTCTCGCCGGCCCCAGGCCTCCTGCAGGTGACCCTCTAGCATCCCAAGCACACGGGAAACCCCAAATGCAATCCCAGTCTCAGACACACTCCAAAACAGGCCATCATCACTGCACCTTAACCCCTCTTCCCACCCTGCCCCCTGGCCACCTGGTCAGTGGCTTCCCAGCCAGAGGATCCATGGGGTCTCCCCTCGTCTATTGGTCCAGAAGGGAAGCTAACTGGACTGGTGGGAGGAGACAGAGCACTGTGTTCTGGGATATTCAAACTGACCTTGTCCATTTCCTCTACTGTCATCCAGAACATCTACAGGCAAGGGAGGGAGTGCAGGGTGCAGACTGCACAAGGACAGGTCTCTGTGCTGGTCTGAGGGGGTCTCAGCACCCACCCCACCCAGCTTCCCTGGGAGGCCTCAGCCCACAGCCAAAGGATTAAATCAAAGTGGGGCAGGGTGGGAGGAAGGGGGATGGGATTGAATATCAATGTCCTGGTTAGGTGACATCTCCCAAAACACACAAAAGCCCAGGGAGGGGACAACCTGGGGAAAGGCAAGGGAGTGGAGGAGAGCGGGGGACAGGAGCAGATCAGGAAGCTCAAGAGACCAGGGCGCTTCTCTCTGGGCTCTCCTTGCCCCTGGGTAGAGAGCTCCTGAAGGAGCCCAGGACATTCCATTCCTCTTGGCACCACCACCGCCACCCAGCACAGGCACCGTGGGAGGCCTCCTGAAACTCTTGTGGGGTGAATGTGAACTGGACCGCGGGGCTCCAGGTCCAGAGTCCAGTCCTCTTTGGCCACCCTGCCTGGCACTGCAAAAAGACGGGTCCTCATGTCCTCAGCAGGAACTTCTGGCTCTGCAAAGAGACAGCAAAAGGGTCAGGCGAGGGAGGGAGGGCAGAGGCTGGACCGCCAAGCCAGGTGCAGGGCTCAAGCCTTGGGGCTCATCTTCTCTGGGGCAAGATCCCACCTCTGCATCCCCCCCAGACAGCCTTGTCCCTTGATTCTGATACTCGGCAGGTCACAAACAGGTCCCCGAGGCCTCTCCTGGCCCTGGCTGCCTGCCTGTTTATTTACACACGCTGTTCCCTTGGCTGGTGCACTCATCTCTTCCCTCTTCCTCCCCCCCTGTCATCTGGTTCACTCCTTTTCACCCTTCAGGTCATTAAAGGAATCAGTGCCTGCAGGAAGCATTCCCAGAGCCCCTGTTGAAACATGGAACCTGCAGAGCTCAAGTGTTCACACCTACGGCAGCACTTACCAGGCTGGTATTGTCACTGACTGTTTACATGGTGACAGCATAGACTTTCCTGGGGCTGATTAAGAACCTCCAGCCCAAACTAAGCTAGGATCAAAAAAGGGGGCCTGAGGAAAAGGCAGAAACCCTGTTATTATTGCCAAGCATGGGATTGAGGCTGTGAAGGCTAGTTCCAGCAGGGGGAAGATTTTGTCTTGTAGATGCTTCACCTTGAGAGCAGTGAGGGCCACTCTCCTTCAGCCCAGCCCAGCCTACTCCACTTCACGGGAACTTACCCCAGCCCCCAGCTCCATCATGGGGAGAAAACTGAGCGGGAACCAATGGGCAGAGGAATAGGAGCAGGCTGGGAGTGCCAAGGGATTAAAGACTGAAGTGGGGAAGAGAGAAAGGGAGCACGGAGATGAGTGTCCCACCGTCCCAGGTGAGCTCAGTCTAGACCTGTTGTGCTCAGTGTTTGAACGGTAAGACTTTTCTGTAATGAGCTCTAAGTTCAGGGTTACTTTCATTGTGTTCACCCCATTCTTGGAGCAGGAGTGAGTCCCTGCTGTATCCCCAGCTCCCAGCAGAGCAGTACATGTTGGCCAAATGAATGAGTGAATGAAGCCCTCAGTGCTCACCTGACAGAGAGCAGGTGCTCTGCAAACACTAAGCTAATGAAGTAAGTGTGTGTGTGTGTGTGCTGGTATCAAATCACACTCTAGGTCTTGGCTTCTGCAGGTGGGTGGGCCTCAATTAGTCACAGGACTGTCATCCAAGTACTGAGTAGGTCCCTCCTCCCACCACCCTGGTGCTCAAAACTCCCCAGGGGCTCCTGCCCCCCAACCCCTCCTCCAGCCAGCTGGCTGCACCTGGTAGGCGAGGGTCAGGTCAGGAGGTGAACGAAGAGGATGGCCAGGCCGATGTTCAGCAGGATCACCATGCAGATGAGGATGGTGTTGGGGACCTGGGAGCAGTGGAGAGAGGCTGCCTGAGTCCCCATGGCCTCTGAGACACCCCCCACCCAGGTCACAGCAAGGCTGGACAGAGCAGGAACTTCTGGATGGACCTTCCTAAGAGCATTGCCGGCTTTGTTCACTGCTGTATCCTGTCACCTGGATGGCAGACCATCACAGCTGGAAGGACTCTTAGAAATAACCAAATCCCTCAGGACCCAGGGAGGGACAAGATCATGCCCCAAGTCATATAGTGTGTGAATCAGGCCTGGAACCCAGGCATCCTGCTAATTCCCCTTGGGACGCATTCTTCAGTCCCTCAAAGCCCAGCTTCAGTCTTTGTTGCCGCCGTTCCTAGCTCCCTGCCTCCCATAAGTCAGGAGGTCTATAACCCAAATCCTGTTGGGCCCTTCTTCCACCTCCATGAAGCCCTCACTGCTACACCTTGTAGCAGATGCTGCTGGTGCCCAGCCCAACCCCCCTGACTGGGCAAATGGACCCACCCTCCAGCTGCTCAGGCTCCCAGCTGCCCCCTGCTCATGAGAACTGTCTCTGCCAATGGGATACCAGGTGCAAAGGTAGGAGGACTCCATGCGGCCATTTACGCTCCAACGTCCTCTGTGGACCAAGCCAAGGCTATGCTCCCCTAATCCCCAGCCCTGCTGCATTTCCTCCTGCTCTATCCTGCTTCGGTCTCTCGCACCCCAGCAACCCCCAAATCCCCTGCCCCTGAATCCTCCCTCAAGCCCTGCTACCTCTAGGGAACCCGACCTTAGGCACACCTTGCCCGACAGCCTCACCTCTTCCACCTCCACCTCTGCCTCTGCCGCCAGTGCGGCCTCCTTCCGCGCCTTCTTCTTGGCCCCCGCCTTGGTCAGCCCTCGGGCCTCAGTCTTGCGGGCCTTGGCCCTGGGCTCGGCTTTGGGGATGATGGGCTTGGGCTCCAGCTTGGCGGGGGTCTCGCGTGCAGGCTCGGGGCCTCGGAGCGTGGGGGCCTGCAGCGGGGCGGTGGCCGGGGACGAGGGCGCGGACTCGGACCCGGAGACCTCGGGCTCGGGCTGGTCCTCAAAGGGTGGGGGCTCGGGCGGCATGGTGCGCACTGCATAGCTGTGGTAGCCCTGGTAAAGCGCCACCTCCGGCTCCCGCGACGGCGCAGGCGGTGCCTGCAGAGCCTCGATGGCCATGCGCTCGGTGGCTGGACGCGCGGGGCTGCGGCGGCCCGCGCCCTCGGACGGAGTGACTGGCCGGCTGCCCTCACGGCTGGGCTCGCCGTTCCAGGCGCCTGGGCTCAGCAGGCCGTCCTTGGACGCCCCGGGCCTGGGCCGCTTGGGCTGCGGGGGCGTCCCGGCCGGTGACGGGGAGCCACCCTCGGGCCGAGGGGTCTCACGCTCGTGCAGCTGCGGGCTCTCGCGGGGCGGCTGTGGGAGGCCCGCTGCGCCGGCGCCCCGGTCGTGGGGCTCCAGCAGGCTCTCCGAGTTCTCCAGGATCTCCTGCAGCAGCCGGCGCTTCTGATATTCCGGACCTGCCAGGGGCAACACAGGGAGGCTGGGCTCGAACCCCGCACCACTGTTGGGTGATCCTGGGCCAGCCACTTCACCTCTCGAGCCTCATTCACGGGCTCAGTCGGCACTCACATAGCACTGACCAAGTGCCGGGCACTGTTCCAAGCACTTTCCAAATATTAACTCATCTAATCCCTGTAGTATCCCTATGAAGTTGATGCTACTGTGAACCTCAAAGGGAGGCTCTGAGAGGTTAAATCACTTGCCCAAAGACACACAGCTGTCCAAGGGCAGAGCCAGGACTAGCACCCAGCAGTCTGGCTCCAGAGGCGATGCCCTTTACTATGGCACGCGTCTCTTTCCATTCCCTTATCTGAAACATGGGCCTGATCATACCTATTTTATAAATACGAATGGAAGGATTGAGAAAATGCATGTCAAAGGCGGAGCTCAGGGCCCCGCACCGGCATAGACCAGCAGGGGGAGCGCTGTGACCAGAAGTGAGGGATCCTCCCAGGCATAGGTTTTCGCTCCTAGGTTTTTCATCAGGCCTCCTTTGGCCTCCTTTCTGCAGCCAGGATCACGTTTAGAAAACACACATCTGATCATGTCATTAACTTAAAAACCCTTCATGGCTGGGCGCGGTGGCTCACGCCTGTAATCCCAGCACTTTGGGAGGCCGAGGCGCACGGATCACAAGGTCAGGAGATCGAGACGATCCTGGCCAACATAGTGAAATGCTGTCTCTACTAAAAATACAAAAATTAGCTGGGCATGGTGGCGCATGCCTGTAATCCCAGCTACTCAGGAGGCCGAGGCAGGAGAATTGCTTGAACCAGGGAGTCGAAAGTTGCAGTGAGCTGAGATCGCGCCACTGCACTCCAGCCTGGTGACAGAGCGAGACTCCGTCTCAAAAAAACAAAACAACAAAACCTTCATCGCAGAGAATCCCCATCTCTGTCCCTCAGGGGTTCCCACCACTCTATCCATGTGCCAGATCTCTACCAAGGCCGGGAGGTCCTCCTTACTCTGCAGTCTCGATTCTCAGGACCCACAGCCTACTTTGTGATGTGGCTTCCTGGCATGCTGCTCTGTCCGAGTTTCTGTGCCTTTGCACCTCCTCCACTCATCCCACCCAGCGCTATCTGGTACAGCAGCTCTCAAAGTGTGGTCTCAGACTAGCAGCATCCACATCGCCTGATCCTTAGAAATGCACATTCATTCATGGGCTCCACCTGAGACCTACTGAATCAGAAACTCTGGGGGTGGACCCAGCAATCTGTGTCAAATTTGAGACCCACTGACTTGATAGACTCTTGTTCAGCCTGCAAGATTCAGCTCAAATGGCCTCTCCTGAGGGCAGCCTTCTCTAACACTTCCTCTTGCCTAACTGCTTCCTGTGAGCTCCCTCCTCTCCCATTCTAACCGCACAGTGCTCATCCTGCTGTGTGAAATGAAACCATAATCATGAAACAACAGCCACAGTCACTGAGAGCTTACTGAGGACTGGGAATGTACCTTACATGCATTTAATCCATGCACAAAAAAGCAGGCACCATTCTTACTACCATTTTACAGATCAGGAAACTGAGGTTTACAGAGGTTAAACACCTCACTCAAAGTCTCACAGCTGGGAAGCAGCGGAATCAGAGTTTGAATGAATGCAGAGTCTGTTTATGGTACCCCTAGCTCTTGTTTTTGTGACTCTCTGCTCCCCTAGATTTTGGAATCCACTTATGTAACCCCAGAGCCTGGCACAGTGCCTGACACATGGACAGTGCTCAATGCCTGACTGAAACTGTTGGGCAAGTGCAAGAAGCCATTTTTCCCTCTCATCCACCAGTGACTTCTCCCCTCTAAGCTTCACCAGCTCCAACTGTCTTCCCTGCTCAGAGCAGAGAGAAAAGACCACTTGGAGTGACTCTGCTGCCCTCCACTCGAGCTCAGCATGAAGGCAGAGATGTGTCTCCCCACCTACCCCTGCATCATCCCATCCCACATTTGCACCATGCCCCAGTTTCTGAGACTCACGGGCATCCAGGAAACCACTTGGGCATCTCAGATTCCAGTAAGCAAAGAAAAGCGCCCACCCTAGGGATAGCCCTACCCTGCCCATCCTTCCCTGGCTGGCCCTACCTGGCTGGTAGAAGTCCGGAGCCAGCTCCCTGGCCAAAGTGCGAGCAATGTTGGACTCCTGGTTGGCAGCCAGGGCGGCCTGTTCCGCTGCCTCAGCTTTGGCCTTGGCGTGGCTTGTCCTATGGAGACAATGTGGCAGAAGACTCAGGATCCTTCCAGAGAACCAGCCTTCTGCCCCTTCTCCCCAACCCACAAAGAGACATGCTAAACACAGCATTCTTTCACGCAGGCAGTCAATGAATATTTATTGAGCCTCATGGCCCAGACTGCTATGCATTCTCCAGATCATTTCTTCTTCTTTCTGAGCACTTAGATAGACTACCTTTCCCAACCTCCCTTGCAGTTAGGTGTGGTCAGGTGACTGAGTTCTGGCCAGTGGATTATGGGAAGACATCATGTATGCTATTTCCAGGCTTGGCCCATAAAAACTTCTGTGCCCTCTCTTTTTTCCCCAGCATTGCTGGTTGAATGCAGAGCAGGCTGAGTCCCCAGAATAGGGACTTAACTTCTGTGTCACAGATCCCTTTGGCAGTGTGGTGAAGCCTATGGATCCCTTCTCAGAATAATGTTTTTGAATGCATAATATACATAGGATTACAAAAGGATGCAGTTACTTGACATACTGTTTCCAAAATATTTAAAAGAACACATTTGTAAAATAATAATCTATATCTTTATAATCACATTAAACAAAATATCAGGTCTGTTAACTACTGTAATTTTAAAGTATAGATAAGCATAAAGGACATTTCAAGGATATCTAATTACAACATATAATATGACATGAAAATATATGAGATTTCTATTGGTGACAAAGTCACAGCTGCTACTACTACTATTATGGTTTATTGCCTATTTCCATAATTGAAGAGAAGGCTACATTTCAGTTGGAGTTAATAAAAATACAGATGTAGCTTTTCTCATTGTAGTGGGTACTTCTGGTGCCCTATGCAGATCCCTTCACTGGGCAAATGTGCCTACCCCCGGCTGATGTGAGTGTTGGCTGCTAATGGCTCCTTACTACCCCAGAGAATTGTAGCCCATAGAAGCCACCTTGTTCCAGAAGTTAAAATACTGCCCTGCCAGCCAGGCACAGTGGCTCACGCCTGTAATCCCAACACTTTGGGAGGCCAAGGCAGGCGGATCACGAGGTCAGGAGATGGAGACCATCCTGGCTAACATGGTGAAACCCCGTCTCTACTAAAAAATACAAAAAATTAGCCGGGCCTGGTGGCGGGCGCCTGTAGTCCCAGGTACTCGGGAGGCTAAGGCAGGAGAATGGCATGAACCCAGGAGGCGGGGCTTGCAGTGAGCCGAGATTGTGCCAGTGCATTCCAGCCTGGGCAACAGGGTGAGACTCCATCTCAAAAAAAAAAAACAAAAAAATCCTGCCCTGCCTACCCCTAAACCTAGGCAACCCATACCAATGACTGGTACTGGTCAGCCTCCTCTTGCCTCAAGAGGAAGGAACTCCAGCTGCAGCAGGTACAATCCATGCTCCAGAGCCCCCGGTGGACTGGCTGAAGCAGGTCTCCAGCTGAGACCACATCTTAGCTCATCTTCTTCCCTACGCCATCCTGCGTCTCATTCTTCTCTCTCCTGAAAGCCTCACTCAGTAAATCACTTACACAAGAATCCCCACTTCAGGCTCTACTTCTAGGGAATCTAACCTACACCATCCAAGTTCATGGACCCCTGAAATCTATCCACAGAACCTCCTGTGGACTCCAAGTTAAGAAATCTGAGCCCATAAATGATTGCATGGAGCAAAGCCCCTTCCCACAGCCCCACAGTTGCACGTGACAGGAGCAAATCTTAAACATTCATTGTGTTAAGTACCTGAGATTTGGGAGATGTCTGTTTCAGCTGTCAGCCTAGCTTAACTCACAGAAGTACCTACTAAAGTAATAACAGTCCAGTTTCCTAATGGGCCAGGCATGGTTCTAAAGGAGTTATGAAGATTATCTCATATGCTCATTCTAATGCCTTAGGAAGCTGGTGCTGTTATTATTATCCCTATTTTACAGAAAAGAAAATTGAAGTGCAAACAGGTTAAGCAATTTGCCCAAGGTCACAGAGTCCTGAAGTGCAGGAACTGGGATTTTGAACCCAGGCAACATAACTCTAGGGCAGTGGTGTCCAATCTTTTGGCTTCCATGGGCCACATTGGAAGAAGAAGAATTCTCATGGACCACACAGAAAATACACTAACACTAAAGATAGCTGATAAGCTTAAAAAAAACAAATCACACACAAAAAAATCCCATAACATTTTAAGAGAGTTTACGAATTCGTGTTGGGCCGCATTCAAAGCCATCCTGGGCTGCATGGGGCCCATGGGCAAGGGTTAGACAAGCTTGCTCTATACCAGTAGCTGAGCATGTGCCAGAGCCTGTGCCAGGAGCTGAGCATGGCCAGGAACTGAGGACAGAGACTCTGTGGACCAGAAAGGCTACTGTCAGATGAGGGAGCTGGCTAGTAAACAGACACAAAAACTATTTAATAAAATGCAATTAAATAAAAAGTACCTAATTATAATTGTGAAATATGCCGTGAAGGAGGAGTAGAGAATACAATGAAAATGCAGGACAGAAAGACTTAATGTTGATGGGTGGTGGAGGTGGGCTGGTCAGGAAAGGATTCCTTGAGGAAGTTGACATTTGAGTTGAGACTTGAAGAAACACATACATTAGGCCCCTAAGAGGTGGGCGGGCCAATGAGCCAGGTAGACAGAAGGGCACGTGCAAAGACTCTGAGACTGAGGAAGAGCTTTGTGCCTTCGAGGAGCTGCAAAGCCAAGTCAGAGTGTCCACTCTCTACAGATGAGTTAATTCCTTGGAGAGCTGATGTGTGTGTGTCTTTATCTCAGTCTACAGCAGAGAACTGGGCGCACGGTAAGGGGGATAAATTCCCTTAAGCTTCTACTATGCACCAGGGCTTTTATCCCTTACAAACCTCAAAACTGTGAGGTAGTGAGGTAGTGTTTACCGGTCCCTACTTCACAGGTGGGGAAACTGAGGTTCAGAAAGGTGTCTTGCTCAAGGAAACAAAATAGGAGTTAACATTTACAAAGCACTTAGTATATGCCAAGGGCTTTACAGAAATTAACTTATTTAACCCCCCAATAACTCTACAGGGTAGATGTTATTCCTATCATCCCTCTCTACAGAGGAGACATCCAAGGCACAGGAGTGTCCTAAAGAACCCAGGACAGCATGGTGGCTTGTGCTTGTAATCCCAGCACTTTGGGAGGCTGAGGCAGGAAGATCACGTGAGCTCAGGAGTTCAAGACCAGCCTAAGCAACATAGCAAGACCTTGTCTCTACTAACAATTAAAAAAAAAAAAAATTAGCCAGGTGTGGTGGCGCACACCTGTAGTCCCAGCTACTCAGGAGGCTGAGGTGGGGGGGATTGCTTGAGCCCAGGAGATCAAGGCTGCAGTGAGCTATTATCACACCATTGCACTCCAGCCTGGGCAACTGAGCAAGACTGCATCTCAAAAAGAAAAAAAGAATTTACCCAAGCTTACATAGCTAGTAAGTACCAGAGTAAGGATTCAAACCAAAGCATTCTGGGATCTAGAGTCTGTATCCTAACCACAGGCTCAATTTCCACTCAATAACAAGCAGCAGAGTAAGATTCCAAACCTGGAGCTGTCTGATGTCCAAGCCCCTGCCTCTCCACTATGCCATATTGCCATAGTAATGCTTACTGAATGAATGAATACATGGCTGAAGGCATGCATGCAGGCGTGCACATATGTAGGGGCAAGGAGACAGCCTAGGGAAGAGTTAAGAGCACACAGTTTTAGAATTAACAGCCCTGGATTCCAATCTGGGCTCTGCCAAGGCCGGGTACAGAGTGAGATGACCGAGGCACTCGCCTCAGGGGCAAAATTTACGGGGTTGCCAAAAAACTCAGTGATCAAGAGGAATCACATTTTAATGCAATATTTTAAAAGTCTAAATTAATGCAAAAATAAATCCTTGATGAACAACCTATGAAGAAAATTTTAAATAAAGCCTGGATTGGACCCTGCACTTGGATCCCTCACTTACTCACTCACCTCACCCCACTGGGAGTCTAGGACCTTGGGTGCATGCATGGCTTTACCTCTCTGTGCCTCAGTTTCTTCATCTGTAAAGTGGAGATAGTAATTCTCCCCTCCTGAAGTTGCCGTGAAAACTAAGTGAGAGGCAACGCGTGAAAGTGTTTGGCCTTGATGATGATGATGATGGGGTGTTGGTGGCGGTGGTGAAAGAGGAGGAGGAGAATGACATCTGTACATCAAAACTGAGTGTGCTACATGCATATCCCCAGGCTTATTTTTGCCTACACGTGAGTATGTGTGAGACAAAGTTCTAAACTTTTTAGAGCCACTTCTCTGGGCACGTGAAACCCCAGGAGGGAGGAGGAGGGAAAGGGCTGGGCAAGCCTTCAAACTGAGAAAATGCCCTTTTTTTGGTCATGGGAGCAGAAAGATGCCCACTTTCTGGTGCCTTTGGAAGCTGGGTTGAGGACTCCTCAGGCAGGAAAGGCAGCCTCTCCCCACAGCCCTGGAAGATTCTGGGGGACCCACTGTGCACAGCCAGAACAGGGGCGGCCACACAGCCCAGGGCAATGAGGGCTGCTGTGCTGGAAGCAAGCATACTCCCTGTCCATCTCCAACCACCCGGCCCGCTGCATCCTATCAGCCCTTCTCCCCTGTCCCATGCTCCCAATCTCTGATCCCAGGCTTCAGGCCAGGAATCCCGGTGTTCTTCAGCACCCTCCCTCCCCACCTCCTTCCACATCCACAGCCCATCAATCACCAACACTGGTCTCTCCGGCTCCCTTTATAACTCTTGAACTCTCTGCCACTCCTCCTGCACCCCCTCTCATGTGTCTCCCCTGCCTGCAGGCTCACTCCTACAGCTACTCCTACACACAGCGGCTCAGCGAGCTTGCTTAACCACACACCCATGGCCTCACCCCTTGCTTCAAATCTTTGCAAGGCTTCCTACTGTGCTCAAAATAAAACCCTAGCTACGTAGTATGGCCTTCGAGGCTCTCCAGACCCTTGCCCGAGGCAGTCTGGATGGGGTATACCAGCAGCTCACGGGGTGAAGGGCAGGCGGAATGACTGTGGCTGGGAGGCTATTGCTTCTAGGCCAGTGCCTCTCCTAATGCAGTCCGTGACCCCCACCCAGTATCTTCATCACCCGGAAGCTCAGATATACAAATTCTCGGGCTCTGCCCAGACCGACTCATCGGAATTTGAAGGGAACGAGCCTAGGAATCTGTGTTTTATATTCCAGATTCTGACTTAAGTTTGAGAAGCACGTGTTCCGCAGAGAGAAAAGTCAGCTCCATCTTGAAGTTGTTCCCAGACTGCTCAACCCCCTAGGAGCCTTGGATGTTTTCCTTTTAGCACCAGGGTCCCTCCCTGAATCAAGGCCCTGCTGGGGAAATGCAGGAAGCATTCCTGCTCTGCTGACCACTCACCATCTCTGGATCCATGCCTCTGGGTGAGGGTCTGGAGGATGGCTCTGACCCTGCTTGGGGGAAGGGAGCAGTCACTGGGGTCGGGGGAGGAACAGGGAGACTCTTCTTGATTTCGTTCGGATTAACTTTCGTCAGCAGGGTTAAAAATAAGGCTGGTGTTTCTGGGATAGGAGCAGGGCTCTCACCCAATTGAGCAACTTCTAAAAGCACCTGCCCCCACCCTGGCCTCCTTTCCCCATCTCTCCTCCCAGGCCCATAACTGCTTGGTTGTTTCCCAGTTGTCTCCACTAGGCATTGGTGGCTTTATGGGGCCAAAGGGGGACCCTCACCGGACTTGCCCTGACTCTAGGCCTTTGCTTAGGCTGTTCCCCCACCTGGAAGGCTCTCTCCCCTCCTGCCGTGATCCTGGCCTTAAACAGTCAGTTTAAGACCCACCTGTATGTATTGGTTCATTCATTTAATACAACTTTATGGAGTGCCTACTATGTGCTAGGCACTTTTCTGGGCACTGAAGACACAGAGGCAAACTGAACATCCAAAAATCCCTTGTATGGTCAGGCACAGTGGCTCACACCGGTAATCCCAGCACTTTGGAAGGCTGAGGCAGGAGGATCACTTGAGGCCAGGAGTTTGAGACCAGCCTGGGCAATGCAGCAAGATCCCAACTCTATCTTAAACAAAAAAAAAAAAAGTAAAAAAGAAAGAAAGGAAACAAAAATCCCTTGCAGAGGTTACATTCCAGGGCACGGGTCAGCAGATGACAGTGGTAGGCTAAACCCAGCCTGCTGCCAGCTTTTGTACCACCCATGAATGGTTTTTATATATTTGAATGGTTAGAAAAAAAACAAAAGTAAGGCCAGGCATGGTGGCTCACGCATGTAATCCCAGCACTATGGGATGCTGAGGCAGGTGGATCACTTGAGACTAGGAGATCAAGACCAGCCTGGCCAACACGCCGAAACCCTGTCTCTACCAAAAAATACAAAAATCAGCTGGGCACGGTGGTGCGCACCTGTAGTCCCAGCTACTTAGAAGGCTGAGGCAGAGAATCACTTGAATCTGGGAGGCAGAGGTTGCAGTGAGCCAAGATTGCACCACTGTACTCCAACTCCAGCCTGGGTGACAGAGTGAGACTCTGGCTCAAAAAAAAAAAAAAAAAAAAAGTAACATTTTGTGACACATGAAAATTATATGAAATCCAGATATCTGTGTCCCTGTAAACAAAATTTTGTTGAAACACAACTATGCTCATTCATATTGTCTAGAGTAGTTGCCATAGAGACCATATGACCTACAAACACCACAATATTTACCATCTTGTCCTTTACAAAAGTCTGCCGACCCCTGTACTAATGTATTCACTCAATGAATGTCTCCTCTACTATTATTATGAATAATATTAATCTTGGTTATTTGTTGAGCACTGTGTGACCAGCCTTACGCCATGGCCTCCTGTGTAAACACATACGGCCTCAGAGAGCTGGAGGCACGTTCTCAAGGTCACACACTAGAAAGTGAACCTGCCCAAGCTCTTACCCATGACACCAAGCTGCTGCCTTCCTGGTACCACTTCTGAGCCAGGTCCGTCATGTGCTGGGGCCAAGGATGGAAATGAATAGGACCCAGCAGCCGCCTGGGGAGCTCGCAGCCCAATGCAGCCCTGCCAGGTCAATCAGGCAACATTTCTGGAAGTCCATGGATGAGCAGGGGCTCAGAGCAGTCTATAAACCACATGGTGGAGTGGCAAAGAGGCGGTAACTCTGGCCAGATTGCCTGGGTGCAGACCCTGGCTCTGCTCCTCATCACCTTAAGCCCAGTCTCCTCATCCGTAAAATGGGAATAATAAGGGCACGCGTCTCCAAGGAATGGTGTGAGGAGTAAATTAGTTACAGTCACGTGGCTCAGAACACAGGAAGTGCTACCTAAGGGCTTGTTACATAAAATGAGAAGTGCAGTTTTAGCCTGGGCAACACAGTGAGACCCCGTCTCTACAAAAAATAAAAATAAAAACATTAGCCAGGCATGGTGGCTAATGGTCCCCACTACTTGGAAGGCTGAGGTGGGAGGATCGCTTGAGCCCAGGAGGTCAAGGCTGCAGTGAGCTATGATTATGCCACTGCACTTCAGCCTGAGTGACAAAGCAAGACCCTATATCAGAAGAAAAAGAAAGAGGGAGGGAGGGAGGGAGGGAGGGTGGGAGGAAGGGAGGGAGGGTGGGAGGAAGGAAGGAAGGAAGGAAGGAGGGGGGAGGGGGCACAGTGTTTTGAAGGGGACTGAAACAGAAATCCTGAATGTCCTAAATGCCACTGAATTGTTCACTTTAGTATAATAATAATTTTAAAAATCCTTCAGCCCAGGAATCCCATGGTAGGTTTGGATGATGGGGGCAGATAATCAGGGTCCCTGGCTGAGGCCACTGCCAGCCTCTCTGGAGGATGCTCAGGTGATTACAGTGAAAGTGCTGCCCAGCGTCTTCCTGAGGTGGGGATGCTTCCGATGTCACTGCCCTACCCTCTCCCAAAATAGCCCCTCATCCCCAGCTCTGGCTGGTCATGACCATCTACCCCAGAACAACCATGGTCAGGCTAATCTAGAGGAAGGACCACAGCTGGGTGTCCAGTCACTGGCCCAGAGAACTCCCTAGGAGAAAGCCCCCTCCGCCCCCAAGGATGCAGGTGCAGTCAGGGAGCCCTGACCCATGGGACCTTCCTCTCCCCACCCAGGACTCCATTCATTCTCATTCGGCAAATGTGTGCTGAGCCCCTGCTATGTGGAGCCCAGAACTGGGTGCTAGAGACATGGACAGTGGTCAATGAGGCAGGCAGTGCCCTACTGGGAAGCCCCTCACAAGACAGGTTAAGGGCACAAACTCAAGCCCAATTTGTAGCACCATCATCTAGATATCTGACCTTTGCTCTCTGGCCTCAGTTTCTTCAACTCTGAAATGGGGGATAATCTCACAAAATTACTGGGAGTCTGAAATGAGATAGCATAAACGTGCTTAGCATGAACTGAGCACGTAACAAAATATTAGCTATCATTATTGTTTCTGTTACTATTATAACAATGCTGACCAGCATTCACTTCCAAAATTCTATCATTTGCCAACATATGGATGTGTCATCTAAACATCATTTCAGGGTTCACCCACATTGTAGCATGCATCAGTACTTCATTCCTTTTTATTGCTAACTAATATTCCATTGTGTGGATAAACCATATTTTGTTTACCTGTTCAATAGTTGATGGACATTAGGGTGCTTTCCACTTTTTGGTTACTATGAATAATGCTGCTATGGACATCTGTGTACAGGTTTCTGGGTGGACATGTTTTTATTCCTCTTGAGTATATACCTAGAAGCAGAATTGCTGGGTCCTGTGGTAACTCTACGTTTAACTTTTTGAGGATCTGCCAAACTGGTCTTGAGATGGCTGTACCATATTATCATATTATGTTCCATTGGTAATACACGAGAGTTCCAGTTTCTCCACATCCTCCCTAACACTTGATATCATCCTTCTTTTTTGTTGTTGTTGGAAACGGAGTCTCGCTCTGTCACCCAGGCTGGAGTGCAGTGGCGCAATCTCGGCTCACTGCAACCTCTGCCTCCCGGGTACAAGTGATTCTCCTGCCTCAGCCTCCCGAGTACCTGGGATTACAGGCACCCGACACCACGCCTGGCTGATTTTTTTTGTATTTTTAGTAGAGACGGGGTTTCATCATGTTAGCCAGGATGGTCTCATCTCCTGACCTCGTGATCCACCCGCCTCAGCCTCCCAAAGTGCTGGGATTACAGGCGTGAGCCACCGCGCCTGGCCCATCCTTCGTTTTGATTGTTGCCATACTAGAGGTTTGGGAAGTGCCATGTCATTGTGGTTTTTATTTGCATTTCCCTGATGGCTAATGGATGTTGAGCATCTATGTGCTTCATGGCTGCTTGTATATCTTCTTAGGATAAATGTCTATCCAGATCCGTTGCCAGATTTTAATTGGATTTTTTCCTTCTTATTATTGAGTTGTAAAATTTCTTTATATATTCTTATGCAAGTCACTTATCATATATATGATTTACAAATAGTTTTCCCATTCTCTGGGCTGTCTTTTCACTTTCTTCCTTTGAAGTACAAAAGTTATTTTATTTTAATGAAGTCCAATTTAGCTATCTTTTGTCACTTGTGCTTTTGTCATAGCTAAGAAGGTTTTGCCTAATCCAAGGTCAAAAAAGTTTACTCATATTTTTATCTAAGAATTTTATGGTTTTAGTTCTTCTACTTACTTCTACAAACACTGTTTCTAATAAGAAAAAACGGGAAATAACCTAAGGGCTCATCCCACCCTCTGAGGTAGGTACTACCACCACTTTACAGATGAGGAAACTGAGGCACAGGAAGGTTAGATCATTTGCTCATTCTCGTTATAATCAAAGTAATAACGAAGGCAGACATGGCCCCTGCTCTTGAAGGTTGTAGAGTCTTCTAAGAGAGACAAGACCAAGTAAAAAGTCTTGAGTGCAGAACAAGCCTATGGGGCAGGAGAAAGCCCATGGGGTGGGTGACATGTTCATAATTTGTATTTTATTATTTTTATATTATAAATATTAATATAAGACATATTGTCTGCACTATAAAAATAAAATGGCTTCCTCAAAGAAAATTTTGGAAAACGAGCATTTTTTAAAATAAAAAATTGCTATTAACATTTTTGTCTTTTTCTTTTTAACATTTTTTTTTTTAAAGATAGAGTCTCGCTCTGTTGCCCAGGCTTGGGTGCAGTGGTGCAATCATAGCTCACCGCAACCTTGAACTCCTGGGCTCAAGTGATCCTCCCACTTCAGCCTCCCAAATAACTCAGATTACAGGGGCATGTCACAGTACCCGGTTAACATGGTGGTATATTCCAAGTTGGTTAGGAACACAGCTGCATGACTGTGGGTGACTTACTGAAATTCTCTGTGCTTTGATTTTTCCATCTGTAAAACGAGGTTATGAAGAGCCCCTATCTCATAAGCTTGTGGGGATTAGGGAGAGAACTGACCAGCAGAAAGCACTGGGAACAGGGCCTGGCACACAGCAAGCTCGATGCAGATTTGTTCTAGTTGAGGTGAGGAGTAAGGGTGGTGTTGGGGATTCTGAGGTTGGGGGCTGTGATAGCCCTCAGGCCCTATGTAGAACCTCTCCATCTTGGAAGCTCCACTGAAATCCCCCAGCCTCCAGCTGGAGTGAAGCCTCCTCTAGTGAGGGAGTGGGTGTGTGAGCTCTCAGCCTAGAAGACCGGGCAAAGTAATAAGTGTTGCTGCTTACCGGCCGGGTGCGGCGGCTCACACCTATAATCCCGGCACTTTGGGAGGCAGAGGCAGCTGGATCACTTGAGGTCAGGAGTTCAAGACTGGCCTGGCCAACATGGTGAAACTTCGTCTCTACTAAAAATACAAAAATTAGCTGGGCGCAGTGGTGCGCATCTGTAATCCTAGCTACTAGAGAGGCTGAGACAGGAGAATTGCTTGAATCCAGGAGGCAGAGGTTGCAGTGAGCCGAGATTGCGCCACTGCACTCTAGCCTGGGCAACAGAGCCAGGCTGTCTCAAAAAAATAAAAATAAAAAAAAGCGTTGCTGCTTCCTGAGAGCTAACTATGCGCCAGACACTCAGCCAAAGGCATCGGTGAATAATGGCCCCAAAGATATTTGGTCCTAGTGTCTGGAACCCGTGGATGTTACCTTCTATGGCAAAGAGGGCTTTGCAGGTGTGATTAAATAAAGGATCTTGAGATAGATCATCCTGGATTAGACAGGAAGGCCCTAAATGTAACCACAGGTGTCCTTATAAGAGGGAGATTTGATAACAGAAGAGGAGAAGCCAATGTGATGATGGGAGCAGAGATGGGAGTGATGTGTTCTGAAGACAGAGGAAGGTGCCATAAGCTCAGGAATGCAGGGGGCCACTAGGGGTTGAAAAGACAAGCACAAAGATCCTCCTCTTCGAGCCTCCAGAAGGAAATCTGACTTTAGACTTCCAACCTCCAGAACTGTAAAAGAATACATCTGTATTGTTTTAAGCCACCGAGTTTGTAGTAATTTGTTACTGCAGCAACAAAACAAAACAAAACAACCTGTGTGATCTCATGTCATCCTCAAGATGATGCACTTTACAGCAGAAGAAACGCAGGCTCAGAAAATCATTTGCCCTTGGCTCATAGCTAGTAAGTCCAGAGCTGGCTTGAGCCCAAACCCAGGACTCCCTGGCACAAAAGCCTTTGCTGACCCCTGCATCTGCTGTACCGCTTCAGCTCCTGCCCACTTTCTACAGGGCCCAGCAGCTGTGGTTGCCTCAGCCCAGCCTCGTCCCTCAGGGATATCAAGAGGCCCCCGAGTTTTATATTCCTGATATTCCTGCTGCCTGTCTGAGAGGGCCTGGGCCTGGGCCTGAGTTACCAGCATGTTCCCCACATCCTTCACATCTGCAAGAATGTCTGGTTCTCTGGGGCCTGGCATCACCTGGCTGACTGTGCAGGACGGAGATCTGGCTGCACTTTGGCAACCAATGAAATGACAGGGAGGGAACCTCGGGCCTTGCTCCTCCTCCACCAACCAACAGAGTAGTGGACCCTGCAGTTCAACCTGGATCTAGCTGCTGGCAAAGAGGCTTTCACTGCATGAGTTGACAGAGCACTCCAAAACCACACGGGGAAACTTCCTTTTCAAAAAATCTATGCCTGATTTTAAAATTTTACAAACTATAAAAACCATTACATTAAAGCAACAGTGCACTGACGTCACTTTGCTAATGCAATAGCTATTTTAGCTTTTGAGCCTTCCTTGTCTGTCCAGGTGCACACCTATTATTTTTTTGTTTTTTGGGGGGGCCTCCATTTATAACACAGTGTACACACCTATTTTTTATCAGGGCTGTGAACACAATAAAGATTCCATTTTTGAGGCATGGTGGTTAATAGCATGGAATCTGAAGTCACGCTATGTGGGTGTGAATCCCTGACTTACTAGCTTTCACCTAGACAAGTCAATTAGTCCCTCTGTGCATTGGTTTTCTCTTCTTCAAAGTAAGAGATGTCAGGCAGATTTCTCATATGGCTCTTGTATTCCCATCCTAGCGTAATCCCTTCCCCCTGAGTGTGGGCTGGACCTAGAGACATGCATCTAAAGAACAGAATATGCAAAAGTCATGGGATGTCACTTCCATGATTCATTTAGACTGTGACTTCTCTCTTGCCACCAGAGTCTCTTGCTGGCTTTGCTGAAGCAAGCTGCCATGTTGGAGAGGAATTGAGCCCCTCAGTCTAATAGGCTGCAAGAAACTGGATCCTACCAATACCACGTGTTTGAGAAATGGATATTTCCCTGGTGGAGCTTTCAGATGAGACCACAGCCCTGGCCAATACCTGGACTGCAGCCTGAGAGAGACCCTGAGCCAGAGGACTCAGCTACCATACCCTGATACCCGACCTGCAGAACTGTTAAGACAACAAACGTGTGTTGTTTTAAGCTGCTCTGTGTGGGGATAATTTGTTATGCGGTGATGGGTAACTAACACAATGGGGATAATAATAGTGCCTACATCATAGGGTAATGAAAATTAAATGAGTTAATGGCCACAAAGGTCTAAGAACAGTGCCTTGCACAGAGTAAGCACTACAGAAGGGTTAGCCATACTTTTATAATTTATTCACTTAAGTAATTTTCCAGTTTCCATATACTGACATTTATCATTTAATTGTTCAACCATTTTTTTCTTTAAAAATCCATCATCTACATATTTTTGTGCTAGTGATTCCCCTTCTGGGAGTGTGATCAACAGATATACTCAAATTGTACAAAATGACACATGTATAAGTCCCAAATGACTTCTGGAAACTTTTGTCCCCATACCCATCATTCACTTCTTTATCTGGTGAACTCCTACTCATCCTACAGGACCCTACCCCAGGAAAGCTTACCCTAACTGCCAGCTGTCTGCTGTTACCATCTCTTGCACTTAGCTGCCAGGTGACTTTGCCTTTCTCTGATTAGCCTGTGAGCTCCACGGTATTTACTGTAACACTGTAATAGCAAAAGATTGGAAACAAAGCCAAGTCCAGCAGTACAGAGCTGGTTAACTAAATTATGGCATAGCCATTTGAAGGAGTATTATGTAGCCAATCCTAGGAATAAGATTGATCTTTGTGTATGACAAAGAGTGAATTCCAAGATATGTTAAATCAGGTAGCAAGGTGTAAAAGAATTTCTATTGTATGTAACATTTGTGTAAACAGACAACCTGTTTGCTCTTCTATATAGAGAATATTTATGGAAAGATAGGTAAGAAACTTATAATACAGGTTGCCCACTGCGAATGAGGTGGAAGGGAGGAAGACAGACACAGACACAGACACACAGACACACACACACACACACACACACACACACACACACACACAGACATTTGGGCTGGTTATTTTCCTTTGGCCCCATCTCCCCCCCTTGCCCCACCCCATCCATTCCCTACCCAGCTCTACCCAGGGAGATCATCTCTACAGCCTGCATCACCAGCACCCTTGCTCACTGGCTTCCAGTGCACCCAGTCAATTGGGGGCCCAAGCAAGAGGCCGGAGAGGGCTGGGTATCTATTCCACTTCTCCCTCTTCCTGCCTGTCTCCCTCCTCCACAGCTGCAGCTCTCACCCACCCCCACCGCCCCCCTCCACACCTGTAGCTCTCCCCACCCCCACCGCCCCCCTCCACACCTGCAGCTCTCACCCACCCCCACCGTCCCCCTCCACACCTGCAGCTCTCACCCACCCCCACCGTCCCCCTCCACACCTGCAGCTCTCACCCACCCCCACCGTCCCCCTCCACACCTGCAGCTCTCACCCACCCCCACCGTCCCCCCGACACCTGCAGCTCTCACCCACCCCCACCACCCCCCTCCACACCTGCAGCTCTCACCCACTCCCACCGCCCCCCTCCACGCCTGCAGGTCTCACCCACCCCCACCGGGCCCCTCCACAGCTATAGCTCTCACCCACTCCCACCACCCCCCTCCACAGCTGCAACTCTCACCCACCCCTACCGTCCCCATCCCTGCTCCAGTCATCACACCATTTCCCTGTCCCCCACCTCTTGCCCCTTCAGGCCTGGGGTATAACAGCTCCCATGGCTGCTGGTCCTGGATGCCTTAACATACCTTGTTAATTTTTCTGCCCACATCTCTGCAAACAGCACCTTCATTAAACTCTCCCCAATTAAACCCTTGCAAGAGACCCTTTCCTGCCAGGACCCACACTAATACGATCCTTCTGGATATTCTGAATGTGCATAAATTATAATCACTCCAAAATAAATAAATATTTTTAAAATCTCACATCTATTGGTACTAGAACTTTTAGAAGTATGGTTTCATTTATTCCTTACAACAATCCTAGCGGGCAGGTATTATTATGTCCACGGAATAGGGAAACTAGGCCTCCTTTGGGGGCAGCCACACAGCAGGGAAGCTCTGGGTTGGGATGGAACGGCAGTCTACCTGATTCCAAAGGTTGTGCTAAGCCGCATCACCAGCACCTTTGCTCACTGGCTTCCAGTGTGCCCAGCCGACTGGGGGCCCCAGCAAGAGGCCAGAGAGGGCTGGGTGTCTATTCCCCTTCTATGTCAGGGCAGGATGGCCCTAGGGGAGATTCAAGTCTAATCTCCTGCCTATCAAGCAAGAAGAGGGAAAGGCCTGGGTTAAAAACCTAAGTTTCCCAGGCTGGTCCTGTTCCATCTGATGCTCTCTAATGCCTTCTTAGAGCTGGAAGGCATGACTGAGATGTAGGCAGGGGGCGATATAAATAAATATATACTTATTATAAATATATATAAATAAATATATATTATAATATATAAATATATATTTATTATAAATATATAAATATATATATTTATTATAAATATATAAATATATATATTTATTATAAATATATATATTTATATATATATAAATATATATATTTATTATAAATATATATTTATTTATAAATATATATAATAAATACATATTTATAATAAATATATATAAATAAATACATATTTATATATATAAATAATATATATTTATTTAAATATATAAATTAATATATATTTTTATAAATATATATAAATAAATATTTATAATAAATATATATAAATAAATATTTATAATAAATATAAAAATATATATTTATAATAAATATAAAAATATATATTTATAATAAATATATAAAAATATATATTTATAATAAATATATAAAAATATATATATTATAAATATATAAAAATATATATTTATTATAAATATATAAAAATATATATTTATTATAAATATATAAAAATATATATTTATTATAAATATATAAAAATATATATTTATTATAAATATATAAAAATATATATTTATTATAAATATATAAAAATATATATTTATTATAAATATATAAAAATATATATTTATTATAAATATATAAAAATATTTATAAATATACATAAATATATATTTATTATAAATATACATAAATATATATTTATTATAAATATACATAAATATATATTTATTATAAATATATATAAATATTTATAAATATACATAAATATATGTTTATTATAAATATATATAAATACTATATATATTTTTATATATATATAAAACCACCTGTGCCAGGTGGCTAACCATTTAGCTGCTGGGTGCTGGGAATGACCAAGTGGACAGAATACCAAGATGGGTAGGGGGGATGCCTGGGGGGCTCAGGGAGGCTGCTAGTGACAAACCAGTACAGACTATTTCAATATTTAACAATTGGCATGACCATACCTACTGGGGTGCCCAGCTAGATGCTAACCCCGGATGTAAACGTTCCTTCTTATGCCCCATCTAGTCCAGAAACCTTCCCCAGAGGCCACCCCCAGAAAATTTGGTCTTAAACCTCTGCTTAAAACCCCACAGTGCCTTTCCTAGTGCCTGAAGGATGACATGGAAATGCTTTCATGTAACTTCATGACTTAGCTCCTGCCAACCTCTCTGGTCTGACTCCAAACTCAGCCTTCTAGTCAGACAGAAACTTCCAGTTCCTCAAATGTGCCCTGTCGATTGTTTCTATGCCTGGGGTGAAAACATAGGTAGTTTCTTCTCCTGGGAACTCTTGTCTCCATCCCCATCTTTCGGTTCTTTATCTGGTGAACTCCTACTCATCCTTCAGGACCCTTCCCCAGGGTAGCTCACCCTGACTGCCAGCTCTCTACCGTCTCCTGCATTTCACTTCCCAGGTCACTTTGTCTTCCTCTGATTAGTCTGTGAGTCCCACAAGGGGCAGAAGCTTCGCTGCTGTGTGCCTGTCACCAGACAGAGGCTGGCACAGAGCAGGACTATTTATCTGAAAATATTTAGGCTCACCAGGAATGTGCTGGACAAACGTTTTGTTATATGAATCACATATACTTGACTGTGAGACTCACAGAGCTGGACGGACCCTTAGAAATCATCTCATCTCCTTTAAGATCAACACAGCAACAAGAAGGGGAAACTGTGGCCCAGAGAAGTCTGTGTGATCATTTTCAATTTTCAATCATTGAGAGTTAGTCATTGTGATCGTTACTCTGTTATAGACATATTGGAAGGGTTAGGTACTACATGACAGACCCATTGTAAGTGCTTGTACATATCATGTCACTTTACTGAACAGCAGCCTTATGAGAGAAATACTATCATTATCACCCTCAGTGTACACATGAGAAAACCAGTACTCTGAGCATTTCAATAACTTGCCCAAGACAACCTGTACACAGACAGCAAGGGATGGCAAGTTAGTCCAGGTCCACAGGAGGTGCTCATGGAAGCCTTGGGCAATGGAGCTGACATAAAAACATGATCATGTACCATGGATGAACAGAGGGTAAAACCGACCCCAGACCCCTTCCAGCCTCTTGCTTGGGGAACCTGGCGGCCTCAGATGGCCTAGGAGTAGTGAATATTTCTCTTTAGGAAACACAGACAGGATGAAGGTCCTGCCACCCTCTCCAGAGGGCCATGACTGTCACCATGCTCCTGCAGGGGGACGAAGTCTGCTGGAAAATGGCCTCACCCTTTGCCTACTCTGCTCCCTGGGTGCAACCCAGCAAGAGGATGCTGAATCCCCTGGGACTCATCGCCATCATCATCATCATCATCAACATCACCATTATGAATAGGCAATACTTGCTGCGCACCTACTAGGTGCCTGGCACTTGCATGCGTTTTCTTAATTAATTCTCACAATATTCTCTAAAGTAGATATCACTATCCCCACTTTGCAGGTGAGAAGAATATATAACCCGTCCAATCCACACAGCCAGGGAAGAGGAAAGCCAGGAATTCTATTGTGGCTTAACACCAAAATAAGAAGATGGAAGCATTAGTTACTACTGGAGTCAGACAACCTGGTTTCAAACCCCAGCTCCCTCACTTCCAACTTGCATGATCTTTGCCAAGTCATGGAACCTCTCCCAGTCTCAGTTTCCCCATCTGTAAAATGGGTTACTAATAGCACCTAGCTATACTAGTAGCTACTTCTTGTAAGGATTATGTAAATTGTGGCATGTGAAGGGTATATTCATTCAGTTGTGACAAGGATTTACTAAGCACCTAATAGACCCTTTCCTGCCAGAACCCAGACTGATGCAACCCTTCTGGATATTCTGAATGTGCATATAGTATATAGTATATATGTACATTATGTGTACCAGAACCTGGGCTAATCTTGGGGTACCATTGTGAACAGGAGAGACTCGCCTTCTGGAACTTACAGACCAGCTCAGCATTGTGCCCAGCACATAGTAGGCACCCCATGAATGTTAGCTGCTATTTTTTGTTATCACTACTTAGCGGATTTTCTCCCCAAGGGTTGGGCTCCCACCCTGGGGCTCGCCTGCCCAGGAGCCTGCTGACTTAGCTCTTGGTGTGCTCTGCCCCCGCCCCGCCCCACCCCACCCGGGAGCCGGCCTGCAATGGCATCTTACAAGGCCCCAGTCAGCAGACATCTCCTGCCTAAATAAGGACAAGGCGCCCAGGAGAGCTTTCTGTGAGCCGGAGGAATGTGACAGCTGAGTCCTCCCAGCCCAGCGGCCTCCCCCGCCTCCCGCCTCTCCCCAGGTGGGGCTCGGCTGGGGCATTCCAGCTTTTCCCAGAGCAGATCTCAGTGTCACTGACACCCACTCGCACCCCACCCCAGGCTGCTCTAAAAACTGATAAGGAGCTCTGGGAAGGAATTCCAGGCAGCGCCATTTGCTCCTGGGGGCTGGCGACCCTGCTGTCACAAGGACAGGGGAGGAAGAAGCCACCAGGAGGGGCCGAACCCAGCCTTCCTCTGGACAACTGCATCCCTTTGTTCAAAACACACTTCCAGAGATCGGATTTGGCCCCAGGCACCGTGCCAGGTACTGGAGGTCCAGAGAAGGTTCCAACCCCGTTGCCTTATCCCATCATAGCAGTCACAACTGGGCTAAGTCTTTGAATCCCGCCCTTTCAAAGATTGGATTTTGAACAAGCCCTTCTAAAGACTGGCTTTCCTTCTCTCTGACACTGGGAAGAGGGAGAGGAGAAATCTGTCTTTCAGGCCAGTGTCTCTAAAGGATGGGATGCTTTCTACTGGCAGGACCAAGAATGATAGGTGGTACCAGACCATTCATTAAGTAACACTGTAGAAAGAGCATCTGTAAAAAGAGAAAAAATTTAAAAAGACTTTTTTTTTTTTTTGAGACGGAGTCTTGCCCTATCACCCAGGCTGGAGTGCAGTGGTGCGATCTCGGCTTATTACAACCTCTGCCTCCCAGGCTCAAGCAATTCTTCTGCCTCAGCCTCCTGAGTAGCGGGGATTACAGGTGCCCGCCACCACGCCCGGCCAATTTTTGTATTTTTAGTAGAGACGGGGTTTCACCATGTTGGCCAGGCTGGTCTCGAACTCCTGACCTCGTGATCTGCCCACCTTGGCTTCCCAAAGTGCCTCCCAAAGTGTAATCCCAAAGTGCTGGGATTACAGGCGTGAGCCACCGCGCCTGGACTTTAATGCCTCTCTTACACGCTGTTTTTTAACTGAGAGCCCAGCAGCAAGCAGCCTTAAGTCTGAGTTTGTTTGCTTTATTAGACAGAGTCTGGCTCTTTCTCCCAGGCTGGAATGCAGTAGTGTGATCATGGCTCCCTGAAGCCTCAACTTCCTGGGCTCAAGCTATCTTCCTGCCTCAGTCTCCCGAACAGCACCTGGGACTACAGGTGAGCACTGCCACACCCAGCTAATTTTTTTATTTTTTTGTAGAGATGGGTTCTCACCATATTGCCCAGGCTGGTCTCAAACTCCTGGCCTCAAGCAATTCTCCTGCCTTGGCCCCCTCAAAGTGCTGGGATTACAGGCATGAGCCACTGCACCTGGCCAAGATTTTAATAAGCAACTGAGGGATGGGGTTTAATGATATTTTGCTTCACTGTATTCTTTTTCTTCTTCTTTTTCTTTTTTTTTGGCTAACTTTTTCTAATCTAATACTAGATTTCTATTTATGGTAATGATCTAAAGTTTCTTTATAAGAATAAATTTAGATTTAAGAAAGTTAAAATGTTTTTTAAATAGTAAGGGGATCCAGACAGCGTGTGGACACGGCGCGGCTCAGGAAGGTATGGCAGTGACTGGCATTTGGCAATCGCCGCCTTGCCCCAGCTGCCACACCGCTGTGCCTTTGCCTCGCCTCATCCTCCTGTTTGCTGTTCCATGCTGACCTCACTGGGTTGCCCTCGACTCCCTCTGAGCTAAAGTCATCTCCCAAAGGATCCACAGTAACAATAGCTGCCCATGACTGGGACGTGGGAAAGGCCAAGCAAGGAAGTGAATCTGGGCCGGCTTTTTTCCCCCCAAGGACAAGGCAAGGAGAGCTCAGTGCTCCAGGAAATGGAGAACCACAGAGGGGCAGGGACTTGCCCGGGGTCATTCAGCAAGTCAGTGGCAGAGGCCTTCCCATCCTAAAACAATGTGGACGGGAAGATAAAATGGGACAACCACCACAGAGAGCCTTTGATCCAGCAACTGCGAGTTGGGGGAATTTATTCTAGAGATATACCAACCCATGGGTGGAAATATTGATCTAACACAGCAAATATCTGGAAACTACCCAAACATCCATGTTCAACAACGGGGACCTGATTCAGTAAATTATGGCACAGCTATATAATGGAATTCTACACAAGCATTTAGAAACTGATCAAGTTCTGTATTTGGAAAAACATGAATAGATCTCCAATATATACACAGCAAAGAAAAAAAAGCAAGATTCCAAACAGTATGTATATGCTACAGTATAATATGCTACTTTTTGAGTAAGAAAGAGAAGAACAGGAATCTACGCATTTGTTTATATTAGGTTGAACAGTAGGAAATTGCCATTTTATAGGCCAAACCTGGTCAAATATTAGCAATTTCATATTTTCCATCTTAATAGAAAGTAACTGGAAGGAAAGGAAAGAAACTACAAACAAGAGTTGCCTATGGAGGTGGCAACAAGATGGGGACAGGAAAAGGAGATGGACTCTTTATAGTAATACTTTTCTAACTGTTGGGTTTTGAACCAAATGAATGTATGATTTTTTTTTTAATACAGAGTCTCACTCTGTCACCCAGGCTGGAGTGCAGTGGTGCAATCTCGGCTCACTGCAACCTTTGCCTCCTGGGTTCAAGTGATTCTCCTGCCTCAGCCTCCCGAGTAGCTGGGACTACAGGCGCGTGCCACCTTGCCCAGCTAATTTTCTGTATTTTTAGTAGAGATGGGGTTTCACCATGTTAGGCAGGCTGGTCTCAATCTCCTGACCTCGTGATCTGCCCGCCTTGGCCTCCCAAAGTGCTAGGATTACAGGCATGAGCCACTGTGCCCGGCCGAGATTTTTTTTTTAATAAAGGAAAACATCAGTAGGGCCTCTTAGGGCAGGCTTTCTGCAACATGACACCTGTCTCTATATCCATCCCAGCTGGGTGGTCAGGGAGAAACTGTGCAGGCCTGAGCCCAGGGGGCACCCCAGTTTAGCTTCTGACAAATCCCTTCTAGAGAACCTGCTCTGTGGCATTTCCCACCCTCCACGTGGTGGGTCAGAGCTCCAGGGGCCTCCACCCCTTGGGCCAGGCTTCTGGCAAAGCTACAGCAGGTCCTGTGGGATGATGGTTTTGGCACCACGCTGCCATGACTTTGTAGGAGCACCCCCTTGCCAGACAGGGCCACACGAAGCCAGGGCTGATGGGAACAGCACTTCAGCAGCAATGCAACAGGTCCCCACAAGGATATGGCTTGGCCAAAGGTAGCTCTGAAAATGGATTCCCACCGCTGCCCCTCCCTCCTGTCTGGTCCTATGGCACACGTCCTCTAGCAGCCTAAGGAGAGAGGTTCTCCCTGGGGTGATCACTGGGATTATGGAAACACCTGGGAGATCCCCACCGAGATCTCACCCTTCAATAACACCAAGAAGAATCACTGAAGCAAGGGTAATCGTAGAATAATTTTTTTAAGCTGCCACTATTGAATGACTGTGGTGTACAGTATTTGACATAGGTTATATCTCATTTTACCCTCGGTGGTAAGTACTATATCAATTTCTACCACCTCCCACCATTGGAGAAACTGAGGCTCAGGAAAGTGACATGCCCAAGGAACGAGTGTTATCTGACCCCAAAGCCTGTGCTCTTGACCGTGAATGATGTTTGTGCCTCTGTCTCTCCATCTGAAATATGGAGAAGGAGGAGACATGAAAACAGAGGTGCAGTGAAGGGGCTAGAGATGTGGTGACCAGGGAAGACGCGGGATATTAAGGTCACAGTCTTCAAACCTCTGCAAGGATGTTGAGACAGACATTGCTAGCTGCTCACCAAATATCCATTCTCTCCCTCTTTCCCACTAACAGAAGCCTAATTTGTTCAGGGAAGCAACGCATCCGGCTAAAAATATTCACCTTCCCATTCTCTATATCTGGGGAAAGTCTTCACTTCTGCATGGAGAGAAGCTGTTGCATTTGGACCCCCGCTGCCCGGAATGCAGAGGTGAGGCTAGGTGTGCAGTGGCTATTTCTGAGTGTGAGGACAAAAGCCACCCTCTAAGGACACAGGGAGGGAAAGGCAGATGGAGGCGGGTCCCTGAGGGCATCATGGAGCTGCCATCCAGCCTAGCACAGCCTCTCTGGTCACATCATGTGAGAAAATAAGCCCAATGGGTGAGGCAGTAGAAGCAGTTTTTTTTTTTTTTTTTAAGAGAAAGGGTCTTGCTCTGTTGCCCAGGCTGGAGTGCAGTGGTGTGATCATAGCTCACTGAAGCCTTGAACTCCTGGGCTCAAGGGATCCTCCTGTGTAGCTGGGACTACAGGTGCATGCTACCACGCCTAGCTAATATTTTTATTTTTTTATTTTTATTTTTGTAGAGACAGGGTCTCACTGTGTTGCCCAGGCTGGTCTCGAACTCCTGGCCTCAAGCAATCCTCCTGCCTCTGCCTCCCAAAGAGCTGGGATTACAGGCAGGAGCCACCATGCCCAGCCACAGGCAGCTTCTATTACCTGTAGCTGAGCACAGTTCTAACTACACAATCCTCAAGGATAGCACCAGGACCCATGGGTAGAAACTACAGAGAAGCAGAAAGTCCTTCTGGTTTTAGCAAATCCAAAAGGCAAATCTATCAAAAGCTGGGCTGGACCATCTCAAGAGATGGCGAGCTCCCCATGCCTGGAGAGACAGACGCAGTGACTGAATGACCACTTGGCAGGACGATGGGAAAGGCATTCTGACATTGGCTGGGGTTGGACCAAATGGCCTTGCATGCTTTAATCATACCCACTTTGGGAGGTGAGGAAAGGCCCCCAGGATGCGTGCCCAGTTATGTATGGGCAAGCGCGTATGCCCTACCCTGACCTGCAAGGCCCCCGAAGGCACCACCCAATAGAACTTTCAGGGATGAGGAAAATGTTCTATATCTGTGCTGTCCCAGCTATCGAACACTTGATATGTGGCTGCTGAGACTGAGAAAGGAAACTTTTCCTTTCTTTAACTTCAGTTAACTTAAATAGCCACAGGTTGCTAGTGGCTCCCAGATTGTACAACATTGCCATCCATCCCCGCCGCCTCCCCACGCTCTCTCCGGCCTTTTCTGGCACTGCTGTCCTCCCCCTCACTCCACTTCAGCCCCACTGGGCTCCTCACTGTCCCCAGAGCACGCCAAGCACATGCCCACCTCAGAGCCTTCCCTGGCCCCTCCCTCTCCCGGGCGGCTCCCCCTGACGCAGCCCCCTGGCCAGCTCTTTCAGCTCCGTGTCTCTGCTTCAATTTCAACGAGGCCTTCCTCAGTGAGGCCAGCCCTGACCACATATTTTGAAAGGCAACTTGCCCGACCACAGGCTCTGTCTTTATGTACATCTGTTGTGCTGTCTGTCTCCCCAGCGGGAGGGCAAACATCATGAAGGCTGGATCTTCAGGTTTTCTTCCCCAAGAGCCTAAAACTTTACCTGGCACAGAGCAGGCTCTCAATAAGTCCTTGTTGTATGTATTTCAAGGCTGAAATGAATAACATGGAGGGTGCCCCATGCTGTGGGTTCTTCCCATTACAGGGTGTTTAAGGCCTGATATTAGTCAGTCAACCAGGCTTCCTGGGTCACACATACCTGCTGGGTGCTAGGCCAGGTGCTGGCACCTGGGACTGGGGAGCCAGGGGCACATAAAACAGGAAACCCAGACTAGAAGGGAGCTCAGAGCTCCTCTGAGGAAGAAACAGTCAAGCTGAGTGAAGCCAGATGAAAAGAGTAGGTGTTCGTGAGAGAGTAAAGGAAAAGCATTTTGGACAAATGGAACAGCATGTGCAAAGGACTGCAGGCAGGAAAGAGAACGGCCCTTTGAAGGAAACATGGCTGAAGGCAGATGATGGGGAGAGTGGTACGAGATGAGGCCGGTGGGGTAAATGGAGCCAGACAGGAAGGGACTTGGGGGCCAAAGGAAGGAATCTGGAATTTCTCCTGAAAGCAACACCCCTGGTGCCTGCATCCCAGCTCCTGTGTCTACCCCTAGTTTCCCCCGTAGCTGTGGAGGCAAGCTCCATGTAAGGTCAGACTTACCCAGCACTGTCAGGGTCCCACGCAAGCACAGCTGTCCAATTCCTGCCCAGAGCCTGCTCTGAGGCTGCAGGAGGCCCCTTCACCCTCTGCCGCTTGGGAAACTCCCAGTGAATGCGGCACTGGAGCCCGCATCCATCCTTCAGACGGACAATGCTGCAGGTACTGAGGTCTGAGCTGGATCCAGTCCCCGTGGTCTGCAGTGATGCCTCAATAACACACACCTGCAATGCCTGTCCTTCTTCCTTCTCGTGCTCCCCGCTCATGCCCTCTCAGCTCCTCACTCCTGGCATCACCTACCAGTAAACTATCTGCACCTGAATCCTTGTCTCAGGCTCTGCTTTTGCAGGAACCTTAACTGAGGGCCCCATGAGAGTTTTGTATGGCAGCGTGGCACGTGCAGGCTGACATTTTTTAAAGCTCATGCTGGCTATTGTGTGGAGAAGAGTATGTGGCAGAAGGAGGCATGAAAAGCAGTGAGGGACCCTTGCAGAGGGGCAGTGAGAGGAGCTGGTGGCCGGCACTGGGCTGGTGGTAGTGAAGAGAGAGAGACAAATAGGGGATGGAGACAAAGAGGGGGTGCTTGACTCCCCAAAGAACCAGAGGCTCGAGAGGCAAGGAGGGGTGACATGGAGGCAAGGCTTGGGTCACGCCTGGCTTCGGGAACCAGCCTCGCCAAGTTCCATCCCTCAAGCCCTGCCTGGCTGTGAAGACCTGTTGCAAAGGGGTTATTTTTAGAGAGTTGGGTGTTTACTTGAAGGATTTAAAGACGGGCTTTATTTTTAACTCCACTCCCAATGGCAGGGACTCACTGGTATGGACTTAGGAAGTCAAGTGGAAGTTGGACTGGGCTTTGGAAACCCAGAGGAGAGAAGCGGCATTTGGGGAAGGATGAAGCTTAAAGGAGACAGCTGGCCTCACCACGTTCTACTCATCTCGGGCTCCGGGTAAGAACGATGATGAAACTGCCCACGGTCCCTCCTTACCAAGCACCCACCAAATGCCACGGCCACATGAAGCCCTCTACAAATATTGCCTCGTATTGTCCTCACCATAACCTTGGGGGGACAGGTCTGTTACTGTCCCCATTCTACAGACGAGGAAAGGGAGGCTTAGGGAAGACCAAGGACGCTTGGTGGGCAAGTAGCAGAGCAGGATCTGAGCCTCGATTCCTCAGCTTCCCCAGCCTGCACTCTCAGTCGCTCTACCATTCGAAAGCATGGCCAGGCACCGAGGTCTAGGCACGGAGTGTCAGCCTGGGAGCAGCTGAGAGACTTTCCCTCCCCACCGTGGTGAAGATGGTGGAGTCTGGCTCAGAGAATCGGAAGCCCAGCTGTGTCAGTTCTCGTGTGAGTTTGGACTGGTTTTCTCATCTGTGAAAAGGGCTAATATAATAAGTAGCACCTCCTTCGTGAGGTTTACATGAAATGAGACATAGAAGGGAACTCAGTGTAGAGGCTGGCAGGCAGTGGTGAGAAGGGGGCACTGAGAGATGCCCTGTCCATGCCAGGCACTGCTCCCAGCACTGCATATTTATCAACACCAACATGACCCTCTCCTAGGCCCCACGGGGCAGGTTCTCTCATGATCCCCACCTTAGAGATGAAGAAATGGAGGTACAGGAAGCTTAGGGAAAAGCCACTTGCCCAAAGCCACGAGGCCAGTGAGAGTGCAGGACTAGAGCCCAGGCCCTGACCCTGGCCTGAACTCACTGACCCTGGGGCAGCCACTAGCATTCTCATTTTTACTGTTATATCAACACTCTTGGTCTGGGCCCTTCCAGCACTGATTCGAATCCCTGGGGCTCAGCTCAGAGCCAGGAGCAGGGCCAGGCACTGGTCTCACTGTGGGGAAACACTTGCATCTGTGGGAGAGGGAGATTTTTCTCCCGAAGGTGCAGGCTGCTGGCCTGTATGTTCTCTGACTCTGCTACTTGGGCTGAAAAGTAAAGCTGGACCAGGCACGGTGGCCCATGGCTGTAATCCCAACACTTTGGGAGGCCGAGGTGGGCGGATCACCTGAGGTCAAGAGTCCGAGACCAGCCTGGCCAACGTAGTGAAACCCCCGTCTCTATGAAAAATACAAAAGTTAGCTGGGTGTGGTGGCGTGCCTGTAATCCCAGCTACTCGGGAGGCTGCAGCAGGAGAATCGCTTGAACGCGGGAGGAGGAGGCTGCAATAAGTCGAGATTCCACCACTGCACTCTAGCCTGAGCGACAGAGTGAAACTCGATCTCAAAAAAAAAAAAAAAAAAGTAAAGCTGGAAACACTCTGGAGCTAGGCCCTAAGCACCGTTTATAGAGGTGGAGGAGATAAAAACATTCCTTTCCACTTTGTGGAGTTCTGTCCTCTTTCATTTGATTTATTAATTGTGACCCAGAAGCCAACTGAGGCTTCACAAGAGCCTCCCTCACCCTGCCTTCCAGCCACACTCCTCTCTGCTCTGACCCCGACTCCCTGCACAACCCTAGCTGGGTCTCTGCCCTTTGGTAGGCCTCAGTTTTTTCATCCGTAAAATGAGCACATTGGGCCTCCTCTTTCCTAAGGCACCTTCCAGCTCTGACCAGCTTTTTCTGAAGACTGAAGGGAGCACGCTGGGTCTTTTCTCTAGTACTCTACACTCCAAGCTTGGAAGGCCTGGCTCCCCAAAATGCATGGTAACCATTGTTCTTTTATTTATTTTTTTTTTGAGATGGAGTCTCTCTCTGTTGCCCAGGCTACAGTGCAGTGGTGTCATCTCGGCTCACTGCAAGCTCCGCCTCCCGGGTTCACGCCATTCTCCTGCCTCAGCCTCCCCAGCAGCTGGGACTACAGGCGCCCACTGCCACGCCCAGCTGATTTTTTGTATTTTTAGTAGAGACAGGGTTTCACCGTGTTAGCCAGGATGGTCTTGATCTCCTGACCTTGTGATCCGCCCTCCTCAGCCTCCCAGAGTACTGGGATTCCAGGCGTGAGCCACCGCGCCTGGCCCACATGGTCACCATTGTTCTAACATCTCCTTGCTGCCTGGGACCCAGGCAAGCTCCCCTCTCTGCCCAGACCACTCAGCCTTGAAGTCACAGCTGCCTCATGTATGTCTCGAGAATCCGGCTCTGACAACTCAGGAAATTCCATTCACTCCTGCACCTCAGTTTCTGGGCACAAAGGGACTTTGTCCATCTGGTAATTCACAAAGGAGGGATGTGGTAAAGGGCAGGAGTCCGGGGTCGGGGGCCTTTCCAACGCTTCAAGCCCATCCTCAGGGAATTCAGTCTCTCTTAGTGGAACCTCCTACCTATCCAGGCATCTCAGGAGGTAAGCCAGAGACACTGAGGAAGACATAGCCTCTGTGGATATGGGCAGTTGTTTGGAGGAGTGTTGAAGGTGGCCACTGGGTTCACGGAACACCAGATTTTCTTCAAAATTTTTTGAGTTTGGCAAAGATGCAAAAGACTGATAGCACATAGCACCAGCAGCAAGGCTGTGAGGAAGACTGCGCTCATGTACACTGTTGTGGGGGTTATAAACTGCAACCCTTTTGGACGTTAACTTGGGTTCTGATAATAATTAAAATGCACATTCTTTTTGACCCCAAAATTCTAATTTTAGGAATTTAGCCCATAAAGTGTCATCTGCATCTCCTTTGCAATTATTATTCTTTAAATATTTGTTGAACATATACTGGAGGGGTGGGGTGAGACACTAGATGGGGTTGGCTGGATTTTTGCTGAATTCACTCAGGGGTACTGTGGACCCTGTCAAGAGGAACCAAATTGACCAAATTGACATTTTGACAGTCAATGTCAGGAGTCAGTCCCTTGCAAAGGCCCACGTGAATTGCCATTATATTCCCAATGTATTCCAGTGCTACTTGAATGTCCCTGATGGGATACATTGCCTGGCTGGGCCATTCCTTTAATCAGCCCTGTGAGCAAGGATATTGGTCCAAGGCTGTTCACTGCGGCCTCACTGGTGATCAAGAAAACATGAAATGTTTTCAATCTCCATCAAAAGAGATCTGGTTCAATGAATCATGGTACCTCCACACTACGGACTAGCATACAGCTGCTAAAGGGAGGAAGATAAATCTACGTGCATAACATAAAAAGATCTCAAAACATATTACATCAAAAACGCAAGTTCCAGAACATTATGTAGGTAGTCCTAGTTATGAAAAACAAAAACGAACAAAACCAGAATAGGTAAGTAGAAGAATTCTATAAGCAAATTGTAAACAACGGTCACTTCAGAGGTGCAACCAGGGTGGAAGTAGAACAGGGGATTTATTACTTTTTTATTTTGTACGTGTATGACCTTCCTTGGATTTTGCGTGTGTAAGATCTTCCTTGGATTTTAATGACAGATATGTTGTTTAGAACAATGTAAGAAAAGAAGAAAGGAAAGAGAAAGAAACTCACCGTATCTGAAGTAGCAGCACAGGGTGGTGGCTCAGAACATAGACTCGGGTCCAGAATCTCAGCTCTGTCACTTACTGGCTGTGTGACTTAGGGCATGTTAAAAACAACACAAGGGCCGGGCATGGTGGCTCATGCCTGTAATTCCAGCACTTTGGGAGGCCTAGGGGGGTGGATCATTTGACGTCAGGAATTCAAGACCAGCCTGGCCAACATGGTGAAACCTTGTTTCTACTAAAAATACAAAAATTAGCCAGCAGTAGTGGCGCGCACCTGTAATCCCAGCTACTCGGGAGGCTGAGGTAGGAGAATTGCTTGGGCCCGGGAGGCAGAGGTTGCGGTGAGCCAAGATCACACCACTGCACTCCAGCCTTGGTGACAGAGTGAGACCTTCTCTCAAATAACAGCAACGACAACAACAAAAACAAGCAAACAAAAAAACCTCTCTGTATGCCTAAGTTAGAATTAGATGAGTTAATTTAGCTGAGCACTTAGTGGCCACCACATATTAAGTCCTCAATGAATGTCATCCAATAGCATTGGCCATTATTATCCCAGATCTCCTGGGATTCCCCGAGACAGCTGAGGCTGAGTGGTGGGACTGGAAATGGATGCTGAGGCTGGGTCAGCCCCCATGTCTCCTGACTCCTGTTCCAGTGCTCCTTCTGCTCTACGTGCCTGCCTCTGTTTCTGACACAATGGCCTTCCCCTAATAGATGAGGAAAGCGAGTGTGGTGAGGAAACAAGGAAAGGAAACAAAGGGTTCTTCGTTTCTTTCCCACCTGCTGACAACGTCCTGGATGCAGAAAGGGGGAATGTGTTGGGCGAAGGCGACCCGAGCTGCCGCGTGGCCTTAGGTTCGTTACTGCCCTTCTCTGTGTGTGGGTTCTGGGTATTTCCCCTCCCTTCTCCCCCACAATCTAAGGTGGGCATCTCTGAACACCTGCAAGCCCCCTGATTCAACACCGGGCAGACTGCCACCTCAACACTCTCCTTCCTCCAATTAAAAAAATCAACAATCGGCTGGGCGTGGTGGCTCACGCCTGTAATCCCAGCACTTTGGGAGGCCGAGGTGGGTGGATCATGAGGTCAGGAGATCGAGACCATCCTGGCTAACATGGTGAAACCCCATCTCTACTAAAAATATACAAAAAAAATTAGCTGGGTGTGGTGGTGAGCGCCCATAGTCCCAGCTACTCGGGAGGCTGAGGCAGGAGAATGGCGTGAACCTGGTAGGCGGAGCTTGCAGTGAGCTGAGATGGCGCCACTGCACTCCAGCCTGGCAACAGAGCAAGACTCCGTCTCAAAAAAAAAACATTCTCCCTCCTCCAATTAAAAAAAAAACACAAGAAGGACAATTTGACTAACCATGCCCCAGGCTTCTGGAAGCCCAAGCCCAGCCTCCTGATGGTGCCACCAGGCCCTCCCTTCCCACCCCAGTGGCTCTGCCATGTTTCATGTCTCCACCATCTCCCCAGATCCCTGCAGCAGCCTCCTCACTGACGCCCAGCCTACAGCCTAGCCCTTGCCATACTCTCACTACAAGAGCCATGGTCCAGGTGTGGTCATACACATTTGGGCAGGCCGCTCCCAGCTCTCGTGGCTACCCACTCACAAAGCGGGGTAGGATAGCATATAGCACACATATATGATTTCTCCGCCTGCATAATATTTGTCGTGTGTGTGTGTATGTGTGCATGTGCATGTGTGTAGCCACACGTTGGTGAGTTTTCCTGCCTGGATGTGAGAGCTTTGGGGTTTAGTGACAGGTGTGCTAGGCCTCCCTCCCCATTTCCCTGCTGCTCCATCCCACTGCCTGTGACCCTGCCCTCTTCTTCCCCACCTCCTTCTGCCCTCTTCCCCCCAACCCCTGCTCCTAAATTAAGTCCTCCAATTTGTTATACAGAGTACTTAAGAACTGGAAGATTTTGTGCAGGGCACAGTGGCTCATGCCTGTAATCCCAGCACTTTGGGAGGCCGAAGCAGTGGGTCACTCGAGGTCAGGAGTTTGAGACCAGTCTGGCCAACATGGCGAAACCCCATCTCTACTAAAAATACAAAAATTAGCTAGGAGTAGCGGCACATGCCTGTAATTCCAACTACTGGGGAGGCTGAGGCATGAGAATTGTTTGAACCTGGGAGGCAGAGGTTGCAGTGAGCCGAGATCATCCACTGCACTCCAGCCTGGGCGACAGAGCAAAAAAAAAAAAAAAAAAAAAAATTGGAAGAGTTCATACTAACCGGACATTACATGCCCCCTGATGTGATACAATATGAAGTACACAGAACTATTTATTAAGTTTTCATGCCAGAAAAATCTAATCTGAATCCATTTGAGACAGAATTTACAGGAAGTACAGGAAAGAGAGAAACAAGTTAAACAGCACCATAAGGAATCAGCCTGACAAATCCAGAAGATGTCATGCCATAAAAAAAATGAGGAGGATGGTTCTAGACTAAGAGATTTAGGACACAGCTCCCAACCTGAAAATAAAATTTAAAAACAATTCTACTTAAAGTAGCAGCAAAAAGAATAAAACATTTAGAAATAAATTTGGCAAAATAAGTATAAAATTGTACACTGAAAGCTATAAAGCATCATTGAAAAAAGTTAAAGACTTAAATAAATTGAAAGGTGCTCCATGTTCATGGATTGGAAGACTTAAAATTGTTAAAAGGACAATATTCCCCCAGTTGACCTACAGGTTTAACAAAATCCCAGCGGCCTTTTTTTCCCCTGCAGAAATTGACAAGCTGAGGCTAAAATCCATATGGAAATGCAAGGAACTCAAAATATCCAAGATAATCTTGAAAAAGAAGAACAAAATTAGAAGACTCACATTTCCCAACTTCAAAACTTAGTACAAAGCTACAGTAATCAAGACCAGCCTCTGGCATAAGGATGGATGTATATAGATCATTGGAACAGAATTGAGAGTCTAGTCAATAAATAACAAAAAGACAAATACAGGCCAGGGGTGGTGGCTCATGCCTGTAATCCCAGCACTTTGGGAGGCCTAGGTGGGTGGATCACTTGAGGCCAGGAGTTCAAGACTAGCCTGGGCAACATAGCAAGACCTCGTCTCTACAAATATATATTTTTTTAATTAGCCAGTTGTAGTGGCATGCACCTGTAGCCCCAGCTACTTGGGAGGCTGAGATGGGAGGATCACTTGAGCCTGGGTGGTGGAGGCTGCAGTGAGCTGACATGACAACATTGCACTCCAGCCTGGGCAACAAAGCAAGACCCTACCTCAAAAACAAAACAAAACAAAAAGATAAAGTAAATATGGAAAAATTGCTAATAATTATTAAATCCAGTTAATGGGTACATGCGTGTTCATTATATCACTCTCTCTATTTATATATATGTTTCATATTTTCCCATAATAAAAAGTCAAAAAATGGAAATTTTTATAACAAAATGCAAATCTCTAGTTCATCTTGGAAAATCAAGAGTTGGCTGGGCACAGTGGCTCACGCCTGTAATCCCAGCACTGTGGGAGGTTGAAGCGCATGGATCACCTGAGGTCAGGGGTTTGAGACCAGCCTGGCCAAAACGGACAAACCCCTCCTCTACTAAAAATACAAAAATTGGCTGGGCGTGGTGGCACATGCCTGTAATCCCAGCTACTTAGGAAGCTGAGGCAGGAGAATCGCTTGAACCTGGGAGGTGGAGGTTGCAGCGAGCTGAGATCATGCCATTGCACTCCAGTCTGGGCGACAGAGCAAGACTCTGTCTCAAAAAAAAAAAACAAAAAGAAAGAAAAATCAAGAGTTGCGCTAACATTAAATCCATGTTTCTCCAGGGCAGCCATTAGCTAGGAAGGGGCAGCTTCCCCCAAGAGGGCTTGCAGAGACCGGGGAGACCTGGTTCCCATGGTCCCACCACCCTCTAGTGAGTAGGACACAAGCCTGCGGCCTGCCTGGCCCCTGGAACCTTTTAGCTTGTAACGTCAGACTCTCACTCCACCAGGCATTCAAAGCCCGTACTAACCTGGCCCTGGGCTGCCTTCTCGGCCTCATCTCTAATCTTTCCCCACCCATTCCAGTATTCTGGATGACTCATTGCTCCCAAAATACATCATGCACATTCCTACCTTCATGTCTTTGCACATGCTAGTTCCTCTACCTGGAACGACCTTTCTCTCTCTTTTCCACCTGGCAGACTCCCAACCAGAGGTGGCCCCTGCAGGCAGCTTTCCCAGACCTCCTCTGGGACAGCTAGTTGCTCTTTCTGTTGGACCCCATCAATTTCAGCTCCTTCGTTCCTCTCCACCACCAACTGTCCAATCCCTGCATGGCTTCGCCCTCAACATGGGGGTCTCCAGAGGACGCTGCCCACACTGATTCACCACTGGGTGTCCAGCGCCCTGGCACAAGCCTGGCACAGGGTAAGTGCTTATTAAAGTTTGTGAAGGAAAACCAACCGAAGGTCAGATCGTGGTTAAGAGCATTCTAGAATCAGGTCACCTGGCTTCAACTCCCAGCTCTGCCATGACTCAGCTGTGCAACCTGTTTGAGAAACTTAACCTGTCTGTGCCTCAGTTTTTTCATCTGTAAAATGAGAATAACAGTACCTTCCTCACAGGGTTGTTTTGAGGATTAAGTAAATTAATATATCCCCACTGGGCACGGTAGTTCACACCTGTAATCCCAGCTCTTAGGGAGGCTAAGGCAGGAGGATAGCTTGAGCCCAGGAGTTCGAGACCCACCTGGGCAATATAGCAAGACCCTGTTCTCCACAAAAAAGGGGGAAAAAAGGTTAATACATGTAGGTACTTAAAATCATGCCTGGTTCCCAGAAATAAGAACTAGATGAATGCATATTAAATAAAAATTAAATAAGCAGGCTCAAAGATGGGCAATTACCAATACCCTCCCTGAGACCTAGTCCAGTGTCAAGCCCTCTTCCCTCTGGTGACCTGTGTCCCCCATGGTGTGGAAATGAGTGTTGGCAGTGCAGAATCACAGCCTGAAGCGACACCAAGTCCATTTTGCTCATTAGTTAAGGAAAAAGCCTCCATAGGTGCCTACGGCTCTTTCATACCGGTCAATCTCTTGCTGATTTCTCTTTTAAACAAAAAGAAAACAAACTTTAGGCTCAGTGCCTTTGGGCATCAATAGTTTGACATGGAACTTGAATAGCATTGTTCTGTTTTCAGAACTTGCTGTGATATTGATTTCGCATTTTCAATAGGGATTAGAAAGTCTTCCTTTTCAATAAATGTACTTACATATTTTTAAGTAAGTTGATTCAAAGATGAAGATTAAGACAGTAAGTAGAGATGGTGTGTGAATGTAACAAAAACTGGGACTGGGGCCTGCAGAAGATGAACATTTGGGAAGCACAGTTGTAGGGACTGAGAGAGAAGACAGGGCCTTCCCTTGGGGCAATTTCATTCTTGGGTTAGTACAGAATGATACAGGATTGATCATAACAGCTTACACCTCCTTGCATGCTTTCCAAGCACCGGCCCTTTACATGAGCTATTTCTTTTACTCTCTGCAGCATTACTTTCAGGGAGGAGGTAATGTAATTCCCATTTGATTAAACAGGAAAGTGAGCCCAGAGGGGTGAGGTAACTTGCCTAAGGTCACACAGTTTATAAGAGGCTGAATCCAGATTCAAACCTAGGTCCATCCAATGCCACTGCCCATGGACCACATAGGTTCCTGCTCACCAGAGAAATTCAGCTCCCAGCAACTCAAAAAACCAACTCTAAGCTATGATCAGCTTCGGAGTTTCCAGAGCCAGCATGGGGAGGAGATGGAGGTGGGGGGCTGAGGGGACAGAAGACAGACAGATGCCACCCTGGTACAAAACCTGACATGCTCCAAACCTCACACCCTAGGACAACTGAGAACTCAGGGCCATGCCCTGCCTCTGCCACGGGGGCACAACAGCAGGAAGACTAGACAACAGCAATGGCAGCTGATGCCTACAGACTACTTCCTGCTTGTCAGCCCTGTGGTGTGTGTATATACCCTTCGTATAGAGGCTCTGCTTCAACCTTGTGAAAACTCTTTGAGGTGCGTCTTCTAGAAGTTAGAAATTTGAGGTCTGGAGGGAAGAAAAGATATAGCAAGCAAGCGGCTGAGTCTAAGCCTGACTCTTAACACTCACTGTGCTCCTTCCAGAAAACAAGCATTTGTCAGGGTGTTGGCATGACAACCTGAAAACTTTAGGCACCTCCCCAAACATACCAGCTTCCCTCCACAATCCAGTATCTATGACCTTAAAAGGCATCACAAAAGAGTTCTTAGCTACAAAATCAGAAGACATAAATCTAGTTCCCTCTCGATCGCTTTGTGGCTATGAGTATATCTAGATCCTTTTCTGCACCTCAGTCTCCCCAACTGCTCAGTGACAGGGTTGGGACTACTCTGAGGGCCTGAATGGGTCTACAGCAACACTGTCCAATAAATATAATATGTATCACATTGTAATTTTAAATGTTCTAGTAGCCACATTCAAAAAAGTAAAAAGAAACAGTGCAATTAATTTTAATAATGTATTTTGTCAAAGCTGATGTATCTAAAATGTAACCATTTCAATATGTAATCAATATTTTAAAAATGATTAATAGGTTACTTTACATTCTTTTCATACTAAGTATTTGAAATCCAGGATGTTTCACATTTACAGCGCATCTCCATTTGGACCAGCCACATTCCAAGTGCCCAGTAGCCATGTATGGCAAGTGGCTACCATACTGGACAGCCCAGGTCTAGAATCTTTTTCAATCCATAGCTCATTTTACAGGGAAGAGCTGTCTCATCTTTCTCCCTTCTCTTAGAAAAGATGTCCTGATCATAGCCTCCGGGCTGACAAGTTCCACATGAGCCCGGAGGGAGGAGCTGGAAGCCACAATGGAGAGAAAGCCCGGGCCTGCCTGGGTGTGAAGAGGCTGTGGCTGCCGGGGATGCTTTCTGTCTCTCCACAGCCAGATTACTCACGAAGCCCCAGGGATGGGGAGAGTCCCTGAGGAAGATGGCCACAATCCTGCTTTTCCTCCTGACCCCAAAATTCCCTTAATTGGAAATTCAGTCTGAGCTTGAAACCCATCCAGGCAGCCACCTCCACCCATGGCAACATCTCCATGGGCATGCAGGACTCCTGCCCCAGACACACAAGGAATCCAATCCCACAGCAGCACCGCATGCAAGAGGCTGGATCCCAGCTTCTCAGTCCCCAGGCTCACTTCCCGGCTGTGGGCCTGGCAGCCTTCTCGGTGGGAGCTCGAAACCTCCACATGCAGGGGCACAGGCATTGGCAGGAAGGACCAGGAGGGCAAGGAAAATAAGGGGGCATCCCTCCTTCTCCCCAGACTTCCACTTCCTCACCTTTAAAATCAAATGTTGTTAGATCATAGCAATGATTGTCTTTATGCTGGCTGCCCTGTGCCAGGCATTTTACAGGCATTAGCTCGCATACTCCTTCTAACCACCCTATGAGGAAAGAGGATCCCAGGGTCAGAGTGGTGAAGCAACTTGGGCAAGGTCACACAGCTCTTCAGGAGAAGAGCTGGGGTTCCAATTCGTGGTCATCTGAATCAAGAACCTAAGCTCCTTCCTGCTGTGCTCTGCCTAAGTGGCCCAGGGTGGTCCAGGACAGTCCGAGCTTACACTTGTCATAACCAGATATATTTAGTGTAATTATTTAAAATGTTCCCTTTGGAAGAAGGAGCAAATCTTCCATACAGAGGAATTTTAAATAATATAGGTAGATATTCCCCCCTCCAAAAGGTGTGCCTGAATTCCAGACCCTTCTCCCTCTTGAGTGTGGGCTGCACTGAGTGTCTGAATTCCAAAGGATGGAGCGGGAAAAGAGGAAATAGTAACTGTACATCAGAGAAACCTGGCTGACCCACCTTAGCCAAGTGATCAAAGTTAACATCCTCAGTTTATAAGAAACATATCAGACAAACCCAAATTGAGGGACACTCTATAAACTCTCTCACCAGTACTCCTCAAAACTGTTGGGCTGGGCGTGGTGGCTCACACCTGTAATACGAGCACTTTGGGAGGCCAAAGCAGGAGGATCACTTGAGTCCAGGAGTTCGAGAATAGCCTGGCCAATATGGCAAAACCCCATCTCTATTAAAAATACAAAAATTAGCCAGGCGTGGTGGCGCACACCTGTGGTCCCAGCTACTTTGGTGCCTGAGGCACAAGAATCACTTGAATCCAGGAGGCGGAGGTTGCAGTGAGCCAAGATGGCACCACTGCACTCCAGCCTGGGCAACACAGTGAGACCCTGCCTCAAAAAAAAAAAAAAAAACTGTCAAGGACACACAAAAAAGCAAAGAATCAGAAACTATCACAGACCAAAGGGAACCAAGGAGACCTGACAACTAAATGCAGTGTATGATCCTTCAGGAAATCCTGAAGCAGGAAGAAGACATTGATGGAAAAACTAGTGAAATGCAAATAAAGTCTGGAGTTCAGTGAAGAGTCATGTGCCATGTTGGTCTTGACAAATGTATTATGATAACGTAAGAAGTTAACAATAGGGGAAAATGGGTAGAGTGTATGGAAACTCTTTGTATTCTTTTTGGAACTTTTCTGTAAATCTAAAATTATTCCCACCTAAAAGTTTTATTTTTAAAAAGTGCTCCCTTTTACTCACAGAAGTGTTCAGGTTTAGACAATAAATTATATGAGCACCTGGTCATAAGCCTGGTCCTGCCTGTCTTAGACCATCTGTGCCACTTTAACAGAATACCTGGGACCGGGTCATTTGTAGGGGAAGTCCAAGGTCAAGGCACCAGTGGCTTCAGTCTCTGGTGAGGCCATTGTCTTCCTCCAAAAGGGCACCTTGCACACTACATTCTCCAGAGGGGAGGAAGGTTGGATCCTCACACAGCAGAAGGCGGGAGTGCCAAGAGACAAAAAGGGGTCAAACTCACCATTTTATAAGGGATTTAATCCCACCCATGAGGATTAATCACCTCTCAAAGATTAGTCTCAGAACTAATCACCTCCCAAAGTTCCCACGTCTTAATGTTACAATGACAATTAAATTTCAACATGAGTTTTGGAGGGGATAAACATTCAAACTATAGTTGCCTCTAACCAAGATGTTTTAAGAAAATCACCCATACCTTCTGTCCCCTTTAGTGATGCCAACGGCTCACACACTTATAGCAGTGTAAAGTTTACAAAGTTTAGCATTAGCAAGATGTGCTAGTTAAAGTTTTTGAATCAGAAAGCTAGAGGCTGATGCTTGGGTTCTCCCACTTGCTTGCCAGGTAGTCTTGGGCATGTTACATTCATTCCCTGGGCCTCAGTTTCCATGTCTGTAAAATGAATTCATTGTATGATGACAATGACTAGTCATATTTATCAAGCCATGTCTGGTGTCTGACACTGTAGTGGTGACTCTGATGGGCTACCCAGATTCCCCTTCAGGACTGAAGGACTTATTTCTCCCACTCCCAGCTACTCAGAGAGTTGCCAGCTGTCAGCCCTCTCCAGGGATTGCCCTTGGCTGAAGACAGCTGTCCAGCCCTAGTCAAGCCTGCTTCTGGAGGGTAGCCTGCACACAAATGAGGAGAGTATAAAAGATCCAACTCCCTCATCCCAACTTGCGATGACCTTGAAGGTCATCTCCACTGCTGAGCATCCCTTATGGTTGGCTGAGGCTTTGTTGAGACTGTATTGCAATCCAGTGTCTCCCACCGCCCAGTCCAGCCTTCTTCCCTTCCCCACAAGTGTTGATCCAGAGAGTGCTCCCTGTACATTTCCTGCATGTTAATCTTCATCTCAAAGGCTGCTTCCTGGGGAACTCACCTCACAAAAGGATTGTGAGCCACCTGACCTGCACTGTCGTTCCTAACCCTTAGACCAACTTGTCTTTATAGATGAGATCATTGAGATTAGAGAAGAAAATGGATCTGGCCAAGGACATACAACTAAGAAATGGCGGTGCCACAGATGGAGAAACTGACAGACAGGCCAACTGATCTGCCCACATCAACGAGCTAAAAAAATGGCAAGGCCAGGATTTGGCCCTAGGCCTGCTTAACTCTGAAGACCATGTGCCCAGTCTCCTGCCAGGCCATTTACATCCTCAGGAGGATTGCTACAGCCCCAGGACAGGCGATTGCCTTTTACCACCCTCCTGCCAGACCACACTGCTGCTGTCCCTGCTCCTGTACCCCACTTTTGCTGGGTTGAAAAGGTTGAAAGGGGTACCTTTCACTGCTGCTGTACCCCACCCCAAATTTGCAAAATGAGAATAAGAACAGTATCTACCTTTTCAGGATCTTGTAAGAGTAAATGAGTTAATATAGGTAAAGACCTCAGAACAGTGACTGGCACATAGAGAATCCTATTTAAGTGGCGGGTTAAAAACAAATCATGTAAGTCATGTAAAGCTGCATCTGTGGTGCACTCTAAGGACAGAACGGCAGCTGCCGGTGGACCTCATCGGCTCTCTAAGGGAGTCAGGCTTGACCTGAGCCCTGAAGGAGGAGTAGAGGTTAAGTGAGTAGCAAAGGAACCAGTATGAACAAAAGCTCTGTGGCAGGAGGAACTAAAGAAGGAAGAACTAGCACAGAGGGAAGAAAACTCCAGGCTCAGGGAAAGAATGACAAAAAATAAGGCTGGGTAGGAGGGTGGGAACCTGATTAGAAAAGGCCACTCACTAACTGAGTGATTTTGGACAAGTCACCTTATCTCTCTGAGCCTCACTTAGCTCATCTGCAAAACAGAAATAAACACAGTACCTATCATAAGGTTGTTAAAGGGACTGAGTGAGTCCATATTTGTGAACCACTTAAAATTGCCTTGTACCTAGTAGGTGCCATAAATGTTTGGAGACAACATTAGAACTTTATCTGAAGCACAATGAGAAGACTTAAAGGGGTTTGAATGTAGATGATAGGGTGGGTGTTTAGTAGATGGGAGGGTGGATGGATGCATGGGTAGATGGATAGGTGGGGGAGGTTGAATGAATAGAAGTTTGGTTGAGTGATAGAGGTGGCTGGCTGGGTAGCTGGATGACCAGGCGGGTGGGTGGGAGTGGATGTTGTTTTAATGAACAGAAGTGTCGCTGGGTGGATAAATGGAAGTACTTGAGTGAATGGATGCGTGGCTGGATGTTAAGATGGGTGGCTGGGCAGCTGGAAGCAGCTGAGTGAATGCAGGTGATTGGTGGGTGAGGGGATGGGTGAGTGGTTGAAAGGGTATCTGTATGTTTGAATGGGCATCTGGGTAGTTGGACGGGTGGTTGAGTCGATGAATGGATGGGTGATGAGCTGGTTGAGTAGGTAAAAGGATGAAAAATTGGGTAGGTTGCATGGAATAGATAAGTAAATCTTTGAGTGAATGGGTGGTTGTTCAGGTAGATGTTAGGCTGTTGTTCAGGTGGATGTTCAGGTGTGATGTGGGACTGGAGGTGGGTGTGTGGGTGGAGGGGTTGTTCAGTGAGTGTTAGAGAAGTTAGTCAATGAAGGAATTGGGTGGATTTGGATGGATGTTTGGGTGGTTGACTGCGAGGTTGTGTGGATAGATGGATGACTGGATGACTGGGTGGGTAAACAGGAAGTGGAATGGGTAGGGGAATGGAGTGGATGACTGGAGAGATGGCTGTTCAGGTGGATATTAGAAAGGTTGGGTGAGTGGTAGGGTTAAGTCAGTGGAGGGGCTGGGTGTAATTGAGTGATAGATGGATGGGTGAGTGAACAGGAGCCACCAGCTCCCGAAGAGCCTCCAATTAACCCCTGAAGGTGATGGGGGTAAAAGAAGCAGAATCAGGCTTGGAGACAGGGCCTCCTAGGTTGCCCTGCCCCAGGACCCCTTTCTCCGAGGGGAGGCGACCCCTTCCCACCCCCACCGCTGTCCTACCTGGAGGCGGCAATCTCGGCCTTCTGGCGCGCGATAGCAGCGGCGCGCTGGGCACCCTCCACACTGTGCTCCACTTTCTGGCGGACCTTGTTGCTCTTGAGCTGCAGCATGCGGCGCTTGGTGTCCTTGACCAGCACATTGTGGCGGTACTTGCCCTCCTCGCGGTGGCCGTCGGGCAGCGTGGTGCAGCCATAGCCGTGGCGCAGGTTGTCCAGCCACTCGCCCTCGTAGCGGAGGCCACTGGAGCGTTCGCTCACGCCGAAGCCCGAGCGTTTGTCGTTCTTCCACTCGCCCATGTAGGTCTCGGTGGTGGTGGCGTCGATATCGGCCTCGAAGGGTGCGGCCTCGTCGGCGCCCTCGGCGGCCTCTCCCAGGCTGGCGGTGGACGCGGCGTCGCTGGCGCCCGAGCTGAGGTCGCTCTTAAGGAAGCTGACACGGCTGCGCTGGCTACCCACGGACGTGCGCGACTCTGCGCGCCGCAGCTTGCCCAGCAGCGCGCCCCGCTGGAAGAGGCCGCCGCCCTTGGGCGCCCGCGCGGCCGCCTCGGCATTGGCCAGGAGGCTGAGCGCGAAGCCGCCACGCGGGATGGCGGGCGAGAGCAGCGCGGGGCCGTCGGAAGCCGGCGAGGCGGGCGAGTCCGGGGCCACCGTGCCGTTGCTGTGCTCGCTGCGCAGGGACGACAGCGACGTGCGCAGCGGCGAGCGCACCACCACGGCCATCCCGTAGGGCACGCTCTGGCGCACTCCGTAGCCGTGGCGCATGCCGTTGGTGAACTGGCCTTGGTACGTCCCTGCGGGCGAGGAGAGGGCGCGTCAGTAGGCGGCACGACGGGTCCCCGCGTGTGCACGGTGGCCTGGGAGGGCAAGGGCGGGAGTGGGCAAGGCGGGGTGGGACCGAGAGGCGCAAGGCCGTCTGAGGGTCAGGGTGCACAGTGCTATGAGTGTTTGAGTCTACTCGAGTGTGCAATAACCCGAGTGGGTGAGCCAGGAGGAGCTTGCACGATGGTAGGAATACGTTGGTGGGAACATGGCAAGGTCACAAGTCGTGAACGGATAAGCTAGTGAGTTCGCATGGTAGTGCAAATGTTGGAGAGCATGGGCTTGTGTGTGTATTTGTGCAAGATCGTGCGTACAAGACACTTGTGGGCATGCATATCGGTGTCTTTTGACTATATGAGATCATGAGGTGGGGGCAGGTGGCTCACGCCTGTAATCCCAGCACTTTGGAAGGTGAAGGCGGATGGATCGCTTGAGCTCAGGAGTTCAAGACCAACCTGGGCAACATGGTGAAACCTCTCTCTACAAAAAAATTAGTCAGGCATGGTGGCATGCACCTGTGGTCCCAGCTACTAGAGAGGCTGAGGTGGGAGGATCACCTGAGCCCGGGAGGTCGAGGCTGCAGTGAGCCATGATTGTGCCACTGCACTCCAGCCTGGGCTACAGACTGAGACCCTGTCACACATACACACACACACACAAATCATGAGTGTGCAGGGTAGTGTGTGCACAGTGGGGTGAGTGCCTGAGATCTCACGGAGTTGACATTATGGATGTGTATGAGGTTCTGAGTGTGCAAGGCTATCAGAGTGCCAAAGAACAAAGTAATATGTAGCACTCCAGGCTGAGTGTGTGAGGTGATGGGCATCAGTGAAACCGAGACACTGAGACCGTATGAAACCATATGGAGGAAGGCTAGTGGTGTGTACAAGGTGTCAGCAACTTAGGCCCTGCATGTACACAAGTCCATGAGCTCCTGGGATTGAGATGCCTTATGTTAGCAGCCATCCAAGTCTTATGTGTGTGGAGAGGAAGCAGAGAGTAGTGGTTCAGAGCACAAACTCCAGAGCCAGGCTCCCTGGGTCCAGATCCTGCCTCTGCCCTTACTAGCTGTGTGACCTTGGGCAACTGACTTAACCTCCCTGTACCTTAGCTTCCTTATCTGCCAGAGGTAATAACTGCCTCTTGCCTCCTAGGGTTTTTTTGAGGTTTAAATGAGTTAATGTCTCCGAAAAACTCTGAAAGCAAAGATATGTGTGTGATACTGTGATTCTACAAAGTTGTGCTCACGTGTGAGGTCACCTGAGTTGTATGACAAGCTGATACACAGCTGCCAAAATAACTTCATCCTTCACCCCCATCCTGACATGTAGTTCTCCCCAGGGCTCATCCAAAAACCTTCTCCTATTCTCTCTAGATGATTGCACATCTAGTGTTTTTAAACTGCCATTTATGTCCTGCTGACCCCCCCAAATATATCCCCAACCCCTTCCTCTCCCCTCGGTAGCTCCAGATGTCACCTTGGAAATTTGTGTTCCCTTAGATGGTACACAGCCACCTCCAGCTCACATCTGCCCTCACTCACCCCACACACACACCTGGGCCACAGTCCTGGTCTTTCTTTCCCACAGCAGTGCTGCTGAAAGGCAGTTCTCTGCCTTCATCTTTGTACCTCCACCATGTAGAACGGTACCTGATACATAACGTTCACTGCACCGAAGGCAGAAATTCTGAGGCTTCTTTGTTTTAAACACAAGCTGATACATTCTCCCTGGTTAACAAAAGCCAAAAGGTCTTCCTGCTAATAAATGTCCAGGAGCAAGATGGCTGAGTAGACAACCAAGGAAGGGACTCCTAAACTCACCCCAGCAGACCTGCTGTTGCACTGCTCTTCTCTCTTCCTGGAACCCTTTTCCTCCAGATATCCTTCAAGTCTTTGCTCAATGAGACCTACTCTGACCCCCTGTGATGGTTAATACTGAGTATTAACTTGATTGGATTGAAGGATGCAAAGTATCGATCCTGGGTGTATCTGTGAGGGTGTTGCCAAAGGAGATTAACATTTGAGTCAGTGGGCTGGGGAAGGTGGACTCACCCTTAATCTGGATGGGCACCTTCTAAGCAGCTGCCAGCAAATATAAAGCAGGCAGAAAAATGTGAAAAGCCTAGACTGGCTTAGCCTCCCAGCCTGTATCTTCCTCCAATGCTGCTAGATGCTTCCTGCCCTCGAACATCGGACTCCAAGTTCTTCAGCTTTGGGACTCGGACTGGCTTCCTTGCTGCTCAGCTTGTGGACAGCCCATTGTGGGACCTTGTGATCGTGTGAGTTAATACTCCTTAATAAACTTCCATATATATATATATATATATATATACACACACACACACACATACACACACACATCCTATTAGATCTGTCCCTCTAGAGAACGCTGATGAATACACCACCCTGTTTAAAACTGCAATCTGCTTATTTCACATTGCGTGCCTTTATCAAAACATCTCATATACCCCATAAATATTTAATATATACATCTATTATGAACCCACAAAATTTTTTCCAAAATTGCAATCTGTCTGCACCACCACCCTGCTCACTTATCTACTTTTCCTTATTTTTCCCATAGCACATATCACATTCTAACATACCATATGACTTATTTATTACATTAATTGCTTTTCTCCCTCTGCTAAAATGGAAGCTCCATGAGGGCAGGGATCTTTTCTATTTTGTTCTTGGATGGATTCCAGAACCTGGAACAGTGCCTGGTACACAGAGGTGCTCCGTTAATATCTGCAAAATGGCTGACTGACTAAACCTGTTCAAAAATTCCATCTCATTGGGTGACCTTGGCAATTCCTTTTCTTTAACACCTCCATTGTCTGCCTGTCAATGATGTGTTGGGTGAAGAGCTCTCCAAGGCTTGATCTAACTCTGAGATGCTGAGCTTCTAGGAATTGGTGCACTGTAACTTTGGAGGCGAAGGGGGGCACATCTAGATGCTTCCACACTGCCTGGTCCCTCCTAGCACATTGAGCTCAGGATCCCACTTCTACCCCACCCTGCCTCTTCTGCATGAAGAGCCCCCATTAAGGATCATGTACAATGCCAGGGGCTCACTAAACCTCTCAACAGTCCTGTGAGGTGAGTCCCATGATAATGCGAATTTCCAGGAGGATGCTGGTGATCTGAGAGGTTAAGCAATTTGACCAAGGAAATGGGATCCAAGCCTAAGTCTGTCTGATGGCAGAGTGTTTGCTGCGAGCCCATGGCTCCTAATCCTGGTGTGCATTAGAAGCACCAGTGAAACTTTAAAAGAAAACAACTGATCCTTGGGCTTCACCACCATCAGTTCCTGTTTATTCTGTTGGAAAAGGTCCCTAGTGCTTCCAGCCCCTCTGGACAGCAAGAAAGAACAGCCAGGAGGGAGAGACACCTGGACTCTGTTCCCTTCAATGACCAGCCTCAAAAAACCAAGGATCATGGAATATCAGCAATAAAAGGGCTAAAGAGAAATGGAGAGAGACAGAAATGGAGAAGAAAGCATTGGGCATGATCTCATAGAGGAAGATGCAAATATGACCTCTATTTCATAGGTAGATTGATGTTCAGAGAAGTTATGTGACTTGCCCAAAGTCACACAGTGAGAAAGGAGCAGAACTGGGATTTGAACTAAGATCCAACTTAAGCTAAGGAAGTGGAAAATGGGATTGTATGACAGGTGCAATGAACAGAGAAATGAGAATGTGGTATAGCTGATGAAAAATGGGAAGTTGGATAGATGGGAAACCAACAGGTCGCATTTCCCAAGCTCATTCACGTGTGATCCCATTGGATGGAGGCTGAGGACAGAATGGAATGTGGAGTCATCCTGGCTTCAAATATCATCTAAGCTGGGGAACCTTGGGCAAGTTCCTTCTTTTGATCTTAGTTTTTTTGTCTGGAAAATGGAAAAGTAATACCCACTTTCCAGGGGTCTTTTGAGGATTAAAAATGAGACAACAAAAAATGGAAACAATTCAAATGTCAGTCAGCTGGTACATGGATAAACTAACACAGTGAAGTGCTAGAAAAGAGAGTGTGCTAGAAAAGAGAAGTGCTAGAAAAGTGCAAGAAAAGAGAGCAGGCTGCTGTTACACACAACACATGAATGGGTCTCCAAAACATGCTAAGTGAACAAAGCTAGAGATGAAAGCTGTGTGACTCCAGTTACATGAAAGCCTCAAAAAACAAACAAACAAACTTATAGTGCCAGAAAGTGGATCTGTGGTTGCCAGGGGCTGGGTGTGGAAGGAATAGAATGCAAAAGGGCACAGGGAAACTTTCTGAGTTGATGGAAATGTTCTGCATCTTTTTTTTTTTTTTTTTTTTTTTGGAGGTCGGGGGATGGAGTTTTGCTCTTGTCACCCAGGCTGGAGTGCAATGTTGCAATCTTGGCTCGCTGCAACCTCCGCCTCCTGGGTTCAAGTGATTCTCCTGCCTCAGCCTTCTGAGTAGCTGGGATTACAGGTGTGTGCCACCACCGCCAGCTAATTTTTGCATTTTTAGTAGAGATGGGGTTTCATCATGTTGGCCAGGCTGGTCTCAAACTCCTGACCTCAAGGTGATCCACCCACCTCACCTCCCAAAGTGTTGGGATTGCAGGCGTGAGCTACTGCGCCCAGCCAAATGTTCTGCATTTTAATTGTGCTGATGGTTTACACAAGCGTGTACATCTGTCACACCTGTACATTTCAAATGCATTTTATCATATGAAAATTACACCTTGATAAAGTTGATTTTTGTAATGTAAATAAATAAATTGCAAAGAAGCTTTTCAGGAAAAAAAAAAAAAAACCCAGCATAGCATTCTGCAAATGTCTATCAGGAAAGTCATCAGCTCTACTTTCCAAATGAATCCAGAATCCAGCCACTTCTCACCACCTCCACTTCGACTAGATGGTGGTCTGTGCCACTGTTCTCTCTCACCTGGATTTTCATAGTCACTGCCATACTGGTCTCCTGATTCCACTCTTGCCCCTCTATCCATCCCCAACACAGCAATCGGAGGGATTTTGTTCACATGCGTTAAGTCAGATCACGACACTGCACTGACCCTTCTCACTCAGAAGAAAAGCTGAAGTCCTTAGTGACCCACAGGCCCTACCTGACTTCATCTCCATTCACTCCTCTGTGCTCCTCTCCCCCCATCCTCCCCTTTCCCTCACTGCACTCTAGCCACGAAGACTGCTTTGCTGCTGCACAGGGGCCATGGAACCACCTCAGGGCCTTGGTATTGCTGTTCCCTCTACATGTAATGCCCTTCCTCCAGATACCTACATGGCTCACCCTCTTGCCGTCTTCAAGCCTTCACTCAAATGTCATCTTCTCAGCGAAGCCACCCGTGACCACCGTATTTAAGATTCAACCCCTGCCCAAGGTCTTCTATCTCCCTTCCTTGCTTTATTTTTCCTAGAGCATATCTAATGCAACATACATTTTGCTTTTTCTTGTGTTATTGACCATCCCCCCTCACTGGCATGCGAGCTCCTTAAAGGCAAGGATTCTTTTCTTTTTTTGTTCACTGTGGTATCCTCAGTGCCTCGAACTGTGCCAAATAGGTACTCAGTAAATATGTGTTGGATGAATGAATGCATGAATGAACAGCAGGCATTCCATAACTGTTTATTCTCTTCTTTCTGTTTTGTCCATCTGCAAACAGCTCTGTGGAAGTGACAGCTCTGGGGAGGTATTTTATGGTTCCTGTTTTACAGATCAGAAAAAACTAAGGCCCATCAAGGACAAAGGACTCATCCAAGATGACACAGCTAATAAATATGCCAGAGGCAAACTCACATCCATGTCTGGCTATGCTCCTCTACTTCTCAGAAGAAATTTTAAAAAATGAAAGGGAAAAGTGAACAGGCAGAGAGCAGAGAAGATGGTAAACTGGGAGAAAGAGACAAGACATCTAATCTCTGGGTTGGACAACTTTATGAAATTAAATCAACCAACCTACCTTTAGCTTCAGTTTGGCATGAGATGGGCTGATGTAGTCCCTTTAAGCCCAAGAAAAACTGAGATTGCAACAGGAGAGCAGCTCTTGGCCACCAGTTGGGAAGGAAACAGTCAGGCTATATTAGGAAACTTACAAGCAAGTGGCAAGAGGCACAGACACCCAGGGGAGGCTGGGAGTGACAGGGCCCTGGGAAGGGGAAAAACCAACTCCTGAGGCCACCCCCACTCCAACTCCCTCCAAGACAGGACAGTTCTCCCTGGAGACAGGAAGAATGCATCCACAGAGGGAGAGAGGGAGGCCTCTGCCCATGGCCATCTGGCTGAGAGGGGCCGTCTGCAGAAGGAAGGGCCTCCTCCGATACCCTTTGGACTGCCTCCTCACTGAGCTTTGTAAACCCTGCAGGGCTTCCCACTGTCCCAAAGGAAACGGGGGAGATCCCCAACAGCCCACAAAACCTGGCAGGGGCCGCCCCTGCCACCTCCCCTGCCTCGTCTTGGACTGCTCACCACTCACACTCGCCTTCCCACCTTGGGGCCTTTGCACAAGCTTTCCCCATTTCTTCACATGCTCTTCTCTTCCCTCTTCCCCTGGCCAACTTCTATTGACAGTTCTAGCTTTGGCTTAAACGTGATTTCATCCAGGAAGATTTCTTGAGCCCCATTCCCTGAGTGCTGCTGGAAACAGCCACATGTTATCATGTCATCCATTTTTCTTAGCACTTTCCACAGGTGCCGTTGAATAATTATCATGACCATTTGTTCACCAGAAGCCTTCCCTGCTTGTCTTTGCCTTCCAAGAGGGAGGAAGCTTTGTCTACCTTATTCTTGCTAAGATGCTAAGATCCTGGCATCTAGCACAGTTCCCAGGCCCAAGGAAATCCTCGGTAAGCATCCGATGAATTTTCAAGTCTTTTCCTGAATGACACTCTTATGTCCTTTGAGAGGCAGGAAACCCATCTTTTTTCCCTCATGACTCGGCATGCAGTAGGTGCTCAGTAGTGGACAGCACTGGCTGCCAAGGGTGTTCAGGTCCAGATTCAGCAGTTCAAGCCCTGGGAGTTATTGGTGTACATGTAAAATGCTGGTGAAGGCCATAACCATGGCAAAAATACGGTCCTGTCCCCCCGATAGGACTCCCGAAATTAATAAAACCTAAATATAGCTTTCTCCTTGCAGTTGCTCTTCTGGTGAGTATAGAATAACAGGGATTTAAGTCTAAACTCTGACGTTGAATAGTTCTAAGACATGCATAAACTATTTAAGCCTGCGGAGCCTCAGTTTGTCATTCTGTAAAATGGAAATCATGATACCTTCTTCATCTGGTTGTTCATACAACCCTTTGCATTTGACAAGCTAGATGAAGACCATGCATTCTTCTAGCTAGGTGCTGGGATACAGCCATGAACTAAGTGGACATGATCGCTGCCAGCAAGGGGCTCAGAGTCTTGTGCCAGGGATAGACTAAATATAATTAACCAATCACAGAAATAAATGCAGCCATGGCAGCAGTCCAGATGAGAGGTGATGCCCCAGGTCTTGAGTGGCAGGGAGTGGGGAGGGTGGGTTGAAGATTAAGTAAACTGTGTGTGAGGCAGCTAGCTCAGTGCCTAGGATATAGTAAGTGTTCAATAAACCCTAGATTTTTGACAGGTCAGAGTCTTTGCCCAGAAAGGATTAACTGGAAAGATGAAAAGGAGCCACAGAAGACAGAGAGAGCTCAGGAAGAAAATGAGACCAGCTCCAATTTTCTGCCTGGGTCCAGTTGTTTGTAAGAAAGCATGTTTGTGCTCTGGAATACTCAGATTTTGAATATTCCAGAATTTTTAAAAATTCACACAAAAAGAATGGAAAATATCTCATTAATGATTGTATATTGTTTACACACAAAAAAGATAATATTGTGGATAATGAGTTAAATAAAATGTATTATTAAAATTAATTTCACCTTTTTAAATATGGCTACTAAAAATTTTTAAATTACATACATAGTTCATATTATACTTCCATTAGAAAGTTCTGGTTTAAGTCATTTGGAGTTAGGGTTTTCCTTGACCTGCAGACAAAAGAGTATCTTAATGGATACAGGTAACATCATTTTGATTTTACAGTTGGAAAAGCCGAAACTAAGAATTTTAATGACTTGCTCATATTAACACAATGTGGCAGTTGTTGGCAATCACAGCCAAGCGTCCTGACTAGTGCTTTCACCTCTAAGAATATGAGAACTTCCCTTACAAGTTAAAAGTTCCAAAATTCTCACCCAAATCTCAGCTCTGAAGAAAGCGTGACCATTTCGGAAATGCAAGTGCTATGGTTCAGATGTTTGTCCCCTCCAAACTTCATGTTGAAATGTTATCCTCAGTGTTGGAGGTGGGGACTAATGGGAGGTGTTTGGGTCATGGGGGCAGATCCCTCATGAATAGATTAATGCCCTCCCTTGGGGGTGAGTGAGTTTCTGCTCTGTTAATTCCCACAAGAGCTGGTTGTTACAAAGAGCCTGGCACCTTTTCACTCTCACTCTTGCTTCCACTCTTGCCATGTGATCTCTGCACACACCAGCTCCCCTTCACCTTCTGCCATGAGTGGAAGCAGCCTGAGGCCCTTATCAGAGGTAGATGCTCCACCTTGAACTTTCCAGCCACCAGAATTGTTAATCAAATAAACCTTTTTTCTTTGTAAATTACCTGGCCTTGGGTATTTTTTTTTTTTTTTGAGATAGAGTCTTGCTCTGTTGCCCAGGCTGGAGTGCAGTAGTGTGATCTTGGCTCACTGCAACCACTGCCTCCCAGGTTTAAGCAATTCTCCTGCCTCAGCCTCCCAAGTAGCTGGGACTACAGGTTCCTGCCACCATGCCCAGCTAATTTTTTGTAGTTTTAGTAGAGACGGGGTTTTTCACTGTATTGGCCAGGCTAGTCTCGAACTCCTGACCTCATGATCCGCCTGCCTTGGCCTCCCAAAGTGCTGGGATTACAGGCATGAGCCACCACACCTGGCCCTCAGGTATTCTTTTACAGCAACACAAAATTGACTAAGACACCAAGGAAAAGCTGGGAGATCCAGAATCCAGTTTGAGACATCGAAGAGACATATGGGCCAGACCAGGATTCTGCCTCCAAATACAGAATGGACACTGAGAACACCACCCCATCTGGCCAGTGACACCTTCCTATTTCTAGGGAACTATCTGAGGTTGGAAGATCAGTGTGCCTGGGTGCTACAGTTTAATGTTTGTCCCCCTAAAAAAACTCAAATTGAAACTTAATCCCCAATGTGGCAGTATTGAGAGGTGGGGCCTTTAAGAGGTGATTAATCCACTCATGGATTCATGGTTTAATTGGTTATGGGAGTGGGGCTGGTGGCTTTATAAGAAGAGGAAGAGAGATCTGAGCTAGCACACTCGGCCCTCTCATCACATGACACCCTGTGCCACCTTGGGACTCTGCAGAGAGTCTCCACCAGTAAGAATGCCACTCCTGATATGACCCCTTGACCTTGGACTGCCTAGCCTCCAGAACTCTAGGAAATACATTTTGTTTCTTATAAACTACACAGTTTCAGGTATTCTGTTATAAGTAACAGAAAGCAGACTAACACACTGGAGAACTGAACAGAGATGGAGAGAAGGAACGAGGACTAGCTCCTTTCTAGGAGTCCCCATTGCCTATAGAAGTCCTTACCTGATAGTCCAGTTCCTTCATGACCTGGTTCCAAGTCACTTTCTCAGCCTCGTCTTCCCAAATCCTTCATAGCCCAGTTTCAAACCACCTCCTTCAGGGAACCACCTTCCTTCCTCCAAATTCTCATTGCCCAAGACATTGATCACTTCTTACTTCCCATGGCAGCTCTCTTGTCTTTATCTTGCCTGTTTTGTCTACCAGCCATCGCTGATCCTTCTCCAAGTCCTCTCACATAGTACCAGATGTTGGCATAAGATCTTTGGGTGGCCCATAGAAGTGTCATCAACAAATTTCAGACAGTGTTTAAGATGGAGCATGGCAGATACAGAGTGAGAATCAGAGAGTCCAGGGGTTAATGGCTCTTGTCCAAGCATACCAAGATCAGACCAGGTGAACCAGAAATGCTCACTGTGGTCAGCACACATGCCCATGCCACAGACACCACACAGATGCTCCTGATTATAAGGGACTCATAGCTTGGCTCTAACCCACCTTGATAAAGACTATGGACCCAGCATCCCAGAGAAAGTAAGCCAGGGCTAAGACATCTTTGGAGGTAGCAAAGAATAAAGGAAATCACATGGTCTTCAGATAGACCTGACTGTGAATATCTCTTTAATTTTGCTCAATATATTGTTAAAATGAATAGATAAGAAAGTATCCTAACAGATACAGGCATCATCATTTCGATGTTACAATTGGAAAAACTGAAACTAAGAATTTAAATGACTCTCATGATGACGCACTGCGATACTCCTTAATTCTCTTGGTCTCCACCCTATCTGTCTAGTCCAAGCCACATCCTTTTCTCCCTCGATGATGACAGTAGTATCCTCCCTGCCCCCCACTTCAGTTGACCCTTTGCTGCTGCCACTCATCTTCTTCATAAGATGCAACTCTCAGCAGGTTACTCCCCATCTTAAAACCCTGCAGTAACTTCCCAGTGCCTTGAGGAGTGTCTCAGGTCAGGATCCCTAGGGAAAACATTCTGAAGCTGAGATGATGTGTGGGAGATTTAGCGGGGAGTGCTCTCAGGCAGAGCACGTGTAAGGAAGGAAGCAGGATTTGGCAGTGGAAGAAGCTGAACATCTGCAACAGAATATTCAACTGATCCCAGGGGGATTTAAGCTGGTATAGCCCTTCAGCGTTGCCCAAAATCAAAGCAAGGGGGCCAGGTCATTACAGTCATTAGATGTGAAGGAGGCAGCTCCCTTTGTTGGAGAGAAATACCCAGCCAGGATCTGTCAGCTGCTAACACTCCTGGCAGCTCGGGGAATGTGTCCCTGGTCCTAAGGAGTGTCTGAAGGGGTAGCCTAGAATCTACTAGAAGGATGAAGTTCAAGCTCCTCACTGTGACCCACAAAACCCTCATGATCTGGGCTTTGCCAATCTCTCCAGCCTCGTCCACCCTACTCTCTCTCTCTGAGTCTGTGCTCCAGCCTTTTCTGGAACACAGCATGCTCAGGTCCCACCTCCAAGCCTTTGCATTTGCTGTCCCTTCTGCCTGCCTGTGCGGCCTCCCCTGTCACCCAGTTTACCTCTATTCATCCTGCATATCTCAGCTCAAACATCACTTCCTCAAGGACACCTTCTCTGATTATCAGACCAGACCAGGTTTCCCTGTTATCAGTTCATAAATTCTTCTATTTTTCCTTCAAAATATGTATCACATTTTGTATTTAAGTAACTGTTAGATGCCGGTCTCTGCTGTTAAGATACATGCACTTGGGGGCAGGGACAGGTCTGACTCGCCCACCACAGCATCCCCAGCACTCCATGCAGGGACTCACACATGGAAGACATTCAACAGATACTGTCAAATGCATTAATAAGCACAGGCTTTGAATAAGGTCTCTTTGAGTCTGTCTCCTCTCAGTAAAGTGAGCATAGCAAGTTTCCTTTGCAAGGTTGCTGTATTACATGGTTTATCTAGCAGAGATCTCAGGCTCTCAACAAAGGTTGGCTCCTTTCACTTCATGGGAAAAGACTGTAGGGTGACCAGTCATCCCAGTTTGCCTATGTCTGAGAGGTTTCCTGGGATGTGGAACTTTCAGTGCTAATACCGGGCAGTTTCAGGCAAATTGAGATGGCTGATCACCCTAAATTGGGGTGAGAAGGAAAAAGAGGCATTTCATATTAGTACAATAGTCAGGATATAGTAGCAAACCAGCTCTTTAGGACAAACCAACCAACCAACCTCAGTTTGTACTATTAGTCAGTTTCCACTGTGTAAATACGCCCACCATGACTGCAAAGTTCCTGAGTTCTCATGAGCCAGTAGGAGCTGGCTCTAGTAACCTGTATGTGTGTATATATAAATATTTTTTGTTTTGTTTTGTTTTGTTTCGTTTTGAGACAGAGTCTCACTCTGTAATCCAAGCTGGAGTGCAGTGGCACAATCACAGCTCATTGCAGCCTCAACCTCCTGGGCTAAAGTGATCCTCCCACCTCAGCCTCCCAAGCAACTGGGACCACAGGTGCATGCCATCACGCTGGCTAATTTTATTTTTTGTAGAGATGTGGTCTCGCTATGTTGCCGAGGCTGCTCTTGAACTCCTGGACTCAAGCAATCCTCCTGTCTCAACCTCCCAAAGTGTTGCAATCACAGACAGGAGCCACCAAGCCCAGCTCAATAACCCATATTTAATATGAGCTCTCAGGTTTCTATTGCAAATGTGCCACACAGCCATAGACAACCTCAAATGTGGTGCAAGTGAGAATATTTCAATCCTGAGAAGGTCACAGCTGGAGTGGAGCTTGGAGATTAAAACCGCTTTTATAAAACTTATGACAGTGAAAAAAATCTGACATAAAAATATTTAACAGTAAAAAAAATCGATATAACTGACTCCATCTTACTTCTAACCTCACAAGCTAACTGTCTTCATTCATGCCTGGACATAGACCAAACTAACTATTCAAAAATTGAGTTAATAGTTTAAGACAAAAATAGTTAACAGTCCTTTCCTGAAACTAACCCCCTCTTTACTCAGAGACCAAAACTGCCTTTATAAAATTATGACTCCAGAGAAATATAGCCAGAGGTTACAGAACTTGTAACCTCCCCAGCGACTCCTATAGATAACATCACTACTGTCAAAACCTAAAATTGGCCTTTAAAATATTTTTTGAACTTTTACATTCTGACGATTCTACCCAGACCTGTGACTCATAGCAAAAAACTAATTCAACCAGTCCTATAACCCCCACCCCGAAACTGCCTCAGTATAAAAAAGCCAGCTTCGACTTCCTATAATTCCATCCCCAATCCAACCAATCAACATTTCCCTCTCCCTAGCCCCCTGCCCGCCAAACTATCCTTAAAAAATGCTACCTTCCAAACTTTCAGAGACATAAATTTAAATAATAAACCCCCATCTTCCCACTTGACTAGCCCTACATTTATTAAACTCTTCCTCTACTATAATACCATTGTCCTAATAAGTTAATTTTATCCATACAACAAACAAACAAAGGCCGGGTGCTGTGGCTTACACCTGTAATCCTAGCACTTTGAGAGGCCAAGGTGGGTGGGTCACGAGGTCAGGAGTTCAAGAGCATCCTGGCCAACATGGCAAAATCCTGTCTCTACTAAAAACACAAAAATTAGCCTGGCGTGGTGGTGCATGCCTGTAATCCCAGCTACTCAGGAGGCTGAGGCAGAGAATTGCTTGAACCCAGGAGACGGAGGTTGCAGTTAGCCGAGATCGTACCACTGCACTACAGCCTGGGCGACTGAGGCAGAGAATTGCTTGAACCCAGGAGACGGAGGTTGCAGTTAGCCGAGATCGTACCACTGCACTACAGCCTGGGCGACTGAGAGAGACTCCGTCTCAAAACAAACAAACAAACAATTCATCAGACGATGATAAGATCTTCTAGTCCAAGCCCATAAGTAATCCATCACATAGCCACTTATTCCCCATCCTGTGTCCACAACTGACATTGCTAATGGGTCATGAGGCTGAGTAGCACTATAGCCTACAGTCCCCACTCACCACTTCCACGGGTAGCCACACCCAATTAGCCAGTGTTGTGCGTGAGAAAATCTGCTTACCTTCATGGGTAAGTGTAGTCTTATTCCTTCATTATACGGGGAAGGAAGCTTAGGCTCAGAGAGGTAGAGGGACCTGCCCAAGGCCACACAGCCCAGGAGTAGCTCAGCTGGGACTGAAGAACAGGTCCCTTGCCTCAATTGCTCTTTCAACGCTGCCTTGCATTGAAAAGCTGAGTACCCAGAGTGGGGAGAAACAAAGGGAGGCCATCCAGGATTCTGAGGCTACATTCTGGAAAACTGTGCTTAGACACCCCCACCCCCAACCCTTTTTGCATCCTGAGGGCTCCTTATTACGTCTACATGTAAATACTGTTTGTACGGAGGAAGCACTTTTTAAAAATTGCAAAAGTTGGGCCAGGTGCAGTGGCTCACGCCTGCAATCCCAGCACTTTGGGAGGCCAAGGCAGGCAGATCACTTGAGGTCAGGAGTTTGCGACCAGCCTGTCCAACATGGTGAAACCCCGTCTCTACTAAAAATACAAAAATTAGCCAGGTGTGGTGGCGCTTGCCTGTAATCCCAGCTACTCGGGAGGCTGAGGCAGGAGAATCGCTTGAACCCAAGAAGCGGAGGTTGCAGTAAGCCAGGTGTGGTGGCTCATGGCTGTAATCCCAGCACTTTGGGAAGCTGAGGTGGGTGGATCTCTTGAGCTCAGGAGTTCAAGACCAACCTGGTCAACCCCTGTCTCTACTGAAACTACAAAAAAGTAGCCGGTTGTGGTGGTGCACGTCTGTGGTCCCAGCTACTCAGGAGGCTGACATGGGAGGATTGCTTGAGCCCCGTGCAGGGGTGGAGGTTGCGGTGGGCCAAGATCCCTCCTGCACTCCAGTCTGGGTAACAGAGTGAGACCCTGTCTCAAATTTAAAAAAAAGAAAACAAAATTTTAAAAGTCATATGCTCATTGCAAAAAAAATCCAAACAAGAGAAGAGTATATAAAAGAAAACACCTTTGTCCGGTCTCCCTAGGGTAACTCCTGTTAATGATTTAGATCCTTCCAGGCCTTTTTCTGCCAATTTGCAACTGTATACTTATCACAAATAGACTAAAAGATTAGCTGTTCACCAGTCTGCCACTGACCCCATCTCTGAGAACACTACCTAGCACCTAGCAGGCACTCAATAAATATTTGCCAAATGGCTTTTGTTCACTTATAATGCCTTAGATTTCTTTCTGTATGAATGTAGGTGGGTCCACCTCTGTCTTTTTAAAGGCCTGTTGTACTTCATCACATGGTCTCATAAATTAATTTAACAGTCCCTTCGGTGAGCATTTAGACTGCGTTACATTTTTCCCGTAACAATCCCAAGGCCTTGCTCTCTGGCTCGCCTGCAAGGCTGGCACCAAAGTCCCTTCCCATGGCTTCCAAATGCTGCTGTCCATCAAATCTCCATAGTCTCTGGTTTCCTGGGATCACCAACAGACAACCCGAAGCCGAAGCGGAGGAGCTGGCGGCATTTGGGACCAGCTCCCAGGAGCAGGGTCAGGTTGCAGCGGGTGGATGACAAGTCCCTGAGCCCGCAAGGCTCCACCACCCCTACATCCAGAGGCTGCTGCCCCAGATGATGCCCCGTGGCTCACCCCCAGAAGCAGGGGATTAACCAGGAGGCATCTCCTGGGTGCTGACAGCCCTGGAGCCTGTGGCCTGGGGAAAAGGCCCATTTCCAAGCCTTGGGTCAGCTCAGCAACCCTAAGGGCCTTGGAGAGCAGAAATGATTGTGTGTGCAGAAGGCAAGAAAGGTCAAGGGGAGAGGGTCTAAAAGGAGACCCACCTACCTGTGCACAGGCCTGCCCAGAAACCCAATGCCCATGGACACTTCCAACAGGCATCTCTCACCCATGGTGTCCAGTACTGAACTCCTGACCTTCCCTCCTCAAACCCTCACCCCATCTCAGTTCATGGCAACGCCATCCTTCCATGGTTCAGGCAAAAGCCTTGGGACCATCTTTAACTCCTCTTTCTCTCAATCCTATCCAGTCTATAAGTTTTGCTTCAAAATGTGTCTTCTCACCACCTCTGCTACTACAAGGTAGTGGTGCAAACCACCATCTTCTCACCAGTAATAATTGTAATAAACTCACTAGCAGGTCTCCATGCCACCTCCCCCTCACCTAATACCTATTTTCCCAAAACAGCCTTTTCTCAACACAATAGCTAAAAGAATCTCATCAAATGGGTCAGATCCTGTCTGTCTTTTTTTTTTTTTAGAGACAGGGTCTCACTATGTTGCCCAGACTGGTCTTGAATTCCTGGGCTCAAGCAATCCTCCTGCCTTGGCCTCTTAAAGCGCTGGCCTTCTCTGTACATCCCATCAAGGGTACATACTGTAGGTTTGTCTGTCACTGATGATGTTAAATTTGATCACTTTGTTAAAAGGTAGCCATAGGCCGGGCACAGTGGCTCATGCCTGTAATCCCAGCAATTTGGGAAGCTGAGGCAGGCGGATGGCTTGGGCTCAGAAGTTTGAGACCAGCCAGGGCAACATGGAGAAACCCCGTCTCTACAAAAAAATTAGCCAGGCATGGTGATGTGTGCCTGTAATCCTAGGTACTTGCAGGCTGGGGTGGGAGGATCACTTGAGCCCAGGAGGTCGAGGCTGCAGTGAGCCGTGATTGTACCATTGCACTCCAGCCTTGGTGACAGAGCAAGACCCTGTTAAAAAAAAAAAAGAAAAAAAAGTACCCATAAAGGATTCCAATTTAATTAAAAATAGAAATAATAAAAACATGGTGCATGCCATCCAGAGTGTCCCCTGCAGGCTGCATGCAGCTGTCCAGCCTCCATGTGTGACTCCAGCTCTACCCCATCCACAGCAATGGGCAGCCAGCATTGGCAGGAAGACCTCCAGGCACAAGGTGCTCATTCCTGGCCTGGAGCAGGGGTCACTCTGGAGTTCCTAGCACACCTGGGCTGCTCTGTGGATTCTGCCAGGCACAGATCTGTGCCAGGCACCTCTCATCAGTTCCCTTTAAGCAGGGAGTGAAAGTTACACGGGAGGGAGGTGTGCCAGCCCTAACTTCTCTCCTACTCTGTGGCTTCAGCTCGGGAGGGGATAGGTGAGAACAAGGATAACCCTCCAAGGCAGGAAGTCTATGGCAGGAAGCAACCCTGTCCCCCTCGCCCCACACCCCACCTTCAACCAGGGCCCTCAGAAAATGAGACTCGGCATTCCTCATGAGGGTGTGGAGGGCAGGGCCTGCTCCGGGGAACAGCTGCTGGGCACGGAATTAGCAGGCCCTGGAAACAAGCAAGCTCGATGAATCCCAGAAGCCTGGCCTTGGACAGGGGCACGTCTGCAGAGATTTGGCCAATCGGGCACATGAATCACTGAAAACAAGGCCGTGGACAGGAAAGACTAATACGGTCCGCTTTTCTGTCCTGCTTAGGGTCTGCTGTGCTCTCCTGGGGTCTCCATAGAATGCCCAGAAGCTGCCAAGACAGCAGCTCAGCTGACTGTCACGCTGATGCCTGGCTGTGAACTGGGACATGAGATTTCCAAGATGAGGTTAAATTATGCTGATTCTACATTCGAAATGGAATCATGTCTGGCATGGATTCCATCTACACTGGCAGGACTCCAGGCAGAACTAAGCGAATCAAAGTCTTGTCTTATTTACTGTTCCAAAGTCAAAAACTCGTTTTTGTCCTCAAATATCCTCCCGAAGACAGTGACAGCTATGGTTCAGGCCATCCTGAATTAATTCACCCTTTGGAATGTGAAGGAAATACGGGAATATATATTTTGGCATTTCCTATGTGCCAGGCATGATGCTAAGTGCTTCATTATCTTGTTTCATTGTCTCGACCATATTCTGAGGGCGATTTTAACACATCCCTAAAGGAAAAAAGGAAACAGAAGCTCAGGGAGGTTACATGGTGCACCCAGGTTCATATGGTTAAGAACCGGCACAGCTGGGATTTGAACCCAGATCTGGCTACTGTAAGTCTCAGATGCTTAAATATCACATGTCTTCCTTTAGTAATATCAGATTCTCTCAGGGCCTCTACACTTGATTTTCAATAACAGTCAAACTATTTTAAGTTAAAAGAGATTCCTTTTCACCTGAAAAACAAAAACAAAAAGATCCACTAGAACTAAGAAATTAACTGAGCAAGGTAAAAGAATTCAAAGTCAATATACAAAAATAGTTGTATTTCTATAAACTAGCAGTGAACAATTGAAAAAGTAAAATGTTAAATGCCATTTACAATAGCACAGAAAATAAAATATCTAGGGATAAAATTAACAAAAGATGTGTAAGACATTGAATTCTCTAAAACATTGCTGCGTGAAATTAAAGAAAACCTAAACAAATAGGGATATATACCATGTTCACGGGTTGGAAGCCTCACTGCTAATAAGATGTCCATTCTCTCAAACTGATCTATAGATTTAATACAGTCTTCATCAAAATCCCAGCAGGCCTTTTTCAGAAATCAAGAGGCTGGTTTTCTTTTGTTTGTTTGTTTTGTTTTGTTTTTGTTTTTGAGACAGGGTCTCACTCTGTTGCCCAGGCTGAAGAAGCTGGTTTTAAAATGGAAATGATCTAGAATAATCCAATTTTGAACAGGAAGAGCAAAGTTGAAGAATTTACTCTGATTTTATGACAATATAAAGCTACAGTAACCAAGGCAGCATGACATTGGCATAAAGATAGACAAACTGATCAACAGAAAAGATATTCTATTATGCAAATAAATAAATAAATATGGAAGTTAAGTTCCTTCAAGCTTATCTCTGCAAGGAACATGTATCACAGGCCCAGAGAATGTGATACCAGGTACTTACTGCTCAGTCCTCCAGCCTGGCAAAATCACGTAACTCCCGTGTTCAGAGTCAATTGGACTAAAATTAGCTTAAGTCATAAGCTTTGAGCAGAAGAAAGAAAACTGGATCCAGAGGGCAGAAGCTTGGGTTTTTGACCCAATCGTCATAATTAAACATAAAGTCTCAACTTTTCAGCATGTAACAATAATAATAGTAGTAGTAGTAATAAAAGCACTAACACATGCCATACCCTGTTCTAAGAGCTTTACATGGATCAGGGCCTCATTTAATTCTCTCAACAAAATAGAATAAAAGAGAAAATAGCAAGCATTGCACCTAGGAAGGGAAATCTTGTTCCGTGACGGTTTGTTTCAATTTTACATTCTTTTTAGATGTGTATAGGTATAGAATTACAATGTAAAATACATATTTTTTTGCATTCACTGCCAGGGAAGGAATAAAACACATATCTTATAGTGGGATTGCAATTATAACAGTTTACAAGCCACTAGGGTAGTAGATGAGAGGGTTATGAGGTAACCCAAGTGATACAATGCCCATAAGACTCTTAGCCGGAGTCTGGTACATAGTAAAGGCATATTAACTAGTAGCCAGGCACAGTTATTACTATTGTCAAGGCCAGCTTCATGGGTGCTGGAACCATGCAGTCTCGTAGGACCCAGCACTCAGAAGGGCCCTGCGCCTGGGTTAATGCTCTGTTGTCCCCATCTTAAAATTCTTAATGATTTTAAAGAAGGGGTCCACATTTTCATTTTGCACTGGGTCTCACAAATTATGAAGCATGTCCTAGTCTGTATCATTGTTTACCATTTATTATTTAAAATATTTATAATACAAAATGTTTAATGATCACTTATTATTATCAAATTGCATCTCTGCTTCTTATTAGCTAGACGACCTTGAGTGAGGTACTTGCATGATCTCCATGTCAGTTTCCTCATATGTAAAACAGGAGCCGTAACTACTTCTCCATGAGGTTGTTGTGTGAAGTTTTAAACAATACAACAGGCTGGGTGCAGTGGCTCACCCCTGTAATCCCAGCACTTTGGGAGGCCAAGGCAGGGGGATCACCTGAGGTCAGGAGCTCGAGACTAGCCTGGCCAAAATGGTGAAATCCCATCTCTACTAAAACAAAAAGTTAGCTGGGCATGGTGGCACATGCCTGTAGTCACAGCTACTGAGGAGGCTGAGGCAGGAGAATTGCTTGAATCCAGGAGGCAGAGGTTACAGTGAGCCAAGATCGCGCCATTGTACCCCAGCCTGGGTGACAAGAGCGGAATTCCGTCTCAAAAAATAAATAAATAAGTAACATAACATACCTCAAGTACCTCAAGTGCTAGGAATGGTGCCTGGGACTTAGTAAGCACTCCGAAAATATTAACTATCATTATTATTATTATATTTATTTTATTTTTTTTTGACACAGTGTCTCATTCTGTTGCGTAGCCTGGAGTGCAGTAGCGTGATCATGGCTCACTGCAGCCTCGACCTCCCGGGCTCAAGCGATCCTCCCACCTTAGCCTCTCAAGTAGTTGGGACTATAGGCATGTGCCACCATGTCCAGCTAATTTTTGTATTTTTCTTTTTTGTAGAGATGGGGTTTCACCATGTTGCCCAGGCTGGTCTTGAACTCCTGGGCTCCAGCAATCTGCCCACCTTGGCCTTACTGTTATTATTTTTATTAGCTTTATGGAAAAAAGTCAACTTTGGGCTTGATTCTTCCAGTGCACATTTTGGGGTGGGATTAATAAAGTCATCAGTGGTTCTGGAACTTATTTGAGCCAGAGATGACTTGGAGAATCTGAGACTATGTGAGAAAATGCCTCCCAGAAAAACACAGATAGTCTTGCACATATGTTCACATCACGCCTGAAGTTTCAGGGTATTTATGGGTCTCTGAGGCCGACACAGGGGCCCCAGGACCAAGAACCTCAGAAAATAACAAGCACTAAGGACTCTAGGAGGTCCAGAGTCCGCGAGTGTCTCGGTGGGAACAGCCAGCCAGCCACGCAACAGGCACATAACTCTTTCAGGGCTGGGGCGTGTGCGGATGCTTTAAGTCAGCAGCTGTTTTTAGCTTTGCTATATATGGCCAGGGGCGGAATGAGGGCTATAGGAGGGGGAGGGGTGCCAAGCAGCTTACAACAGGGTTTGGGAGGCCAGAGCTCCTGCACCAGCCCCACCTTCCCCTTCCCATGCGAGAGCTGGAGAGCTTATCCTCAGACCAAAGAGAAAGCCTAGAGGACAGGGAGGGGTCTGCGAGATGGGAATGACAGGGCTTTGAAGAAGACGCCAAGTCAAGTCACCTTAGAACAATGAGTGTCAAACTTTTTGGACCATGACTTGCAGTAAGAAACACACTTTACAATGCAAAACACACATACATGCAGACACTTTTAAACACACACACACTCTCACACATTGTGTGTGTGCATATGTATGTGTATCTCGCCAACTGAATAAATCTTTCAGAAAATAATACTTTATCTTATTCTCTGTGAAATACTCCGCTACTTTTCTATTCTGTTCTGTTCTTTCCTTTTGAAAAATGCAGGTCCTGACCCGCTGAATTGACTTCACCACCCACTAATGCGTTGTCCTCTCCAGTTTGGAAAACTGCTGTTTCCCTTGTAGCATTTGACTGCAAGAAAAGGAGGGCAGTGGAGAAGACTTCTGAACCTTTGAGGATAAGATGCAAGTTTCAGCTTTATCTCCTAGCTGGATGGCAAGTTTTGGACCTCCCAGCTTTTGCACGCTCTGTCCTCTCGTCCTGGAGTCTCCCTCCGCCCTCGTCACCTGGCTCACTCCTGCACATATGTCGGGGCTTGGCTTGCAGCTGACTTCAGGAAGCCTCCCTGAATGCCTGCGTCTGGTCAGCTGCCCACTCTGGCTTTGTTACTCCCCTGTCTGTCCCTGCCTAGCACCCAACACAGAACAGCAGGACAATTTCCTGTTAGATTTGCTGTGAAGACAGGGAGCGTTTCCCTTCTGCTTATTCCTACGCCGCAGGTGTAGCGTAGTGCTAGCTGCATCGGAGTCCCTAAATAAATATTTACTGGATGAATTAATAATAGGTAATAGTAATAAGAGCAACCACCATTTACTAAGTACTCATTCATCCCAGGAGAAATCTTTTGAGAGATTAGGATAGGTCCATTTTATAGACAAGGAAATTAAGGTTTGGTGAGTTTAAATAATGTGGCAGGGCCAGGGGAATGACCCAGGGCTGCCTGACTCCCAGCCGTTCCTAATCACAGGATCTTATTTGTCCACATTCCCCCCAGTGATACCCACGTCGGGGCAAAGGGTGAGTGCAGATCCTTAACAAACCCTCGGGGGACTGATGACAGGTTGATTAAAGAGATTTTCCGAAGCAGTGGCCACGTCTAATTTTGGAGAGTTACACTTCGTGTGTGGCTTGGGAAAGAGAATCTGTGAGGTTTCCAGGGCCCCTGGATGTGGGGTCATCTCATCTGGGAGAAGTCTGGGGCTCTGACAAACCAAGGCAGCAGGGCTTCTGGTCACCTGGCCTGAAGAGCTCCTGGGCACACCTGGGATAAAATCCAGGGCCTGCAAAGCCTGTGTGATCCAGCCCAGGCCAAGATGTCTGCACCCCTCGCTTACTCTGGCATTCTTGCTGTTCTTCAAACCTGCCAAGCCCAGCACTGCCTCGGGGCCTTTGCAACAGGATTCCCTCTGCCTGAGGGACCTACTTCCTCTACAGGCTCCCCCATCCTCCTTCTGAGACGACTCCATCTAAGAACACCTTCCTCTTCCGCCTCTGTTAGTTTTTTCTATAACACTTGTAACTTTTGGAGATTACATGTATGTTTGTTTTCTAGTTTATGTTTTTCCACTGGACAGGGAGCTCCTTGAGGACCTTGTCTTGCTCACTGCCCCCACCCTAAAACTTGCTGTAAAGCAGTTCCTGGAACAGAGCAGGTGCTCAGTAGTACTGGTTGCATGAATGAATGAATGAATGAATAGGTTTTCCTCTTTTAGACACATTGGGAGATGGGCCTGTGGTTTCCTATGCTCATTTTGACCCAGAGATTTGTGTCCTGTGACTCACATCCAGACCCAAAACACACACATACACACACACACATAAATACACACACACACAGACACGTGCACACACAGACACACATGCACACACACATACACACACCTTGGTTTGAAGAGAAGAGGGATGGGAACAGACATTCTACGCATGCCTACAGTGCACCACTGTGCATAGGTAACTGATGCTGTATAAGCACTCAAGGATTATCTCCATTTTTAGCCAGAGAAACTGAGGCTTGCTTTCTGCTGTGTCTCCAGTGCCTAGCACTGTGCCTGGCATAAACATCTGCTGAACTGAATTGCACTAGATTCAAGAGGCTCAGAAAACAGTTCAAGGTCACCCAACTAGCAAGTTGTGGAGCCAGAATCTGTGCTCAGGGCTGTTCAGTCCCCAGCCAGTGCTGGGTAGCAGCCATAGGCACCTGCACAAACTCCAGCGACCTCGTTAACATCCAAACACGGTCTCGAGGGCAGGCCCTCACCCAGACACCCACCAACTGGCAGCTCAGATGCAAATCTATCCTGCATCTGAGGCTGCTCTCAACATGCCCAGGGGCCTCGGCTTCAGCAAACCTTGTTCCCTGGGCTAGCTGATGCCTTTTCCTGCCCCAGCTACCCTGATCCCAGCCCCAGTCCCACACTTCCTGGCCACTGTCAAAAAGAGGAGACACTAGTGACGAATATAATGTCCTATGAATGCCTTCTGATGCCAAATGTCATTTGTAAAAATTAGCCAGTTTTGAGTTATCTGTGTCAGTTCCTCTTTCCAATGCAGCTCATTAGGAAGACTCCATGGAATTATCCTGCGTCAGAAAGAGCTTGAATGATGATTCAAAACTGCAGCCAGCAAACTTTCGCTGGAAAGAGAAAGGTAGGGCGGGGTGTGATGGTTCACACCTGTAATCCCAGCACTTTGGGAGTCCAAGGCAGGTGGATCACTTGAGGTCAGGAGTTCAAGACCAGCCTGGCCAACATGGCAAAATCCCATTTCTACCAAAAAATTAAAAAAAAAAAAAATTAGCCGGGTGAGGTGGCGGGTGCCTGTTGTCCCAGCTACTCGGGAGGCTGATGTAGGAGAATCACTTGAACCTGGGAGGCAGAGCTTGCAGTGAGCTGAGATTGTGCCACTGCACTCCAGCCTGGGTGACAGAGTAAGACCCTGTCTCAAAAAACAAACAAACAAAAGAGGTCAGATAGTAAATACTTTGGGTTTTGCAGGACAAGAAGCAAAATTGAGGATGTTACATAGGGGCTTTCAAATAATTTCACATGTCAAAAAGTGTTCTTCTTCTTCTTCTTCTTCTTTTCCATCATTCTCAGCTTATAAGCTGTGCGGAACTGACAGCAGGCCAGTTCGGCCCACGATCTATGGTTTGCTAGGCCCTAATTTAAAGCAATACTTTTTAAACTTTGATGTTATAAAAATTGCCTGATACACTTGTGAAAGCAGTGTTTGGACACACACTCAGAGATTCTGATGAGAAGGTCTGTGTGGGCCACTGAATTTGCATTTCTAACTGGTGGATCGATGGTGCTGATGCTGCCCGTCCACCGTCCACATTTTGAGCAGTACTGATATTCTAAAGCGTCCCTTTTCACAGATGAGGAAACTGGCTTAGCTAAGTGATATGTCCAATGTTACACCCTGTGGATTGGTAATGACATCTGCTCTGCCACTCCACAGGGCTGTTTTGCCACAGAAAACTCCTGTTTCTTTAACCCACTGCTACGCTCATGCTTCTGAGCCTTTGTCCTCACTCCTCTCTCTGCCCCATGCCCACCCTCACAAACGTAACTTTCCTGTCGAGACCAAGCTCAGGCGTCAGCTCCATTTAAAGTATTTCCTGACCTCCTCAAATCTAAATTCTCCTTTCTGCAACAGTATCTGTACATACTTGTGTATAATGTGTATAACTGTTTGTCTGCATGCCTATCTTTGTTTTTCGATTTTTCGTTTTGTAAAGGTGGGGATCTTGCTAGATTGCCCAGGCTGGTGTTGAACTCCTGGCCTCAAGTGATCCTCCCACCACAGCTTCCCAAAGTGCTGAGATTACAGGCGTGAGCCACGGAGTCCGAGAATTGCTTGAGCCCAGGAGTTTGAGACCAGCCTGGGCCACATAGTAAGACCCCATCTCTACAAAAAAAGAAAAAACAATTAATTAGCTAGGCTTGGTGGCATGTGCCTTGTAGTTCCAGCTACTCAGGAGGCCAAGATGGGAGGATTGCTTGAGCCCAGGAGTTCAAGGTTGCAGTGAGCTGTGATTGTGCCACCGCACTTCAGCCTGAGCAACAAAGCAAGACCTATCTTTAAAAAATTTTAAAAAGGAAACACAAAAGGAATGTAGGCCAGGCACAGTGTCCCACACCTGTAATCCCAGCAATTTGGGAGGCCGAGACAGGCAGATTGCTTGAGCTCAGAAGTTTGAGACCAGTCTGGGCAATATGGAAAAGCCCTGTCTCTACAAAAAAAAAAAAATAATAATAATACAAAAATTAGCCAGGCATGGTGGTGCACACCTGTAGTCCCAATTACTAGGGAAGCTGAGGTTGGTGGACCACTTGATCCTGGGAGGTCGAGGCTGCAAAGAGCCGAGATCATGCCACAACACTCCAGCCTGGGCAACAGAACGAGAACTTGTCTTGGAAAAAAAAAAAAAAAAAAAAGAATCCATGGATGGATCATGGATGGATGGATGGATGGATGGATGGATGGATGGATGGATGGAAAGATGGATGGGTGGATGGGCAGGTAGATGTATGAATGGCTGGATGGGTAGATGAATGGTTGGGTGGAAGCATGAATGGGTGGGTGGGTAGATGGATGGATGGGCAGGCAGGTGGGTGGATGGATGGATGGATGGATGGATGGACGGGTGGGTGGATTGGTGTGTGGATAGATGATGAGTGGCTAGTTGGATGGGTGGATGGATGGATGGGTGGGTGGATGAATACTCCTCATGATCTATTGCTTGAAAATAATTTTCATGGCAAAGTTAAGATTAGACCCTAATTCTGCTAGAGTATATTCCATGGCTGTTTATGTTGGGGCATACCGAACATGCTAACGGTAGTAGTTATATTTTATTGTGTGTTGAGTGTGCACTTATATGGCAGGCCTTGTACTAAGCACTGCCACTAATCCTCTCAATAACCCCTTTATTAGCTCCATCTTTACTACAAGAAAATGGAAGCTTAGAAAGGTAGAGCAGCTTGCCCAAAGCCACACAGCAAATCACATCCTAGCCCATCTGATTCTGTGCCAATTGCCGGTCACCTTTCCCACCCTCCACCAGGGTTTCTCACCCTCCCTGGCCCCACCCCACCTCTGCAGGCCCCCAGCTGGCCTCACCTCCATCAGCATAGGTCTCGGTGCCATAGCCGTCTTGCAGGCCATTGTTCCAGGTGCCCTCATACTTGGCACCGCTGCTTGAGCTCTGCCGGATTCCGTAGCGTCCCTTGAAGCCATGTGTCCACTCGCCCTTGTAGAGCCAGCGCCCCTTGGTCTCTATGCCCAGCCCATGCCGTTTGCCCTGGCTCCAGTATCCCTCAAAGGTGTTTCCGCTGGGCCAGGTATAGACACCTGCCACCTCAAAGCCAAAGTTCCAGGAGCCAGAGTATTCGCCCTGGCCCTTGGGGCCTGTGCACAGTCCGTGCCCATGGGCCTTTCCCCCCTCCCAGCCCCCGCAGTACGCCCCTCCATCATCAAAGTCGAAGCGGCCCCCACTCATCTCATCATAGCCCCTGACAACCTCCCCGTCCTCCAGCGTGGGTGCAGAGGGCGTGGGTGATGCCTGCAACACTCCTCCAGTGCCCTCGGGGGCAGGCCCCCAGACTCACCACTGCACCCCAGGAGGGGGGAGGCAGGATGCCAGCAGAGGCTGAAAGAGCCCCAGCGCCAAGTCAGCACCGGGTCGGCTAGTCAGTGCCATGCCCGGGAGCCCCGACTCCACCAGCCAGAGCAAGGCTGCCTGCTGGAAAGAAAGCAGGAAGGAAAGTTTCAAAGTCCCCACAAAGCGTCCCAAGTCTGCCTTCCAAGAAGTCCAAGGGAAAACGGTGTGATCTCTTTAAGAAGCCCAGTGAAAGGGTGGGGTGGAGGGGTCCCCAGCCTTTTCAAAGAGGGGAAATTCCCCTCGGTGGCAGCCCCCACCGGAGGCTGAATTCCCGCAGCCCGCTGGCCCCCTTCTCCACCCCAGTGGGTGTGCGGGGCTGTCGGTCTCCCCGCCGCTGCCCCGCCCCCTTCTCCAATCCTGCCCTCCTTCTGGGACGGAAAGGTCAGTGTTGCCCTAACAAGGCCATTGGATCTCAGAAGCTGCTCCCAAAATAACCCCCAGCCAGCCCAGCCTTCTTCAAAGCGCGAAGGAGGGGTATTTCAAATCGCGCCCGTGCTGCAGACCCGGGCAGTGGCTGGAGGGATGAGGAAGGAGGCTGAGAACTGAGTGCAGGCAGCCCAGGGAACCTGGTATCTTTTCCTCCCGGGAATGAGAGCTCCCTTCCATTCTCAGAGTCCCCTGGGTCTGCGGGCAGGGAGGGCGCCGGGGAATCGGGGAAGGGAGGGGAGAGGGAGACCAGCAGAACACCCAGTCCTGGAACACTGAAAATCCCCCAGAGCGAGGAGGTTGGCAGATCTCAGCCCCATCACCACTCACATGCCCTAAGGGGACCTGGGGTTACAGCACCACTGCCAGCCCCATCAAGGAATCCGGTGACCTAAAGAGAAAGGAATGGAGACAGTTTCACATGTGCTTCCGAAAGCAGAGGAGGGAAGTCAGAAAGAGAGGGGAGGCTGTGGAAACAGAGTCTGGAAGATACACAGAATCTCAGTCCAGTGCTCACTCACCACCCTGAGCTCCCTCCACCCCTGGAAGCCGGGGAGAACTTGGTGCAAGAAGCAACCATCTATTCCCTTTCTCTTTCTCCTGAAGGGCAAAGAGAAGGGAGAGGAGCCTGCCCTCCTCTCTGCCTGAGACACAGACTGGGCGTCCCGCTAGCTTCCTCTCCCCAGCCCTTGATGCCTCGGCGCCCTCCCTGCCCCCTGCCGCAGACCCAGCAGACCCTGAGGGTCAAAGGAGTCCCCTTCCTGTCAACGCAGGGTTGTGTTGTAATGAGGTCCTCTCAGAAATTCTCAAGGGTCATGATTTTTTAAAATTTCCCTTTCTGAGCTGTCTTTTGCTCTAGTGTCCTAGGAGCCTGTGAGGCCAGACTTCAGAAAGCTCTTGGGGCAGGGCCAGGAGAGAAGGGCCTGGGTGGATTCCCAGCCACTCAGGTTCCCACCAAACTCCAGTAAAAAGAACAAATAAATCTCCATGGCAAGAAGCTGTGGCCAGAGCTAATGATTGTAAATCCCAGCTAAGCCCAAGGTTAATGGGAGTATAGAGGAATTCTGGGAAAGGTAAGAGCCACCAAGACTAGGAAGATCTGTGTGTGTCTGTGCGTGTGTGTGAACGTGTGTGTGTGTGAACGTGTGTCTGTGAGAGTGTGTGTGAGTGTATGTGAGTGTGTGTGGTAAGAGTGTGTGTGTGAGAGTGTGTGTGAGTGTGTGTGGTAAGAGTGTGTGTGTTTGTATGTGTGTGTGTGTGGTAAGAGTGTGTGTTTGTATGTGTGAGTGTGTGGTAAGAGTGTGTGTTTGTGTGTGTGGTAAGAGTGTGTGTGTTTCTATGTGTGAGTGTGTGTTTGTGTGTGTGTGAGTGTGTGTGTGAAGATGGGGACAGAAGAGAAAGAGAGAACTAAGCACAAAAGGTACTAGAGAACATTAGACAATTATCTGACTTTAAACTTATCTGACATATTTCCAAACCCCATGATAACTTAGGCCACGTGAAGTCACTGCGCAAGTCTTGTTCCTGTTTGGGGAGTGGGTAAAAAGTGTTCCCTGCTTTCCTTCCAGTGGGTTACCTGTTCTTAGGACTTGGTTCCATCCTTGGTCACAGCCGCTGACCTTCAAGAGCCCCTTCTATATCTGCGTTTCACCACCAGGTAGAGGCACCCAGCCTCTTGGGCTCACTGTCACCGTCTGTTTGCCAAGCTGACAGGGAGCACGTAGTGGATAAAAACTGTTTCCTCTGGGTGGTTAGGTGTGAGCCCTGGCCAGGCTGACTGACAGCCTGCTTGCACAATTCACTTCTAAGAACATCTCAGGGCTACTCCCAGGGAGTTCTGCTTTCACCACTTCTCACTAGGTCTTTAGAGAATCACAAACTTCTTTCTAGCTCTGCTGTCAAGGGAAGAGCATCTCAAACTGGAAGCTAGGGGAGTTTGAGCTGCGGATTCAATACCGTAATCGTATGTTTATGCCAGGCAGCCATTGCTACATCTTAGCAGGGTGTTCTACCTATGTGAACTTAACCACTGTTCATCCATAGCAGCTCCCTAGGGTAGCTGTCTACCCAGGGTTACTACACATAAGAATCACCTATAGAACTTAAAAACATAAAGAGATCCGAGAGCCCCACCCGAGACCTACAGAATTAGATTGTCCTGGGAGAAGACTTGGGCAGTCGAATTCTTTTAAAAGCTCCTCAGATGAATCTGATTTTCATCTCTGGTTAAAAACACTGTAAGTGCCTGTTATAGTGGCTCACACCTGTAATCCCAGCACTTTGGGAGGCCAAGTCTGGAGGATTGCTTGAGCCCAGGTGTTTGAGACCAGCCTGGACAACAAAGCGAGACCCCGCCTCTACAATTAAAAAAAATTTTTTTAAATTAGCCAGGTGTGGTGATACACATCTGTGGTCCCAGCTACATGGGAAGTTGAGGCAAGGAGGATCGCTGAGTCAAGGAGTTGGAGGCTGCAATGAGCCATATTTGTGCCACTGCACTCCAGCCTGGCAACCCTGTTTCAAAAAATAAATAAATAGATAGAAAACAACAACAACAACAAAACCAAGGTAAAATTTCAAATTAAGATACTGTTTAATAACATAAAAATTCATGAATCCATTTATTCATGAATCCAGTAGTTTTGGAGTTAGATATGTCTTCAAATCCCAGTCCTGCCCCTCACAAGCTGTGTGACCTTGGACCAATTGTTAATTTCTCTAAACTGCAAATTATTCATCTGTAAAAGTCCCTACCTCAGAGGATTATTGGTATCAAGAATAACAGTATCTACCTTATCTAACTGGGTGAGGATTACACAGTTAATACTGTAAAAAGGCTCAGAACACATTACACATATAATCAGTGTTAGCTCTTATGAGAGTTACTCTTACATACTAAATTACTTTTCAGGCTTAATAAAATAGTCCTCAAAGAGGGAAGAGAGAACCCCTCCTAAATATTAAATATCTTGACATCGAAGCACTCCTTATTCTCATGTTTTAAACTGCAAAACGAAGTTACTGGTAAAGGGATACTTTGACTTTGTAAAAGTTTAAGTAAGATTCTTTGCCAAATTTGGTACTGGCCTTACCTGCCCAGAGCTTTCTGACAAGCTACCATTTGTCCCGCCTTTTAAACCAGTGCATTTCAGGGAAAGGGAGACCTCTTGTGGCGTTATGTGCATTACAACGGACTTTCCTCAGAAAAACCAAGTTCTTCAAATCCAGTGGAATTTACTAAACTTGAAATATTAGCCGGGCATGGTGGTGCATGCCTGTGGTCCCAGCTACTCAGAAGGCTGTGGCAGGAGGATCGCTTAAGGCTGGGAGGTCGAGGCTGCGGGGAGCCATGATCACACCACTGCACTCCAGCCTGAGTGATGGAGCAAGATCCTCTCTCAAATAAATAAATAAATAAATAATAATTTAAAAATAAATAGGCCGGGCACGGTGGCTCACGCCTGTAATCCTAGCACTTTGAGAGGCCAAGGTAGGCGGATTATCTGAGGTCAGGGGTTCGAGACCAGCCTGGCCAACATGGCGAAACCCTGTCTCTACTAAAAATACAAAAATTAGACGGGTGTGGTGGCACCTGCCTGTAATCCCAGCTATTGGGGGCGCTGAGGCAGGAGAATCACTTGAACCCAGGAGGCAGAGGTTGCAGTGAGCCGAGATTGTGCCACTGCACTCCAGCCTGGGCGAGAGTGAGACTCCATCTCAAAAATAAATAAAAATAAAAAATAAAATAAACTTGAAATAATTATAAACTGGTTTTAACGGTAGCTAGCCTATTCCCTCTCTTCATCTCAGATCTCTTCCCACTCCCTAGTTCTGTTCCCTGGTCACTTTCTCCCTCTATTTCCTGCTCAACTTCTCAAGCTTGACTGCTTCTCTGGGAACCTCAAAGGGAGAGAACTGGAAATCCGGAACAAGGAGAAGGACTGCACCCAGAAATCCACTGGAGTTCTTCTTAGCCATGGAAGGCTCAGCAGAGCGAGCCTCACCGTCCAGGAAGCCTTTCCAGGCAGGTGTCCTGGCTGAGCTAGTGCCCTTCCCACATGCTGTCTCCTCCCCCAAACTATGAGTTGTTTAAAGCAAGGATTTTCTTCTTTCCAAAAAACAGTGGATAGTGCTGCAGTGAACATAGGTGTGCATGTATCTTTATAATAGAATGATTTATATTCCCAAAGGAATATAAATTTATATTCCTTGGGCACTGCCAAGTGCCCAAGCCACCAAACCCATTCCCAAAGGAATATAAATCAGTAATGCGACTGCTGGGTCAAATGGTATTTCTGGTTCTAGGTCTTTGAGGAATCGCCATAATGTCTTCCACAAGGGTTGAAGTAACTTACATTCCCACCAAAAATATAAAAGCATCCCCATTTCTCCACAGCCTTACCAGCATCTTTTGTTTCTTGACTTTTTAATAATTGCCATTTTGACCGGTATGAGGTGGTTTCTCATTCTGGTTTTGATTTGCATTTCTCTAATGATCAGTGAATCAACCCAAATGTCCATCAATGATAGACTGGGTAAAGAAAATGTGGTACATATATACCATGGAATACTACGCAGCCATAAAAAGGAATGAGATCATGTCCTTCGCAGGGGCACGGATGGAGCTGGAAGCCATTATTCTCAGCAAACTAACACAGGAACAGAAAACCAAACACGTTCTCACTTATAAGTGGGAGCTGAACAATGGAAACACATGGACACAGACAGGGGAACAATGGGGCCTGTGGGTAGGGTGGGGGAACAGGAAGAGAGAGAGCACCAGGATAAATCGCTAACGCGTATGGGGCTTAACAGGCTTAATACCTAGGTGATGGGCTGATAGGTGCAGCAAACCACCACGGCACATGCTTACCTATGTAACAAACCTGTATGCCCTGAACATGTACCTCAGAACTTAAATTATTAAAAAACCTGAGCACCTGCTGTACAGTAGATATTGCAGCTCACCTGTGTCTACCCAGTGCCTGCACATAGCGGCTGCTCCTGGTCTTCCCAGCATCTAGCAGCTGATGACCCCCTTCTGAAATCCTTTTTCAATTGACTTCTAGAATCTCTCTCGGTTCTGCTCCTGCCTTACTGGTTCCGCCTCATCCCCCTGAGTTCTGTACCTTGGGAATGTCCTAAACCTTCGTTCTCTGGCTTCTTTATCTACATTCATTTCTGAGGAGGTCTCTAGTCACATGGCTTTGCATAACCTCCCTCTACCGATGACTTCGAAGTCTGCATCCCCAGGCTGCACCACTCTCCTGATCTTCAGTCAGACATCCAGCCACCTACTCAACATTTCTAAATATCTCACGAGCATCTCAGATTTGACAAGAACAAATGAAACTCTCAATTTCCACTTGCAAATTTGTCCCTCCAGCCGACTCCAAACTTATTAAAACCTTTGGAGTCAACCTTAATTCCTGTCTTTCTCTCACACCTTAAATCCAGTCCATCGGCAAATCCCTGAAGGGATTTAGATTAAAATAATTCCAGAACAGGCTGGGCACGGTGGCTCACACCTGTAATCCCAACACTCTGGGAGGCAGAGGCAGGTGGATCATGAGGTCGGGAGTTCGAGACCAGCCTGGCCAACATGGCGAAACCCCATCTCTACTAAAAATACAAAAATTAGCCAGGCATGGTGGCGTGCACCTGTAGTCCCAGTTACTCAGGAGGCTGAGGCAGGAGAATTGCTTGAACAGGGAGGTGGAGACTGCAATGAGCTGAGATCGCGCCACTGCACTCCAGCCTGAGCAACAGAGCGAGACTCTGTCTAAAAAAAAACAAAAACAAAAACAAAAACAAAAAAAACCTTCCAGAACATGTATTATCTCCTGCACTGCCAAGTGCCCAAGCCACCAAACCCATTGCCTGACTCACTGAAGTAGCCTCCTAACTGTCCTCCTTGCCTTCTCTTAGTCTGCACATAGTAGCCAGTGCTCTTTCAAAAGGTTAAGTCTCAGCTGGGCATGGTGGCTCATGCCTGTAATCCCAGCACTTTTGGAGGGCAAGGTGGGCAGACTGCCTGAGGTCAGGAGTTCGAGACCAGACTGGCCAAAGTGGCAAAACTCTGTCCCTACTAAACATACAAAAAAATTAGCCAGACATGGTGGTGCACACCTGTGATCCCAGCTACCTGGGAGGCTGAGACACAAAAATTGCTTGAACCCGGGAGGTGGAGGTTGCACTGAGCTGAGATCGTGCCACTGCACTCCAGCCTGGGTGACAGAGCAAGACTCTGTCTCAAAAAAAAAAAAAAAAAAAGTTAAGTCTGGTCATGTCTCTCTCCTCTGCTTCCCCAAATGACTCCCTATCTCTCACAGTAAGAGCCAAAGAGCCAACACCTTTAAAATAGCCTACCAGGCCCTCCATGATCTGGCCCTACTCATCTCTCTCTGACCCCACCTGCTCAAGTTGCATTGACATCCCTGTGGTTCCTTCTGCCAAGAATGCCCCTCCCTCAGATGCCCCCATGGCTCACTGTCTTACTTCCTTCAGGTCTCTGCTCAAATGTCACCTTGTCACAGCATCTTCTCTGCCCACCCCAAATAGCAACCCTATCCCTGGCCCACCCCTTCCTATCTCCTAATTCTTTTTCTCTCCATAAAACTTACATGTTCATCACCTCTCTCTACTGAGGACAAGGATATTGTTCTGCTTACTGTTCCATTCCCAGAATCTAGTACAGTGTCCCTGGTGTGTTGTAAGCACTTGATATTTATTGAATGAATGAATGAATGAATGAACGTTCAATGAAAACGTGTTAAATAAAGGCATGTGGAAATCAGGATGTTACTTTTTTGGAACATCAGAGTGAGACTTAATCCCTCAATCCACAAACCAAATCCATTTTCCTAGATGTATCAGAGAAAGGAGATTAGTTTGGTACATCACATTCACAAAAGAAAGTCAAATATCCCAATGAGGGACCCTAATGTTAAAGTTGGGCCAATTAGGTCTGAGCAGAGTAATTTTTAACTTCAAGATTCATGTTTTGAGGAAGATTTTGCTGAGATGTAGATAACTTACAACTTATTCCCACAAATCTGGAATGCCTAAACTTTCATGCAAGTTGGATTTTGAGTTACTAGGTCATTGGAACTTTGCGCTTTTCAATACTTACACCCTCCTAACACCTTCCTATGAAAAGAATACGTATCATCATTCTTGGTGACTGCTGCACTAATATACAGCACTAAGTAAATAACCAGAGCGCTGGCTTGAAAAACAAACTAAAAGGGATTTAAAGGCTTAAGAACTCGCCTTAATTCAAAGAACATGTTAAGCCCATGTTAAGCCCACTTAACATGAACTTGAATAGCTCACTACTTAATTACAATAGCTCCACTCCTCTACAGCTTTTATTTTATTTTTGAGACGGAGTCTCGCTCTGTTGCCCAGGCAGGAGTGCAGTGGCGCAATCTTGGCTCACTGCAAGCTCCGCCTCCTGGGTTCACACCATTCTCCTGCCTCAGCCTCTGAGCAGCTGGGACTACAGGCGCCGGCCACCACGCCCGGCTAATTTTTTGTATTTTTAGTAGAGACGGGGTTTCACCGCGTTAGCCAGGATGGTCTCGATCTCCTGACCTTGTGTTCCGCCCACCTCGGCCTCTCAAAGTGCTGGGATTAAAGGCGTGAGCCACCGTGCCCGGCCCAGTTTTAATTTTTTTAAAGGTGAGCCAAAACATTAGTTGTGGAGGTGAAAGCGGGGTGGTACCTTTACAACCAGAAGCTTAAATTTTGGTCTGGGAATCCCTGGGAGTCCCTGAGGCCCTTTTAGGAAATCTGAGGTCAAAATTATTTACATGGTACTAAAACATTACAGGTTGAGGGTCCCTAATCTGAAATGCTTCAAAATCCAGAACTTTTTGAGCACTGACATGAGGAGCAAAGGACATGCTCATTGGAGCAGTTTGGCTTTTAGGATTATGGAAGCTGAACTGATAAGCATGTAATGCAAATCTTTCAAAATCTAAAAAAAATCTGAGATCCGAAACACTTCTGGTCCCAAGCATTTCATATAAGGAATATTCAACCTGTAGTTGCCTTTTTCACATTCATTCTCCCAAGTGTACAAAAGTTTGCCAGAGACCACACAATATGCGATATCCCAGAGACTGAATGCAGAAACATATGAGAATCTGTCTTCTAATTAGGCCAAACATTAAAAAAGATTTGCAAAAAGGTAGAACAATGCCACTCTTCTATTTTTTGTTTTGGAAAAGCTATTTTGCATTCAAAAATTTTGTTAGCTTGCAATGAGTTTTTAAATATTTAAAAAATATCTTAGTTTTAATTTCTAATATGGTAAATATTTATATCCTTTTGGAGATTATAACAAAACCTTTTGGGTCCTGAATTTGTCAGTGTAAAGGAAGTGCTTACAAAAGTTTGAGAATTTCTGCCTTAGATATACTAAATAGTGTACCTTCTGTCACCATTATTAGGAAATATCTGTCACAGCTTCTAGAGCTGTGATAAGGTATTTTGCTCCCTTGCTTTAACCACAGCCTTCAGATGTCACTAAATCCACACCAAACCAATGACCAGCAGAGGACTCCCACTACTACTTAAGCTTAGGGTTTTTCTAGTAAACACCCTTCCCCTCTCCCCCAAGTACAAATCACCTATTTGTTGAAGCCCACATTCCATTATCATGAATCAACCACAGCCAGCGCAGTTTTAGTAAATAGTATAAATGTATTTTGTAATTTAAACAAAAGCTTCTGTTAACATTATTGCTAACATGGCTAGACACTGTCACTAAATTTGGTGGCTCTGCTTAGGATGGTCTGAACACATGCAACATTCTTTTTGGAGCCACCTGAAAAACAAGGATTCATCTTCCAGCTGAAACCGAAGACAGATTTTTTTTTTTACCAAACTGGAGGGAATTTTGAAATGGTTGACCAAATCTGTGGGATACAGAATGTACAAAATTCTCTTTTAGGGTTGCTGGGGTGACAGGGCAGCTCAAAGAGGTAACCATCTATAACATCTGAAACTGAGGTATGAGACCTGTATTACAACTGATAACAACAACAAAAAAACCGCCATATATTTAAAATGCTGGAGATGGTGAAGACACACACTCGTTTCAAATATTACACCCCCTCCCTCCAACTGAAGCAGCCCATTCCAAGCTGCTTACTTGAAACTGCATGTAACATGTCTCAGGATGAATAGCACCAGCAGGGGCTTATTTAGTGATGGTTAATAACTCTCTCAAACAATAGAGGGCAGGCCAGCTAGTTTATTCAAATTGAATCTAAACCTTAGATCTCTGGCTTAACAATAACAAGAGAAACCTTTATAGACACAATATATCTTGCATTAAATCAGAGACGGTTTAAATCAGTCTTGTAACTTCTAATATTCTAGGCTGGCAACTACAGCATGACAAATGTTTAGTGCAGTTACAAAATCACATTTTACTTTCCTTGGCTAGCAAACCTTAAACAAATCTGAAAAACGCACTGTTTTACAAAGGCTTTTACCATATACCCACTGCTGCCAGTCTCAAGTAATTATGGTTTCTTCATCCCCCAGGAACATTTCTAAATAAGGGGGATTTTTCTTTGATCTGCTCGCCTTGAAGTGTATGTAAGAACTCAAGAGAGTAAGTTTAAAGAATGAAGATTAACTGAGATGCCAAGAAAAGTTTTTATTGCAAGCACAGTGAGCAGAAAGAGATGTCTTCTCACACAAAGTGGCCACAAGGTCTGCCATTAACTAAATCTCTTTGACAAGCCTTCATTGGTTTAAAGCATATGAATTAGCTTCTTGCTATCAGGTGTACATCATTTCTGCCATGTGGGACATTTTCTTGGGAATATACAAGTAATACTCCATGTAGCCTGACAGGTCCTCAATGGTCACATCATCCACGAAGACTCGAGCTTGCTCAGAACAGGATCGGGGAGAGCCAGACAGAGTTCTGGCGTGCAGCGACTGAGAGTAGTCCTCAAGTGTGGATCTTCGTTCTGGAGCCAAGGGAGGGACACTCTGCAGGCCTGAAAAGGAATACACTTCCATATCATGCCATCTGTTACACTGGCATTCCTTGCCTATGCATGTGCATGGCTTGCCCTGGTTTAGCTTGGAAACTGATTGAAAGTCAGAGAGATCACTGGCTTTGAGACTTGCTTGGGGGACTTGGGTAGCGTCAGAGGAGTCTTCCTTCTTACTCTCTGATGGGAGCCTTGGAACAGAAGTTCTCAAAGGCTCAACGACTGCCCCTGTGTGATTAGCATCGAGAGAAGTAGAGCTTTCTCCTGCACTGAACTCTTTAGGGGATGAAATTCCCAGCCCACTGCTGCCATCAGGTGAGTCAGTCTGGCTTTTGTGCTTGAGTTGACTGCTGGAAGAAGATGCTATTGTACTGCAATGTATAAACTTTGGAGGATGAAGGACAGGAGACTTAGAACGTCGACGACGCTGAGTTCTCACTGCTCCTCGTGAAGACTTCCTTGTAGACCTAAAGAGGAAAAAAAATATACAAGAAGATGTTGGGATATGGAGCTGTCCTAAACAGATTCTTTATGACAGTAGGAAATTTACCTTCCCTCAGCTTTATGAGTCTAAGCTCATAAATTTCCTGCAAGAGATGCATCTTCCTTCATTTTCACGCTGCCTAAGTCTTTGTGTCTCAAAAACTTCAACATCATCTTATTAGCAAGCTATAGAACGAGGTGAGATAATGGTATTTTTTAACTGAATCACCTGGGCCAAACATTTGGGACAGAACACCTGCCCTGTTCCAGCTCTAAGCTTGGGAGCCTTTGACCAGTGGGTCTGAGGGAAGCACCTCAAACAGACAACTGAAACCGATCCTGTGAAGCCTAAATATTGTGCCCTAAACCTGAATATAGCAGCTTCAGAACCACTGTGAGGCTAACGTTACAAATGACCATTATGCCATTACTATTAAATAGATTTCTGATTCATTTCTATCATTGGTAACAGCCAATCAATCAAAACCAAAAAACTAACAATATTTACAACCCCTGAGGTTTTCAGATACTGGGAATTACTGGACACACTATGTAAGATAACTATAAAATATTTAAATAGCCAGGCGCGGTGGCTCACGCCTGTAATCCCAGCACTTTGGGAGGCCGAGGCAGGTGGATCACGAGGTCAGGAGATTGAGACCATCCTGGCTAACGCGGTGAAACCCCGTCTCTACGAAAAATACAAAAAATTAGCCGGGCGTGGTGGCGGGCGCCTGTAGTCCCAGATACTTGGGAGGCTGAGGCAGGAGAATGGCGTGAATCTGGGAGGCAGAGCTTGCAGTGAGCTGAGATCACGCCACTGTACTCCAGCCTGGGCAACAGAGCGAGACTCCGTCTCAAAAATAAATAAATAAATAAAATAAAATAAAGAACTGAATGAAAAGAAAAGATACTCAAAACTGCTAAGTGAATTAGAGACAAGAACCAAACAAGACACTAAAAAGCTAAACAGAACACAGTAATCCCATCTTATCCATGGTTTCGCTTTCTACAGTTTCAGTTACCTGCAGTCAACCATGGTCTGAAAATATTAAATAAAAAATTCCAGAAATAAACAATTCATAAGTTTTACATTGCGCCCCACTGTGAGTGGCATGACGAAATCTTGCACCATCCTGCTCCGTCCCACCTGGGATGTGAATCATCCCTTCGTCCAGGGTGTCCACACTGTATATGCTACCTACCCATTAGTCATTTAGTAGCCATCTTGGTTATTAGATCAACTACCATGGTACTGCAGTGCTTGTGTTCAAGTAACTCTTATTTTACTTAACAATGGCCCCACAGTATAACAGTAGTGATGCTAGCAGTTTGGGTATACCAAGAAAAGCCACGAAGTGCTTCTGCTGTGGTTAGAATGTGTCACCCAAAAGTTCATGTGTTGTCAACTTGGTCCCGAATGCATCAGTGCTGAGACCTTTGGGGGTGACTGGGTCACAAAAGGACTCTGCCTTCAAGAATGGATTAATCCATCCACAGATTAATGAATTAAAGGGTTATTGAGGGACAGGGATAGTTATCACAAGAACGGCTCTGTTATAAAAGCCGGTTTGGCTACTTCTCACGAGCCCCCTTGCCACGTGATATCCTTCCCCATGTTATGATGCAGCAATGATACACTCACTAGATGCTGGTGCCATGCTCTTACACTTCCCAGCCTCCCGAAATGTAAGAAATAAGTTTCTTTAAAAATTACCCAGTCTCAGGTATTCAGTTACAGCAATAGAAAATGAACTAAGACAGCTTTCTTTAAGTAAAAAGGTGAAAGTTCTTGACTTAACAAGGAAAGGAAAAAAATAAATCGTATACTGAGGTTGCTAAGATCTACGGTAAGAACGAATCTCCTATGTGAAAAATTGTGAAGAAGGAAAAACAAATTTGTGATAGACTTGCTGTTGCACTTCAAATGTGAAAGTTACAGCCACAGTGCATGTAAGTCCTTAGTTAAGATGGAAAAGGCATTAAATGTGTGGGTGGAAGACATGAACAAAAACGTGCTCTGACTGATGGCAAATGGGTTTGATATTGTCTGCAGTTTCAGGCGTCCACTGGGGTTCTTGGAACATATCCCCTATGGATAAGAGGGGACTTGTACACACAGCTAAAGAAAGAATGACTGACTGGAAAATAAATCTGAATTATTTGTAACAGGGGCCAGCAAATTACAGCCTGTGGGTCAGATCTGGCTCCCTGCCTGTTTTTGTACAGCTTGTGGACACTGCTCCAGTGGGCTAGCACTGTGAGCCACAGACCAGGCTAGGGGATCCTCCCCTGTCCCTATTCTCCCTGCCCGCCTTCCTGGCCAGTAGACACGCTGCACCACTGTCCAGCGCCCACACTAGCTAACATCTACATGTTGGGTCTCTACTGTTGGCAACTGCTGATCATTGAGAGGCAGAATCTCAGTTCAAGACTCCAACCAATGCTGGGATCTCTGGAGGAGAAAAGAGCATGCTGAGATCTGAGCCTCACTGGGACAGAAAGTAGAACTGACCCTGGCACTACCTGCTACCCACCCATTCCACAAGGTTCTCCTTTCAGGCTAGTCACTCTATCCTGCGACTGTCTCAGCAACTGAAGACAAAATGTGTCCACCAGCCAGGACGGCCAACCCCAGGCAAACAGGGTAGAGTAGGAGTTTTCTCTCTTATTTAAGAACTTATTAATATCCTTGAATTTTTGCTTCTTGGCCTCCAACGGCTAAAAAATTTACCATACGGTGCTTTACAAAAAAAGTTTGCCAACCTCTGACCTAAAAGGCAGTACAGAGACAAGGATTTGGAAAAAATGTAAAAGTTAAGAGAGATGACAGAGTAAGTCTGGAATTTCTGAAGAAATGAATACAGAGAACAGAGGACAAGTGATTTTTATAGACATAATGACCAAGAAATTTTCTGAATTGATAAGAGAATCTATGAACACAGGAAATACACTGGAGCAGGATAAAAAGAAATCCACATAAGAGACACTCTGTAGCAAAACTATAGAATAGCAAAGACAACAGGAAGATCTTAAAAGCAGCCAGAGACTAGAAAGATTATTTCCAAATTAATAACAATTGGATTGAAGGTATGCTTTTCAATATCAATGTAACGAAACCAGAAGACAATGAACTGTACCTAATTTAAGTGCTAAGAGAAAATAACTGTCAATCTAGAAATATAATGTCAACTATATCAACTCTATCTTTCAAAACCAAGGAAGAAATAAAGACATTTTCAGATAAATGAAAGCAAAGTACAGTCAGTCTTCTGTAACCATGGATTCTACACTTGTGGATTCAACCAGCAGCAGACTGAAAATATCCCTTCCACCAAGTTCCAAAAAGCAAACCTTGAATTTGCTGTGCTCTAAGCACTATGCTGAGTCTGTGTGAGTGAAGTGCTGTGTAAGCATTGTGGTAGGTATTATAAGTACTCTAGAGATGGTTTAAAGTATACAGCAGAATGAGCATAGGTTGTAGGCAAACACTATACCATTCTGTCTAACAGACATAAGCATCCTCAGATTTTGGTACTGAGAGGGGCGTGTGAGTGGGGAGGACCTGGAATTGATCCCCCATGGATACAGATGATTGTTATTTACCAATAGGACATGATGGTATTTAACATCGGGGGCCCTTTCAAATGTATTTATATGGAGTTATACAATGCAGAGGTCCTATTTACTAATAATAAACCTTCACTAAAGAAACTACTTTAGGAAAAAAGTAAGTGATTGTATATGGGAGGTCTGAGGTGAAAGCATGGTGAGGAAAGAAGTTATAAACAAACAGAAAAATCTAAATAAACACTGTCTGCTTAAATAATAATAATAAAACCTAGTCTGTGAGATTAAGTAACGACTAAAATATTGGGCAACTGTATCATGGAAGTCAGGAGATCAGAGGAAAGGGTTTCTAAGGAGAAGGGCTAAAATACCATTAATTTTTGTCTTTGTTAAAAGCATGCATGGTAAAATCAAGGCTAACAACTACTGAAAGAATAGAAACAAAGTGTGCCATTTCCAAACCACTAGAGGAAAAGAACAAACAAAATCCTTGAAAACAATTGTGTTTAAACAATTGGAAAGGAAAGGAGGAGAGGTAAGGTGGGAAAAAAATAGAAAAAAGCAGGACAAATAAAGTAAAATGACAGAATCACTTCTGAAGATACCAATAATCAAATAAATGTAAATGCACTAAACTCAGCAGTTAAAAACAAACTGATCACATTGAATAAAACAGAAAAAAATAAAACCTAGTCATATGCTATTTATATGAAACACAGCTAAAATACAAGAACACAGAACGCTTGAAAGACTAGTAGGCTGGGTGTGGTGGCTCACACCTGTAATCCTAGCACTTTGGGAAGCCGAGGTGGGTGGATCACCTGAGGTCAGGGGTTTGAGACCAGCTTGGCCAACATGATGAAATTCTGTCTCTACTAAAAATACTAAAATTACCCAGGCATGGTGGCGGGCACCTGCGTAACCCCAGGTACCTGGGAGGCCAAGGCAGAACTGCTTAAACCGGGGAGGCGGAGGGTGCAGTGAGCTGAGATTGTGACACTGCACTCCAGTCTGTGTGACACAGCAAGAACAAGACTCCGTCTTAAAAAAAAAAAAAAAAAAAAAAAAAAAAAAAGAATAGAAAAAGACACACAAGCGAAACACTAACTAGAAGAAAACTTTAAGACAAAAGCCATTATGAGGGATTAAGAATGTCACTACATAATAAAAGTTTCAATTCACCAGGAGGAAAACATTCTAAACCTATGCTATATAAATCCAACAAAATAACCTCAAGATACATAAAGCAAAAACATAGAATTTAAAGGGAAAATAGACAAATACACTTCCATGGGGTAGATTTCAACATACATCTCTATTATTTTTAAGTCAAGTTGACCAAAAAATTGAAAAAAAGGTTCCAATAACACATTTAAAAGCCTGACTTAATGGACAGAGAACCCAAGAATAATTAGAGAAGTCCCAATCTTCTCAAACAGACATAGAATATTTGTAAAAATTGACTATGGACCAGGCCAAAAAAAAGTCTCAGCAAATTCAGCAAAAGAAGGAATAGGTCCTCATCTAATCATTGGGTCTTAGGTTCTATATCATAACCTAACTCTTTTCTGGACACTCAGAAAGGAAAATCCAATACTATTATAATATTGGAATAAAAATCATCTCAATAAGAAGCTCTTACCCATGCCAACTGTCTTTAGATGCACATGTGGTTTTAGGTTTGGTATCATCTGTTGCTGTTCTGACTGGTGCTCTGACACCTGTGCCTTCTCCAACAGACAGAGATGCTACGGACCTGAAGACAAGAACAAAGTTTACAGCTACAAAAAACTGTAAAATGAGGAGAACATATTGTTCTCACTAGCTCAAATACAACTTTTATCAATACGTTTTTTTTTCTAGTTTGGGTTTCTCAAAAATTGCTCAGCTTTTAATGTAAATTTTCCTTCAAAACCAAATCTAGAGTATCCCTAAAAGCCCATGGCTGCAAAATCATAAGCCAAAGAATGACTGGTAAGTGTACCCAGCAGCAGCATATAAATAGACTTTCAGGCTGTTTCCCTGGGGCAGATCAGGCCTTATGGCCAGAGAATGCTAATGACACTGACCATTTATCTTATGCGGGCAAACCAGAGTCATGGAACTAAACTTAGTTTAGGAGACTCCATCTAACTTAACACTGAATACATTTTCAAATATTATGCAACTTTTAGAAAAATATTCTAACTTTTGCAACTAATGAACTTGAAATATTACTCAGTTAAATCTTTGCGGTTTAAAATTATACAGATAATATGGGTTCCCAGTAAAGAACGTGAAAAAATCTAAAAGCAAGAAAAACAGAATCATCCATAACCTCACAACCCAGAGACTACCAACATCAAACATTGGTGGAAATCCTTCCAGACTTTTTTAACACACACACACACACACACACACACACACCCCTCCTACTATACATGCTATGGTGTTGACAAAAATTCTTTAGAAAGCGACATTAATCTACTAAAATGAAAGGATGTTCAACAAAACATAATTGAAAGTAAAAAGTAACTGGGAATAACCTAAATATCTAATAGAAAAAAATTACTGTATTTCTAAATTATGGCATATCTATATGGTAAAATGTTGGGAAATTATTAGAAATTAAGTGTACAAAGAACTTTTAATGATATGGGGGAATGCTTATAAGGAGAAAGCAGCATGGTTAAACACCTATACATATATTATGATCTCAACTATGTAAAATAAGTATAGGCTATCATGAACCAGTGGTCTAGATGTTAACAGTGGTTATGGTAAACTGTGATTTTTACTTCTGTTTTTATCCTGTTTTGTTTTTGTAAATTTTTCTATAATAAGCATGTATTATGTTACAATCAGATAAATAGGATATTGTTTTGTAATAAATATATACAGATTTGTCCTAATAAGACAAATACCACTAAGGAAAACCTGTTGAACAGGATCATGCTAAATTCCTGGCAAGGCCTGGTTAGTTTATGAGTCAATCCTCAGATATCCCATTTGTAAACTGGCAACAATATAAAACAACTAGAATGTATGATACACTACTACACAAGTCTTTTTCTGCTTAGTCATGCTAATGACTCACCCCTTCTCTTACTTCGTTTTCTCAAATATTCTCCTTCCCTTCTTATAATTTTACTCAAGGCAGAATATATGCTACAAATATAATTTTACTCAAGGCAGAATATATGCTACAAATATATTTTTTTCATTTCAGCTTTTACTTTAGATACAGGTGGTACATACACAGGATTGTTCATGGGTATACTGGACCCAGGTAGTGAACACAGTACCCTATAGGTAGGTTTTCCACCCACATTCCGCTCCTGCCCTCCCCACGCCAGTAGTCAGCAGTGTCTATTGTTCCCATGTCCACGTGTGTTCAATGTTTAGCCCCCACTTCTAAGTGAGAACATGCAGCATGTGGTTTTACAAATACATAATTTTTGACCATATATTTTGAAAAATTTTAAAATAATGTTCCAAGTAATTTTTAGGGATACCAAAATGGCTTAATTTTACTTTTTTTTTTTTTTTTTGAGACAGGGTCTCGCTCTGTTGCGCAGGCTGGAGTGCAGTGGCATGATCTCAGCTCACTCCAACGTCCAGCTCCCGGGCTCAAGTGATCCTCCTACCTCAGCCTACAGAGCAGCTGGGACTACAGGCACACACCACCACGCCTAGCTAATTCTTTGTTTTTTTGCAGACGGGTTTCACCATGTTGCCGAGGCTGGTCTCAAACTCCTGAGCTCAAGTGATGTGCTCACCTTGGCCTCCCAAAGTGCTGGAATTACAAGCATGAGCCATCATGCCTGGCCTGGCTTTATTTTACATTTCAACTTCTTAAAACATCAGGAAAGAAGTCCGTGTATCAAGAGTTACTTATACAAAATTACACACTAAGAGATTTGTATGTATAATTGTGTGTACACATTCCTAGTATTTTCCTGATTTAAAAAAATTATTCCTATATAAGAAATCACAAAGGATACACTGCAGCCACAATCTGGAACTCTCTGCTTCTCTGCTTTGCTTCTGTTTCCCAAGACAATTTATCAAAGTACTGATATGAACTGGCAAGTTGACCATATTAGAAAACCATCAGGAGGAAAGATATGTTTTTGAAGTAACATGGAAGCAAATATGAGCACCTATAACATCTACTGTGCAAATCTATCAGCATAAATCTTCTCATTTGATAGCCCAAAAATAGTACTAGCAATAGGCAGGTGGCTGTAACAACAACTAACATCTAGTTTTCACTTTGTGCTAGGTACTGCATGCATTTCTTCCTATTGTCTTCAAGGTACCACATAAAGGATGGTTAAGAGCAGAGGTTCTGGGCCGGACGCAGTGGCTCTCGCCTGTAATCCCAGCACTTTGGGAGGCCGAGGTGGGTGGATCACCAGGTCAGGAGATCAAGACCATCCTGGCTAACACGGTGAAACCCCGTCTCTACTAAAAATACAAAAAATCAGCCAGGTGTGGTTGTGGCCGCCTGTAGTCCCAGCTACTCGGGAGGCTGAGGCAGGAGAATGGCGTGAACCCAGGAGGCGGAGCTTGCAGTGAGCTGAGATTGCGCCACTGCACTCCAGCCTGGGCGACAGGGCCAGAATCCATCTCAAAAAAAAAAAAAAAAAAAAAGAGCAGAGGTTCTGGAGACAGGCTATCTAGGTTCAAATCCTGGCTCTGCAACGTCCTACCAATGTGACTTTTAGCAAGTAATTTAATTTGTGTGAGTCTCATCTGTAAACTGAAATGACAGTAGTACCCATGTCCTAAGGTGTAGTGAGGATTAAATAATGTGCACAAAGTACTTAACCCAGTGTTGAGGGCACAGGAAGTGAATAATAAACTTTAATGATGATGATTATTACTTGTGGGTGTTCTACTCTGAGCTTCCAGTGTTTAGTTTCCATTTATGAAAAGAAATTCTTATATCCATTAAAAATGTTGATTTATTTTGGCCTGGGAGAAAGAATTGGTGTGAGAAGAGTCTTACACAGAACATTTTGCAAAGGGTGAAATACTAACATTCAGAGAGCAGCTGGTATGCAGGTGCTCTAATTAGTTTGGCCAAAGGGTCCAAGGTTATTGATCTCAGTGACAGAACCCTACTGAATAGAGGTTTCCATAGTGATAGACTGAGCAATCACAGACCATGAAATCTACAATGTCTTCATAGATTTCCACTGAGCCAACCCACTTTTAGTGGAAAATACTGTGATTCCCTTGAGATGTATGATAAAATCCCTAGTGGGACACCGCTTGATAATCTTTGATTAAAAAGAAGTCGGGGGGAGCCCTCCTCAAAGTGAACGAAAACCAGAACACCCAACCTGGGAGGGCAAATGAACTGCTACTTTTCAAATTTAACCAAAGGGTTTTCTTTTTAAACTAAAACAATACTGTGCAGAATCTGGAAGAATGTCGCACTATTAGCATTTATATCTTCTTTCAATAATGAGAAATATTAAAAGAGGAAGAGCTTTTTAGGGAAAAGGGACTATTTAAAATGAGTAAACAAATAATTCCAAATAATATATTACATATTTAATTACCCTGATGCATCCACTCTTAATTTTTTGAAAGCAGTCTGTAGACTCTCCTCCTCTCCATCCTTGGCTTCGGATTTCATTGTGCAAGTTTTTACACTACTTATCGATGTTCCTGTTTACACTAAAAAAGAAAATAAAGTGAGCAAAGTAAAAACAGGTGGGATCAAAAGTATACCTGTTACCATTACTGTTAGAAAAAAAAAGCAAATTTTTATTTCAAAAAGGAAGTTTCAGTGTAGGTAACTGGAGACTATAGGTTTTATTTCTTAAAGGGAAACAAATGAAATGATACCAAAAATGGATATGTACTATGACAGAATATAAACTGTTCACATACTTGATGCCAAAATCCTATTAGACAATTTTGGAAACTAGATGATCTAAAATCTATGTTTCAGTATACATACTTTTTAACGGGAATCTCCCCAGTTGGTCTAGAAACCTATGAACAAAATGACATCAGAAATAAAAGGGAATAGCTAAAATTATAGCACTCTGATTCTTTAAAATGACACTGAGTATTTGTCTGGCCTAACCCTAGTTAAGTATAACTTTCATGACACATGATAGCATTTCTCTAGAGCAGTCCTGACCCAGACAGCTATGTTCACAGGAAGACACGTTTTAGAGAACAAGACGTTACCACTGTGAAAGCAGAATTAGAAATGCACTCTACCAGTAAGGTTGATACTTCCATTTGTGTTTTTCTTCATAGCCTGGAATAGTGTAATTAATTGTTAAACAAGAAAGAAAATAAATGAACTATACACTTGCAACCCCCTAAAAAATTCATTGTGCACGAGTGGAAAAAGAAAAGAAAACAAACAAACTTCTCTTTAGCCTAAAGAAAGGTTGAAAGTAAAGAAAAAAAACAGAAATGACTATTGTGTAGACGCACCACTAAATGATCTCTTAACTATTTTGATTAATCAAAGTCCTCCATATTTTCCACCTGATTTTTATATTTAAACAGAGAAAGGTAGATGAAGAACCAACCAAAGCAACAAGAAACACAACAGAGAAGTCTGTTAATAAACCCTTGAATCTAGTCTCCAAATTATTTTTTCACTCAGGGTTATTAGTACCAAATTTTGAATACAAATTAAGCAAACCAGCATCTATGAACATATCAGTGAGAATCAGAAGAAAAGTACCACAAAAAAAATAGAAATAGAGAATATTTGAAGCAAAAGGTTCACTTCACCTCTTTATTTCTAAGCCGTTACCCGCACCCTCCCGCCCCCACCACTCTTGGGCATTCTCAGAGGGAGCAGCGCCTCTCCACCGGCCCTTGGGTCCTCTCTGATTCATATCTGCTCGTTTCTCAAGGTGGCTCCGAAGTTATTGTGAGACCTCTAATATTCCAAAGGTCAAGGTGTCATAATGTTTGATATAAAGTAACCATTATATTATTGGAGTACCAGCGCAAAATAAAGAGGCAAGGAATCAGGACTTTTCACTTTACTTATTTGCGGAAGTTAAGGTATTTTAGGCAGAGCTCTCTGGGGAACACTGAAAACAGTCTCAAAAGAATTCAGCTACTAAAAAAAAAAAAAAAAAAAAAAATTCAGCCAGCCTGCACCTCAACTTCTTAGGACAAAAAAATAATTTAAATACATTCTCGACGTATATTTTGCTGGTTTATTTAAGTACATAAACATGAAGAAACATTATCCACACAATCCCATGCTTCACTAGTCTCTAATTCTCAGTTTAGGGTAGGATCCCCCAAATACACAATCAATTCCTATATACCTGGGGGGAGAGGTGAGCAATCACTTATTTCAATATTTTCAAAGCTTCACATCATCTAAAAGAGTACTATTGCAGGTTGTAAACAAATTCTTCCTGCTGGTAGAACTAAATTGAAGTTTGACTTACAATGTTCCTCAATTACCTTATGATCCGTTAGTCAATGTTCAGCCCTTACCGAGTTCATAAATCATCTGAGCCAATCTCCCCAACCCGCAGACCGCCCCCCAAGTCCTCTTTAGCCCTCTCTGGAAATCAGTCAGCATTTACGTACACATCACATTTAAGTATACACTGCTGAACCCTACAGGCAGAAATTCATTTCTTTCACAAATATTTACAGAATTCCTACCACGTGCATGGCACTAGAATGAATGCTAGGGATAGAAGCCCAAACTCCATTTCCGTAAGGACTAGAATCTCATTCCTGCCCTCCAAGAGCTTACAATGTAACACTGTGCTAAGAGGCTCTGAACCTACATATGTAACTTTTAATTATACCATGCTGACTTAATAGCATGGCAGGTGATCACCCTAGATGTTAATACAAACTTTACATTCCTGTTGACACACTAAAAGATCTATCATCTAAAAACCAAAACAGGCCAGAATTAAAATCTGGCTACAGACTAAAACTTCAGGAATGAAGTTCTGTCTAAACCATTTTCAGACTTCCAGCATTTTTTTACTACTCACTTTTTTTCTCAGTTATTTTAGCCAAGAACAAAGGTGAGCGTTAGGCATAACCTTAAGAGCTAGAGAAGAGCATGTTTGTAATTATAAAAGGCTCATTAGGCTCCTCTGCATCCCCAGATCCCCATTCAAAGAAAGGGCTGTACAACTAACTCCGGACAACAGATATAATTGGCTTGCCCTTCTTCATTAATATTAAATTTGTGGGAGACAGTCTTGGCGTTTTCACTGCAGTGAACTCGTGAAGTTGAACAATCTCCAAAGAGATGAAACTTTAAAAAGCCTATTCGAAGTTACTTTAAGTCAAATCACACCAGGCAATTTAACTTTGCCTCGGATTTTCCACAACCTTACAAAAATTACAAAGTTCTTCTAAGTTCCTCCATCAAAAGGCCAAATTCCTGGTTTTTTCTTTCAACAAAATGGATGCGTCACAATCTTATTTACATCTTGCCGTTTTAACCAAGACCTCCTTGAATCCCAAGCCTAGGTCTACATTTCCAGGCCCCTGAGACGACCTAAGAACGATCAAGAAGGGATGCGCGGGTAAGCGTTGTCATCACAACATTAAAGATTTCGAAACTCCCAGACCACCAGGAAGCGTAGAGTATGGGGAAGAAAACCATGCCCAGCAACTCTAAGAGGCAAACTAGACCGGGAGGAAACAATCGGCCCCCAGGACAAAAAGCACATTCACACCTCTCCGTGCAACCCACTCATCCCTTTATACTCGCAGCGCTGCAGCCAAAGCACAAAGTTCTTTCTTTTCACCCAGAGTCTGTGCCTGTCGCGGTTAAACATGAACGGAGGAAAATTCCTAGTCAGAACCCAGAGGGGTAGGACGGGGCTTGGAGTGTGGGGACAACGCCAAGCAGGGAGCTGTCCAGGGGCACTGCCCGCCCGGGGTCTCCAGCTGTAAAGTTGCGCTCCTCGGGAGATTCCTGGGGTCAGAACGAGAGGCTGGAGTCGGAGCGAGGCACAAGGGATGCGGGAGAAGAAAGGAGTGGGGCCGAAGAGGTAGCCAACGAGAATGGGGCTCCGAGGCGAGAGGGAAAGGACTGGAAGGGGCAAAGGGCGGCCAAGGAGGGCGAAAAGGGGAAGCTGCCGCTGGGCGGGAGACGGCGGAGGAGCGAGACGGGGCGGGGGACCGCGGGAGGACGGGAAGGCGGGAAGAGGAGAGAGCGTGGAGCTCGGAGCTCCAGCAGGCACAGGCCGCGGCAGATAAGGGGGCGCGGAGAGGCCCAGGCCCGGCCCAGGCAGGAGGCGTCGGGAGACGACGCGACCCAAGGCGGGCGGGCCCGGGGAAAACCGCCCGCGGCCAGACCGGCAGTGGAAGCTGAGACGCAGTGCTGCGGCCCCTCCCCGTCACGTCAGGGCACTTACCTCCTCACAGCTGGGACGCTCCGGTGATGCGGTGCAGTCAGTTCAGAGCGTCTCTCCCAAATCTCGGCGCCCGACTGACCCGGATCCAAACCAGCCAAAGGGGCGGCCCGCGCCTCGGGAGTCGCATTGCGCCTGCGCACTCCGGCATGCACCCCGCCCCCTGCTTATGCTCCTCCCACCCCAGTGACTCGGCAGCGCGGCAGCCGACGACTGCGCAGACGCAGGGCGGCGGCCGCGCCTCTCGAACGCCCCGCACCCGCCCCCCTCAGAAGCACGTGCGCCTTACGTAATTTCCTGTTATTCTTCGGTTTGCCTCCTCCCAGTGGCGTGGATTTGCTCCCGACCCGCTTTTGGGGCGTGCCTGCTTCCTCCTCTCTGTTAGGTGAGTGAGTAGGCGTCATTCTTCACAGTAGTCCTCTGCCTCCACCGCCCCGGGATCTCCTTGCGCTTGGTCCTCTACGTGGAGTCACCTATGCAGAAGAATTCCACGGGGCGGGGGCGAGGACAGGGTGCGGGGGTCTTTATGGCAGACAGTCCCCGGCTGAGCGCTTGGCCAGAGTTTCTGTGATGCTAGAATCTGGACTGCCTGCGACCTCTCCGGGACTCGGACACCAGCCCTCGCCTCCTGGTGATCTTTTAGGTCCTGCAGAGAAGCGAAGAGGTATTGGACGTGGCCAGGGTCAATAGTGTGAAGCCAGAATTAGAATTGAATTGAAATGCCTTCGGTTTTGATATCTCTGCTGTTTGTCTTGAGGCAACTGCTTTTCCTCCTTTGGGCCTCTCAGTTTTCCATCTAGTAAGTGAGGAAGTTGAACCTTATCGGTGAATCTCGTGTTTTCAGGCGTAGACTCCTTTGAGAATCTGGTAAGAACTGTAGATCCTCTTGCCAAACAAATGCACCTACACACCAAATTTTGCAAAAAGATTTAGGCAGTTCACCAAAGGAGATGAATTTTAGGATTCTTTACATTTTTCTGATTCTGAATGTTGCTCAGATGGTAGGCGGGAAAAGGTGATCTGTGCAACAGCTGCCACCCGCTCCATCACCAGGACTGGTTCTGCTGATCTAACTGTGCCTCTCCTCGCCTGCCAATCTCCAGCTCCACGTCTGCACTTCTCAAAGCTTCGTGAGAACAGATGATTTTGCGCAATAGAGTTGGATGGCGTTGATTGTGGCCCACCCCTAGAGTGAGGGTTTTTCCCTGAACCAAAACTGGCCCCATCCACCGTCATTCCCCAATACCTTAGTTGTAGTCAACTAACTAGATAGGCTGCCGAAGATGGTTTAACTGTGTCCAGCTTAACTACAGCCAGGCTTTGGAATGCCTGGCCTATGTCTGTAAATGAAATCTAACAATTTATTGTATAACGTTGTTAAACATGAAGCATGAAGTTGGCCGTGGATAAAACATTTTAAATTCTCGTCGTTCATACCAGAGGCTCAGTAACTGACCGGTTGAAAGAAAACTGTTCATTGTAACCTAATGATGCTAGTTAGATAGCATTAGATTATGTTAGAGATTAGATAACTTGTTCTAGCTGCCTTTGTCCTGTCTCACAGTGCTAGTAAGTCAGGATTTAAACTGCCCTTCTCAACATCTCTTGGACAAGAAAAAGCGGGAAATACGATGTATTTTTTTTCTCAGCCCTTGCCAAGTGAAATGTATCAAAACCAAACATGTCTTTTTAAGCTGCCACTTCAAAATATAACTTAAGATAAAATCTCATATATCCTTGAGAAGGCCTGGCACGGTAGCTCATGCCTATAATCCCAGCACTTTGGGAGGCCGAGGCGGGTGGATCACTTGAGGTCAGGAGTTTGAGACCAGCCTGGCCAACATGGCGAAACCCTGTCTCTACTAAAAATATGAAAAATTGGCTGGGCATGGTGGCGCATGCACCTATAATCCCAGCTACCCGGGAGGCTGAGGCAGGAGAATCTCTTGAAGCCGGGAGGCGGAGGTTGCAGTGAGCCGAGATTGCACCACTGCACTCCAGCCTGGGCCAACAGAGCAAAACTGTCTCAAAAAAAAAAAAAAAATCTCATATATCCTTGAGGGGGAAGAATTGTCTGGATCGTGATTGAATTCCCAGGGCTTAGCACACTTCCTGGGGGTTAGTAGATGCTCAATACAGTTTTGGTGAATTCTCATTTTACCTGCTTCCCATCCCTAATTATATTAAATACCAAAAACTAAAAAGTTACAGTATTTCATTTTATGTAAGCACATCTCCATCATAAAGAGTTAGATGCTTTCCAAGAATGTGACTCATTACTCGGGGAGTACTTGGAAGGTGAGAACCTCTTGTGAATGCTGAAGCCTGTTAACTCACACACCTGACGTGGCCTGAAGTTTTAAGTCATTATACATAGGACTGGCTCACGGTGTGATACATCATGACTTGGAATGAGATAGAAAAGCTACAAAATGGGATGGATCTGAGTGAACAAAAAGCCAGATCGGTGTCCTATACCAGCAATTCCAAGTCTTTTTAACCATGGGAAAAAAACCTGAATTTGTGTGTGGACTTTACATTGAAGAAATCAACTTTGTATTAATGCACATGGTAATGCCATTTAATTAAAAAGCTGTGGTAGATGTAAAATTCCTCTAACAGTGCTTCTTTCTTGCTACAAGTGTCTTGTACATGCTTTAGTAAGAGGGACTTAATTCCATGAATTTATACTGCAAGAACAATTTATATAGGAAGATAATAGTTTCTCTTAAAAAATAACTTTGGAGAAGCCAAGTCCAAAGTAATGAAGAAAATTATTTGCCTAACCATGTGGCTGCCATCCTACCAGTTGGTAATCTGGAAAATATTCTGTTCTTATGTTTTAAGACTCAAATTAATTTATTTCTTACCTCGATATACTTTTTTAAATGACTTAGGGTAGGCCAGGCGTGGTGGCTCACGCCTGTAATCCCAACACTTTGGGAGGCTGAGGCAGGTGGATCACCTGAAGTCAAGAGTTCGAGACCAGCCTGGCTAACATGGTGAAACCCCATCTCTACTGAAAAATAAATAAATAAATATACAAAAATTAGCTGGGAGTGGTGGGCACACACCTGTAATCCTAGCTACTTGGAGGCTGAGGCATGAGAAGCCCTTGAACCCAGGAGGTGGAGGTTGCAGTGAGCTGAGATCATGCCACGGCACTCCAGCCTGGGCTACAGAGCAAGACCTTGTCTCAAAAAAAAAATTAAAATTAAAATTAAAATGACTTTGGGATAGAAGATAGTGATAATGATTATTTGTCTTGATTTACAAGATGTTAGCTCATGTAATCTTCATAACCAATTTGTGAAATGTACTTCTATGATGTCTGTTTTACAGCTGAGGAAACTAGGCTCAGAATAGTTAGATAACTTGTCCAAGGTTACATCGTTTGTAAGTGGTAGAACGGGGATTCCAATCTAGGCAGTCTGACTATAGCACCCTGCTGATCGCTGAGTTACACTGCTTTCCTTAGCCTCCCCACCTTCACCTCCTGTATGTACCCAGCTAGACCAGGGATACCTGCTTTCACCTGGAAAATACCACTGGGTTTGAGGAAATTGGCTGCCCAGGGCCTAGGACTGTTCCAGCCACTCTTTCTTTGCATATATTTGAACCCAGCAGGCATATTTCCCTCTCAGGTCTTTTGTATGTATTTCCCCTCCTGGAGCATTGTTTACTCACAGTTCATCTTGTCATTCAAAGTCTCTGCTCATATCAGCTCCCCAGGGGGGTCTTCCTTGGCTTCCCCAGCACCCCCTTCACTGTGTATCCCTTTACCCTGCTTTATCATAGCACTTGTCCCTACCTGACAATGTATAGTTATTTTTTGGTCCCCTCACTAGAATAGAAGCTACCCGAGGACAGGGACTTTGTGTCTTTTTTTTAGTCACTATTTTTTTTAATCAAAGATGCACATTTTCCCACAATTTATTAATAGCGGTTAGAAAATCTGAATGTGTCTTATAATCGCCAGTGTGTCCTGGTTTAATTGGTAGTATTTTTTTCTTTCTTACTTGTTCCTACAGTAAGTGGTGAGTCTTTAAAATGATGGTGTCTTAGAATTGATGAAAATACAGTGTATCCCCAAGGCCTGAACTCTATGTGGCACATAGTTGGCTCTCATTAATTACTTGTTAAAGGAAGGCATTGAGTGTTGTGTGCCAGAAACTATTGAAACCTTTTTTTTTTTGAGGTCTCGCTCTGTCACCCAGGCTGGAGTGAAATGGCACAATCTTGGCTCACTGTAACCTCCGCCCCCAGGTTCGACTGATTCTCGTGCCTCAGCCTCCTCAGTAGCTGGGATTACAGGCGAGCACCACCATGCTCTGCTAATTTTTGTATTTTTAGTAGCAATTTATATCATTCCAGCAGACTCTTAGAAAGTAGATGGGGAGGGTGGGGAATGTAAGAGAGACCAGTTAGAAGACACTCGAAATAATCTGAGGGAAGACCAGAATGGGAACCATGGCTGAAGGATGGTGAGACCAGCAGGGCTCGGCGGCCTGCTGAGCAGATGTCTGGCCTGAGCCGCGCCAGTAGGTGGCCCCCTTCACTAAGGAAGGGAATCCAAGAAGACTAGGTTTGGGGAGTGTGGGACGGTTTGGTTTTGAACATAAAAGTTTCAAGTGCAGATGCAAGGAGGAATCAGGTCCCAAAGGCTGCAGCAAGGGACTTATCCTGAGGTTTCTCCTTCTGAGAACTGTAGGAGCTATGGAAAGAAATGACCAAATTTATTTTAGAAAGATGACTGGTTTCAGCGTGAGCCGGCATGGTGATCCAGGCCTGAGATGATGGTGATCGAAGGGGCAGGTGGCCCTAAGTATGGAGAACAAGTGAGCCGATTGGAAAGTTGTGTAGATCAGGCCTTGGGGAGAGATTGACTACGAACAGGATGGGCAGTGAGAGAAAGCTGACAATGATACTTTGCTTTCCAGTTTGAGCAACTGAATGGATATTGGTGCCCATCTCAATTAAACTCTGTTGAACCCAGCTGACAGTGAGCAGAGGAAGAACATTTAAATGGAGAATCATAGTAACAGCTAATACTTTCTTTTATTTCTTTCCTTTTCTTTTTCTTTTTTTTCTTTTCTTTTTTTTTTTTTTTTTTTTTTTTTTTGAGACAGAGTCTTGCTCTGTTGCTCTGTTGCCCAGGCTGGGGTGCAGTGGTGCAATCTTGGCTCACTGCAACCTCTGCTTCCCTAATTCAAGTGATTCTCCTGCCTTAGTCACCCACGTGTGCCACCATGCCTGGCTAATTTTTGTTTGTTTGTTTGTTTGTTTGTGGAGACAGCGTTTTGCCATGTTGGCCAGGCTGCTCTCGGACTCCTGGCCTCAAGTGATCTGCCTGCCTCAGCCTCCCAAAGTGCTGGGACTGCAGGCATGAGCTACCATGCCCAGCCTATGAGGGCTAATACTTTCATAGCTCTTCCTATGCATCAGAAGACTCATTTTAGTTCTCACCACAATTCTATGAGATTACCATTATCACACTCATCTTCCAGATGAGGAAACTGAAGCAAAGAGAAGTTAAGTAACTCACCAAGGTCACACAGCTAACAAGTGGCGGAGCTAGAATTTGAACCTAGGCAGCTTGGTAGAGTCTGTGCTGTCACTGCCTCTCTGTGCTGATATATCTCTAAATTAGTTCAGTTTGGACAGAGTGAACCTGAGAGATCCGTGGGGCAGCCGCGTGGAGGTGTCTAGCAGGCATGCAGATATATGGTTCTGAAGCTCACATGGGAGGTGGGGACTGGAAATAAAGACTGTGGAGTCTGCATACAGGTGGCCATTGAAGCCACAGGAAAGGTCAGGACCCTTAAGGAGAGGGTGGGAAATAATCGGAGGAAAGAAACAAGGGAGCCCTGGAAGGCAAACACAAGCATTCCAGTTGTGGGAAGGACATAGTCCTTTCTGCAAACGAATACACTGCACCTGGCTTATAGATCTTCAGTCAACAGATAGTCCATCCCCCAGAATTTGTTTGGCTCTGGGTACCCTGACAAAATGGAGTTCCTGGAGCCACAACCCTAAGGACCTGCCTCAATGGTGGTGATCCTCCCCACTTTCTTCTACCATGAGAGTCCACTGGGGGTCTGTTGGCTTCTCTGGGCATCTGTTTTTTGCCCCTCCCTACAACTGAAGAGCCTCCAGCTCCTCTGTCTACCACCCGTCCACTTCGTCAGCTCAGGTCCCTTCCCTGTCTCTACGACCACAGTAACATTTCACCTGGAGCTTCTTCAGGTCCCTCCTGAACTTATTTTCAGCCCTTTACCCGTACATTTCTTGTATCTCCTGCTAGATTCTAAATTTCTGGAGGGCAAGAAAAACCTATTATGTTGACTTTCCCTCCCTCAACCTCTGCTCCCCTGCGTGGGTTAAATGGCCCAACCCCGTTGTCCCATGGGACTTCGCATGCAGTCCACCAGAAGAGGAGCTGTACCTACCACAGGAGCCAGTGAGTCCATCAGTCAGTCAGTCATCTCAGCAAATAATTCCAGTTGTCTACTGGCTTTCTGGAAACATGACTGGGGACTGTTGATGCCTTTGACAGTTGATTCAAGCAGCAGGACCTTTCACAACAGCCTCCTGTTTTTGTGGGTGGGGAATAGGCAAGGGTTGGGAAGCGGGAATTCGCCGCTCTTTCTTGTCATTCTCTTCATAGCCCCCAAGCTACTGTGGTCTATTGTTTTGATAGTTGCTTTCCCGAAATGTTAACAGGATGGAGAGTAAAGGAGGACTCTGATGCCTCAGCCATGCGCCTGTGTGCCGATTCCCATTAAGCCTGCACCAATTTGATTTCCAAGACTCCAGTCAATCCTCAGAGCTCCAGGAGGGGAGGGGCAGCTTTTCCTGGTAGCTGCTGATCACCAGCAGAGGGAGCCCTAGGACTGCAGGGCCTCTTTCCTTACCGTTGGTGAAGCCGTTCACTGTGGCTTCAAAACTGTGGAAGACCCGGGATTTGTGGATCACTTGCCTTTAGAATAGAATCAAGAAATAAAGCTGCAGAAGAAAGAATCTCCATGTGGTAAGGATTGGAAGGGAGTGTTGAGAGGGGCTTTTGGGGTGCTGGTAATATTGTTCTTTGACCCGATGTTGGTTATAGGAGTGTGTGCTATAATGTGGTATACGTACATTTTTCTGTGCGTATAACTAAACTTCAGTTAAAAGTTTTTAAAACTTAAACATCTCTATGTATACCACAAAATAGGCATCAGGTTAGGGTGAGCGGTTTTTTTCCCTACAATTCTTAACCTTATCTGAGTCACAAGACAGCCCTCCCTCCCTTCCTCCGAGAAAGCCACAGACCACTGGTTAAGGACTTCTCCTGCAGCAGCCGAATAGAGAAAGTGAGCAAAGGACATGAGCAGACGGTTCACAGCAAAAGAAATACAAATAGCACTTAAACTTATGAAAAAATGCTCAGTCTCAATCTTCAAAGAGAAGTGCTTATAAAAAGTATGCGGAGATACCATTTTTAACCTGTCAGATTGGCAGAAATCCCAAAGCTTGACAGCATGCCCTGTGGATGGGGCTGGAGGTGGGGGAGTAGGGAGAATAAATAGCAGGCCTTTTAATACATTACCAGTGGGATTGTGAAATTGACAGCCCTGTTGATTTGGGCAATATCTACCAAAATTACAAGTCTAAGAATCTACCCTGTAGATGACATTTGTACCTATATGTAATAATTTATGTAAAAGATGATCTATTGCAACATTGGCTGCAATAGCAAAAGATCAGAAACAACTGAAGTGTATGTACAGGACTGGTGCATCCACAAAGCAAAATACTATATAACTGGGAAAAAGTTTGAGGAAGCTCTGTGTGTGCTGAGGAAAGATCTCTAAGATATAGGTGAAAAAAAGCACGACGTACAGCTAAGAACATATGTTTGTATTGCTTCTATCTTCATAAAGAAAAACTGATAAGCTAGACAAGTAACTAAGAGAAGTGTTTCAGGAAGTGGTTGGGGGCCAGCAGGAGGGGCCAGGCTTCTGAGTGTATACCTTGTGTTTTGATTTTTGAATCATGTCAGTGTATAACCTGTGCAAAACAAAACAAAGTTTAGAGTTCCTGCTCTAAAGCTGCTGAGCTAAGCCTTTAGGAATTCATAAATTGTTATATCTGCCCAATTGTAGAATAGCTGGGTTTGGTTTTTCAGTTTGAACTGAGCTGTGTCTTGGTGAGAGTCTTCAGCTTACTCCACATTTGAACACAGTTCAGGAAAGTGTATTGCAGTTTCCTGGCTCAGCCTAACTCTCAAGAATTCTTTCTTTACCCTCCATATGCTCAAAACCAATCTTGCCCCTCAAGTGTTGACACTCAGCTAGCTATCATTTTTCAAAGTATTTCATTTTCAGCTTATGTATTCATGAGCATCTAACTCTGCCTGAGGGGGAGAAGAAAAGGAAGAAAAGTTTTCACCAGAAAAGTACATCTGTGTTTTCAGAAACCAATAGATATGAAATCTTGCTCTCCGTCCCTTATCTTTGCCTGTCTCTGTAGCCATCCTTTCTCCTTTCCCTCCTCCTAGCTAAAACCAATCCCAGCTCTCCTCCCTTCTCAGGAAACCCACTTTCTTCTGTATATGCAAACACACATCATGTCTTCTGTCATAGTAAAACCAAAAACAAAAAAAGCAAACACCAAACCCACAAAGCCCCCTTCTACCCGGGTTCCCCATAGAGCTCCTGTCCTTTTCTCCCTGTTGGAGCCTTAGCCAGTGGCTCTACTTCTTCCCCTCTCCACCCACCCCCCTTCTCTCTCTCTCTGGGTCGGTCTCTCTCTGTCTCTCTCTCTCAGTGGCTGTACTTCTTCCGCTCTCCACCCACCCCCCTTCTCTGTGTGTGTGTGTCTCTGTCTCACCACCCTTTCTTCAATCTACTGCAACCAGACTTCTATCCCACCAAAATGTTCCTTGCCAAGGTCATGGATAACCTCCTTGTTGCTGAATCCAGTGGCCCTAGTCTCATTCTCATGTTGCTTGAGTTTTGAGCCCTGCCTGACGCTGAACACAGCCGCCTCCTCCACTCGCTCTCCTTTCAGCCCCTGTGGCCACTGCTCACAGGGGCACCCTCTCAGCCTCACCTTTTCTATCTCCTCTGCAGGCTCCTCTTTTCTCACTGGTCTGCTGACCCTCAGGGGCCATGCCTTGGCTCTCTTCTCATCTCACATTCACTTCCAGGATGATGCCGGGTTGGAGAATATGGAAAACAAATCTGACTTGCTCGAGTGAAAAAGGCATCCACTAGAAGAATGTCAGAAAGCTCACTCAACAAAAGGAAAAGCTAAACAGCTAGGCCTTATCAGCCTGGGAGCCAGACCGAGCCTTTCCCAGGTGCCAGGAATCGCTGAGCATTGCCTCCAGGTGATTCAGTTCCACACATCTTTGTTCCTGATACATCTCTCCGTACAAGATTCAAATTCCCAGGAAAGAAACTGATTGGCTTTCATGGCAGGGTCATATTTGACCCACTCCTACTCACAGGGGCAAAAACTGTAACTTCCTCTGTATTTTTTCTTTTTCTTTTCTTTTCTTTTTTCTTTTCTTTTTTTTTTTTTTTGAGATGGCATCTCGCTCTGTCGCCCAGGCTGGAGTGCAGTGGCACGATCTCGGCTCACTGTAACTTCCACCTCCCAGGTTCAAGCTATCCTCCTGCCTCAGCCTCCCGAGTAACCGGGACTGCAGGCATGCGCCACCATTCCTGGCTAATTTTTGCATTTTTAGCAGAGACGGGTGTTTTACTATGTTGGCCAGGCTGGTCTCGAACTCCTGACCTCAAGTGATCTGCCCGCCTGGACCTCCCAAAGTGCTAGGATTACAGGCACGAGCCACCACACCCAGCCCTGTATTTTCATCTAATCTCATTTTCATCTCAAACTTCCATTCTCCCAACTTGAGGGGATATTTCCTTCTCTTCTGGTTTACAGCGCTCTGTTTTGCACAGATATTCAATGTTCAGGATCCTCCTCTCTCCTGTGTGCTCCCATCCTCCTGGCGTGGCATCTGGGTATAAGGGGGCAGTGGGTAAGCTTTATGGCTCAGATGCCATTCCCTGCCCGTTGCTGGTCTTCACTCCCACGTGGTCGCTCAGAATTTGTCCCCGGGCATTACGGATTATGGTGGAACCTACCAAAATGGGGTGAACCTGATTTAGTTCCTGAGCAGTACACGGACCTGCTTAGAAAATTGCCTGTCTGTAGCCATGAGGTCCTCATGTGCCACAACTCTCACAGCTTGTCACCTGGCCTCTCTTTGTCCCTCAGTCCACTTAGCACATCACTGGGACATGTGGACACATCTGGATTACCACCTACATGGCACCCACAGGTCAAGGGGACAACGGGCTGCTGTTACCACAGCTTCGGTGCCAGCTTAGTGCTGTCGCGTGGTCAGTGGGGGGCATCTCTCCCTGGGCTGTGCTTGGGAAAGTGGGATCCTACTGTCCCCCAAACCTGTCCAGATGCTTCTTAGTCCTACATAGGAGTTTTCCTTCGAGGAGGGTAGACACTTGCACCTGAACTCTTGTCCTGCTTTTTTTTTTCCTTGGCAGCACCAGAAGGCTTTTGCCCCACTTGCTGTACAGGAACTTGTCTGAACCTTATACTGTGTCATCTCCACACTATAGCCTATAGAAAATCTCTATCCTCTCATCCCCAAGTTGTCCTCTTGCTCTGTAAAGGGAAGATTTTGGAAGTTAGGAAAACTGTTTCTGCCTCAACGAAGCCACATTTTAACACTAATGTCCACAGACTCAAGAAATCTAATTTAAAACAGAGCCAGGCAATGGCTCCCATTGATTCAGTGGCTGGAGGGAGCTGCAGGCTAACTAGGAATTAGGAATTAGCCACAACAGAAGTGCATTTGGTTTCATCTCAAGAAATATCCTCCTTTACACCTGTCTTGGCAGATGTGCCCACTGCTTGGGTGGCAGGACACTTTGATTGTCTCACCAAGACTGTGTGGAAAGGGGTGGGGTACTTCTCCAAAGGGAAAAGTGGGCTGCTGTCACCCATAAAAGGGGTAGAGGGAAAGGGCAGGCAGAAACAGTAAATGTCTTCCATAGCTTCAGGTCACATCTGCCTGCCGCTGATACCACATTCATATCTGCAGCCCATGTGTCTCCTCGATGCCACACCTCTGTGTCCACAGTCTTCCTATTCAGTCGCCTATGTGGATGTCCCTCTGACACCTGGTGAAACATGATGTGTTTCTAATTGAGCAGGTTATCTTTCCCCCTAAGCCTGGTCTCCTGGCCTTTCCCCAGTCCCTTCCAGTTTAATTGAATCAAATCGAATGTGATTCATCTCCTCCCATCAGTCTGGCTCCTGGGTTATTTAATACCCCCCCAAACTTTGGAAATATTTTAATGTGTTAATATATTATTTTTAATAAAAAATAATTTTAACAAAAGAAATATATACCTTTATAGAAAATTTAGAAAATATAAAGACTCAGGCACCTTATCATTTTTATCTCCTAGTTAGCCCTGGGAGGCAGGTACTATTATTTATCTCCATTTTACAGATGAGGAAACTGAGGCTCAGAGAGGAAAATGGCTTGCTGCTTTCACACAGGTCAGAAGGATCTATGCCGGATTTGAGCCCAGGTCTTTCTGGTTGCAAGCTGGAGGCGGTCTTGTCTTTGGGATACTCAGTTGAGGGGCCTGGCCTTTGCCTCAGAAGCACTCGACTTGGCCCCTGTCCTTGAGGATGTCCCCTGGCAGCATTTGGTAAAGGTGTTGCGGAGCACGTAGGAGCCACACTGCCTCTGAGAAGCCCTGCCTCAGACGCCCACCCCTCTGCGTGGCCTTGGGCACACTGCCCAAGCCCCTGTGCCCAGTTTACTCCTCTGAAAAATGGGGATGATGATAGTAATCATAGAACTTCCCTTAGAGGGCTAGGAGAGGATGAAATGACTAATGTGGTAGAACACTGCCCGGCTCATAGCATCTGATATGGCTTAGATATTTGTCCCCTCCAAATCTCAGGTCAAACTGTGACCCCCAGTGTTGGAGGTGGGGCCTGATGGGAGGTGTTTGGGTCATGGGGGTGGATCCCTCAGGAATGGCATGGTGCCCTCCCATGGTAATGAGTTCACCCCAGGCCCATTTGTTAGAAAGAGCCTGGTACCTCCTGCCTCCTCCCTCTTGCTTCCCTCTCTGGCCGTGTTATCTGTGCAGGCCGGCTCCGCTTCACCTCCTGCCATGAGTGGAAGCAGCCTGAGACACTCACTAGAAGCCAAGCAGTTGCCGGTGCCATGCAGAACTGTGACCCAAGCAAACTTCTTTTCTGTGTACATTACCCAGTCTCAGCTATTCCTTTATAGCATCGCAAAACAGACTAATATAGCATCCAACAACATTAGCCACTGCTGCTATTATCATTAGTATTTTAAGTGTGTGCATTTTAATTGCTGGTACACTGTGTGAACTGGCTTGGATGTTTGTCCCCTCCAAATCTCATGTCGAACTGTAATCTCCAGTGTTGGAGGTGGGGCCTGGTGGGAGGTGTTTGGATCATGGGGGCATATTCCTCATGCTTGGCTCATCCTGTGGTGATGAGGGAGCTAATGGGAGATCTGATTGTTTAAAGGTGTGTGGCACCTCCCCTCTCTCTTGTTCCTGCTCTTGCCATGTGACACACAGGCTCCCCTTTGCCTTCCACCATGACTGTAAATTCCCTATGGCCTCACCAGAAGCAGATGCCAGCACCCCACTTCCTATACAGCTTGCAGAACCAAGAACAAATTAAACTTGTTTTCTTTATAAAGACAGACTCAGGCATTTATTTATATCAGTGCACAAACAGCCTCATACACTGGGCATACGTGTTATATCCTGCTTTCCTTCAATTTACTATTAGCATTTTTATGTCACAAAATATTCCTCAAAACATTATTTTAATGACTGTATAATAGTCCATCATTTAAATATATTCATAACTTATTCTGTAGTTAACCATTCACCTGTTTCTGGACAATTAGGGGTGTGTGTGGGTGTTTGTTGTAATAAAAAACTCTAAACCAAAAATCCTTGTCTGATTATTTTCTTAGAATTTTACACCTGGAACTCCTGGGTGGGAAGGTATAAACCGTTTAAAGTCTCCGGCAACACACTAATAAATTGCTTCAAAGGAAAGTTCTCAACCGTTACTCTCAGCAGTGTGTGTATTAGGGCCATCCTCACCACACCCTTTCAGGCAGTGACGTGAGCTTTTTCAAAGTCCACCTTTGTTGCTATTTCTTTACAAGGCAGGTTTTACTACATGTCCTTGGGTTGGTGGGGGTTGGTCCCATGCTCAAGGTGCTTCTACCTATGCTGCCTGTTACAATGTTCTTAAATTAGCTAACAGTCCCATAAACCCTGAGTGGACATATTCACCCTGTTTCCTGCCTGGTCTGTTTTCCTGCAGGTGGAAATATAATTTTCAGTGCTGGAAATTTTTTTTTTTTTTTTTTTTTTGAGACGGAGTCTTGCTGTGTCACCCAAACTGGAGTGCAGTGGCACCATCTCGGCTCACTGCAATCTCCGCCTCCAGGGTTCAAGCGAGTCTCCTGCCTCAGCGCCCCGAGTAGCTGGAATTACAGGCTCACACCACCACGTCCAGCTAATCTTTTTTGTATTTTTTGTAGAGACAGGGTTTCATCATGTTGGCCAGGCTGGTATCAAACTTCTGACCTCAAGTGATCCACCCGCCGTGGCCTCCGAAAGTGTTGGGATTACAGGTGTGAGCCACCTTGCCTAGCCAATTCACTGGTTTTTCTGTTTCTCTGTTGCCCCTGCTTTAAGATGTTTAGCATGTGGCCTCCCTCCCTGGTGACAGCACAGTCCCAAAGCCCAGTAATAGATTTTAAAGAAATCTATTAAAGGCACGAGCTTAGCTGGACTGACCCATTATCTGAAATCTGTGTGTGGCCTTCCCAACTTACATTGCCAATACTTGTGCCTGTTTCAACTTCAGATTCCCGTTCAGTGTACTCTCCCTTTAAGTTACCCTACTGCTGGTATCCTAACCTCCCAGAAAGAGAGCTAGAGTTTTGTTTTGTTAAAGTAAAATCAATATTCCCCAGTGCTCTGTATTTTACAAAATGCATTCACACATGACTGCCTTGATCCTCAGAATGATTCTGGGAGTTACTATGTTTATCTCCATTTTGCATATGAGGCCCAGAGAGGCGAAGCCACTTGAGCTCGTGAGTGACAGTCAGATCTCAAGCCCTGCTCTTTCTAAAGCGTGCTGCCTTCAGAAAAGAAGAGCCAGAAGGATGGAAATTACTTTAGAAAGATAAATACCAGCTTTGAAGGAATAAAAGCTGACAAGGAATTGAAGGAGTTGAGGCACAAGCTTGAACAGGGTTGCATGTTTGGCCCTTGATTGTAAATGCCCATTGCTGCACCTGTTCCTGTTACTTGGGGAGTTGCAGCAGAAGGAACAGCGGCCTGGGACTCCAGAGAACTGGGTTCCCTCTCATCTCTCCAGGGCCACCACTTCTTGTGGGCCCTTGGGCAAGTCACTGTACTTTCTGAGTCTCAGTTTCCCCATTTGCAGAATGGAAATAACTACCCCGGTCTACCAACTTAGAAGAATTGCTTTGAGGATCTGATAAGGTGGTGTGGATGATGCTGCCTTGGGGGCTTTACAGTCTGGAGCTCAAGGGACCCCTTAAGTTGGGCTTACTTAGTAACTCCAGGGGTGGGCAGAACAGGACTCCAATGAGGGTTTTTTTCTTTTTCCCTTTTTTTTCTTTTCCTATCTCTTAACTTTTATCTTTATTATTTTACAATGCCCTTGTAAGATGAAACAAGTGATGCTGAAATATCTTTTTTCTTTTTTAACCTTTATTTTAGAATTGGGGTACATGTGCAGGTTTGTTGCATAGGTATAGTGTGGGCTGCTGAGGTTTGGAGTACGAATGAATTAGTCACCCCAGTGGTGAGCATAGTGCCCGATAAGTAGTTGTTTCAACCCTTACTCCCATCCCTCTCCATTCTTGTGTTCCCCAGTGTCTGCTGTTCCCGTTTTTATGACCATGTGTACTCAATGTTTAGCTCCCACTTAGAAGTAAGAACATGCCCAGCACTTTGGGAGGCCGAGGTGGGTGGATCATGAGGTCAAGAGATCGAGACCATCTTGGCTAACACAGTGAAACCCTGTCTCTACTAAAAACATAAAAAATTGGCCGGGTATGGTGGTGGGCACCTGTAGTCCTAGCTACTCGGGAGGCTGAGACAGGAGAATCGCCTGAACCGGGGAGGTGGAGGTTGCAGTGAGCTGAGATTGTAACCACTGCACTCCAGCCTGGGTGACAGAGTGAGACTCCATCTCAAAAAAATAAAAATAAAAAGAATGTGGTGTATGATTTTGTTTTCTGTTTCTATGTTAATCCACTTAGGATAATGGCCTCCAGCTACATCCACGTTGTTACAAAAGACACGATTTCATTCTCTTATATGGCTGCCTAATATTCCACGGTGTATATGTACCATATTTTCTTTATCAGATCCACTGTTGATCCACACCTGGGTTGATTCCATGTCTGTGCTATTGTGAATAGCACTGCAGTGAACATGTGGGTGCGTGTGTCTTTGTGGTAGAACGATTTCTTTTCCTTTGAGTATAATATATCCATTAATGGGATGGGACTGAAATACTTAAAGTAGAAACGAAAATTGTCATGTGCTCCCCCACGCCCCTCCATTCTACTCTGCAGAGAGACAGCTGCCTGCTGTTTGTGGTTTAGTACACCTCCTTCCAGGCTTTAAATAAACTAAACCCATGCATATTTCTCTGTGTATACTTTTTCAGTACATGTGCACGTGCATTTGTTCGTACAGTTCTTTAAATTTTATAAAAATGTCCTCTATACTGCATCTTGATTTATCCTCCTCATGATTTTAAGACCTTGCTACATCAGAGCTACTTTTCTATTCTAGAAAGAAAGACATGGCCAGGCGCGGTGGCTCACACCTGTAATCCCAGCACTTTGGGAGGCCGAGGCGGGTGGATCACCTGAGGTCAGGAGTTCGAGACCAGCCTGGCCAACATGGTGAAATCCCGTCTCTACTAAAAATACAAAAATTAGCCGGGCATGGTGGCACGCGCCTGTAATCCCAGCTACTCAGGAGGCTGAGGCAGGAGAATCACTTGAATCCGGGAGGCGGAGGTTGCAGTGAGCCAAGATCTCACCATTGCATTCCAGCCTGGGCAACAAGAGTGAAATTCCATCTTAGAAAAAAAAAAAAAAAAGACAGACATAGAAACTCTTTTCAATGTCTCTTTTCAATGTCTGGGCATTTTACAGGTATGTATATTTAATGTATTATTTAATTTGGGTTATTACCCATTTTTATTATTTTATTTATTTATTTATTTAGAGACAGAGTCTCACTGTCTCCCAGGCTGGAGTGCAGTGGTGCAATCTCGACTCACTGCAACTTCCGCCTCCTGGGTTCAAGTGATTCTCCTGCCTCAGCCTCCCGAGTAGCTGGGATTACAGGCATGCGCCACCATACCTGGCTAATTTTTGTATTTTTAGTAGAGATGGGTTTTCAACATGTTGGCCAGGCTGGTCTCAAACCCCTGACTTCAGGTGATCCACCTGTTTCAGCCTCCCAAAGTGCTGGGATTACAGGTGTGAGCCACCACACCTGGCCTGGTTATTACCAATGTTTAAAATATTACCAATGGTGCTGCATTAAAATGCTTGTCAAACAAGTTTGTCCTCTTGTAAATGTATTTTGAAGTGAAGTTGCTGGTAACACAGATTGTAATATTTGATGAACAGGCAGAATTCCTGGATTCCACTCCCACCAGTGGTGTTTGGGGCACCCATTGGCCTACGGTGGTTCTCAGCCATAGATGCTTCTTCCTCTGAGGTTCTGCCCCTGAGGGGACATTTGGCAATGCCTGGAGATATTTTTGGCTGTCACAACTTGGGGGATGGTGACGGAGATGCTACTGATATCTAGTGGACGGAAGGCAGGGATGCTGCTTGACACCTTACAATAAACAGGAGAGTCCCCCACAACAAAGAGTTATGTCAATAGTTCCAAGGATGAGAAACCCTGGCCTCCACCAAGATTGCCAGTGGGGGACAGCGTCATTCTTTTCAATCTTGCCAATCTGGTAGTTTGCAAAATGATAATTTATTCTATACCTCTTCAGGATAATAGAGATATCTTTATTTCTTCCTTTATATATTACTTGAATTTGATATAATGAACATGTATGATTTCTATAATTCTTTTGAAAGGCCATTAAGGATTTTTTATTTATTTATTTACTTTTGAGACGGAGTATCCCTCTGTTGCTCATGCTGGGGTGCAATGGCACAATCTCAGTTCACTGCAACATCTACCTCCCGGGTTCAAGCAACTCTCCTGCCTCAGCCTTCCGAGTAACTGGGACTACAGGCACCCACCACCACGACCGGCTAATTTTTGTATTTTTAGTAGAGATGGGGTTTCACCATGTTGGCCAGGCTGGTCTCGAACTCCTGACCTCGTGATCCACCCACCTCAGCCTCCCAAAGTGCTGGGATTACAGGAGTGAGTCACTGCACTCGGCGCCATCAAGGGGTTTTTTTAAAGGTCTCTACCTCTTGGACCATTAACTGTTGACTGACGTTGCAGTGTGTTCCTAAGACTTAATTGTGTACGTGCCTGCGTGTTTTTCCTTGATGAGGTATAGAAAGAAGTCCTCAGTGCGGGCCTTGAGAATCCATCCGTGCTTCAGGTTCCAGTCTCCCATCCTCTGGCCGTCAGAATTCCTCTATTGCTCTTCCAAACCATTTTCACCTGGTTGACACCCAGGCCCAGGGGCCATCTCCAAGAATCACCTTGGCCCAGAGAGACTCGTTACCACTGAGCAGACCTCCAAAACAAAATGTACCTTGCGGCTGACCCTGGGAAACCCAGCACATACACCATGGACTCATCTGCCCAGGGGCACATTTCATGCTCACGTTCATTTCCCAGCTTTGAAACCTGAGATCTATTTGCCCAGTGAAATTCCAGGGCTGTCAGAGCTGAGCCAAGCCCCCTGGTGCTGCTGCGGAGCTGGAGCTGGAGCTGCTGGCATAGGCTCTGGTGGGGCTCACATTCCCTCCTCATCTCCACTACGTCCCGTCAGAGTGGAAATGGAGTGGAGCCCAGTCTCACCCACTCCCACCCCCAACCCCCCACCCGGCATGGCAAGGACTCCTGGAGCAGTGCCGCACTCCTTCCACTTGGTGCAGAGTCAGCCAGAGTCAGCCTGGACGAAGTGTCCACGGGGAACTTGTTGGTATCACTTGGATAGTCCCAAGAAAATTTCCCACGTGGTAGAAGTAGCGTAGACTTGCCTGCAGCCCTTGTGAATCGTGTGGAGTGGGCTCCTCCAATAGCCGACGTTCAGAGTGGGCAGACAGCTCCTGGCCCTGGTGCCGGGCACAGGACTTCTGCCAGCAGTTCTGTGTGTTTGATCTGCAGCCCAGTGTGGTTTTCCAGTAAAGCAAAGGCGTATGTGGAGGTTGCGTGGTCTAACGTCTCCACTCTCTAGAATCCACACCGGTCATGTCAGGGGCATGGAGTGTCCAAGCTGTGAGGCCATGAATGCCGGAGACACCTGAGCATTGCTGACGTGGAGAGATGGCAGTAATTGGGAGGGGAGGAGAGGACATAAGGAGATGGGCCTGAGTTCTCAGCCTGCCCTGCTGCCCGTCCTGGGCAGATAAATCACTGGACCTCTTGGGCCTCAGCTTCCTCATTAACTGGTTATTGGAAGCATTCACCCTTTTTCCATCTGAAGTTTCCTCAAAAACACTGCCAATTAGAGAAAGCTGGCTAAAATGAACTAGAGATTTAAAGTAGAGTTTAGAGTAAGTCCAGCTCCTGTCTCTTATTCAAAAGTAACCAATGCTCAGAATAGGAAGGAAAAAAAAGAAATACAGCCAAGCAAAAAGTAGCTCCTAAAGAACACCCATGATTCCACCCACCCAAAGGCCGTGGCATCCTGGTGGAAGCCTTCTAGATACGTGGTTCTTTTCCGTTTGTTTTATTGAAATGTAGTCTCACTCTGTCGCCTAGGCTGGAGTGCTGTGGTGAAATCTGGGCTCACTGCAACCGCCGCCTCCCCTGTTCAAGCAATTCTCCTGCCTCAGCCTCCTGGGTAGCTGGGATTACAGGAGCCCCCGACCATATCTGGCTAATTTTTTGTATTTTTAGTAGAAATGGAGTGTCACCATGTTGGCCAGGTTGGTCTCGAACTCCTGACCTCAAGTGATCTGCTGGCCTCTGCCTCCGAAGGTGCTGGAATTACAGGCGTGAGTCACAACACCTGGTCGATATGTGATTCTTAACCCGGATTAGTAGCCTGCTTTTGGGGAAGGGAGCCCCTGAATTCACTAAAGTTGTGTGTTTGGGTTCAAGTTTCTACCTCTCATTCAATTCACAGAGAGGTTCTTGACTCATTGCAACAAGAACCAGTGTTTTAAGTATTTTCTTTGCATACATATCAAAAATACCTTTAATGAGATCTGACCACACGGGCTATTTTGCAATTTGCTGTTGTCCCTTACTAATATACTGAGCTTAATTTAACAAACCGTCTTTTGTGGGCCCTTTAGGATATTCTAGTTGTGTTGCTGTTACAACGAGTGCAGTGCACATATAAGTTGGGTGAAGAAGAATTAGAGCATAAAGAGAAATCAAGGAAAAAAAACCCATAAAATTTGAACAGCTGACAAAACTGCTCAAAAGGGCACGAAAGGATGTCAAATTATCCTACAGTGATAAAAATTATCAATAAGAAACACGCAAGGGGCCGGGTGCAGTGGCTCATGCCTGTAATCCCAGCACTTCGGGAGGCTGAGGTGGGCGGATCACCTAAAGTCAGGAGTTCGAGACCAGCCTGGCCAACACGGTGAAACCCTGTCTCTATTAAAAATATAAAAATGTGGCAGGTGTGGCGGACGCCTGTAATCCCAGCTACTGGGGAGGCTATGGCAGGAGAGTTGCTTGAACCTAGGAGGCAAAGGTTACAGTGAGCCGAGATCCCGGCATTGCACTCCAGCCTGGGTGACAAGAGAGAAACTCTGTCTCAAAAAAAAAACAAACACAAGGGGCCGGGAGTGGTGGCTCACGCCTGTAATCCCAGCACTTTGGGAGGCTGAGGCAGGCAGATCACTTGAGGTCAGGAGTTCGAGACCAGCCTGGCCAACATGGTGAAACCCTGTCTCTACTAAAAATACAAAAATTAGTCAGGTGTGGTGGCATGCACCTGTAGTCCCAGCTACTTGGGAGGTTGAGGCGGGAGAATCACTTGAACCCAGGAGGCAGAGGTTGCAGTCAACTGAGATCGCGCCGCTGCACTCCAGCCCGGGCAACAGAATGAGACTGTCTCAAAATAAAAACAAACAAGGGACTAATATTTTCAACCAATTATATTGAAGTCAACAAATATTTATTGGGCAGGTGCTATGAATATTATCTGCCGGACCCCCTGCCAGGTGCTGCAGACTCAACAGGTAGCCGCCACTGACCTTACTGAGCTTACAAACTAGCAGAGACCAACATGGAAGTTATTTCACACTCAGACAGTTTGTGTTTAACCAAACTGCCTTCATGCCCCATGACCTTGGCCACAGCTCTCTCATTATGGAAACTGTCAGGAGGTCTGGGCATAGGCGCGGTTTGATGAATCAACGTTGGCAGGGAGAGACACAGAGGAATCCCGAATCATCTCGCTCCCCATGCTCTTCTCGCGCCATGACCCGGCCTCCCTGCCTTTGAGGAGGCTGCATGTTCCAGCCCTGAGTGGAGGCCCCCTCCAAGCTCACACCCAACCCACAGGTTCTCCCTGAAAGAAGGTCATTTGACCCCTGCATGTTCTTTTCAGAAACAGGATGTTCACTGCCCTCTGCCTCAGCCCCTTCCTGCTTGTTTGAACCTTTTCCTTATATTGAACTGCAACAGCGCTCCCTATAACTTCCTCTGACTGGTCCCAGAACCTCACAGAACAAGTCTGTCATTTTCTCCAACCTGCAGATCTAAAGACCTTTAGATCTTCCTTGGGTGAAGCATGCAATCCCATGGTCTGCTCCTTGAGTGGATGCCGAGGGTCTGTGATGCCCTTCCCTGGCAGGAAGGGCCTGCAAACCCCTGCTGATTCACCAAACTGCACATGCCCAGACCTTCTGACAGGGTATTCATGAGCAGATGGCCACAGCACGGGGCAGCAAGGGCCAGACACTTGGGGGCCAGCTATGCTGATGACACTGAAAAAACTTTCGCAGCTTCAAGAGCTGGGTGGGGAAGGATGAGAAGATGGGCCAGCCCTGATTGGAGGACCTAATCGGCTGTCCTCCCAAAAGGAGCCTGTGCGCCTTACAGCAGAGCTTCTCACAATTAAAGTGCATGCCAATCTCCTGGGAGTCTGCTAAACTGTGGGCTTAGGGTAGGGCCTGAGACTCTGCATTTCTTACAAGCTCCCAGTGCTGTGCTGATGCTTTAGACTATGCTTTGAGTAGCAAGACCCTGGGGCAGAGGGGAGGATCACAGTCCTCTATGAGAGCTTTAAAAATAGGGAAAGTGGCTGGGCACGGTGGCTCATGCCTATAATCCCAGCACTTTGGGAGGCTGAGGCGGGCAAATGACCTGAGGTCAGGAGTTCGAGACTAGCCTGGCCAACATGGTGAAACCCTATCTCTACTAAAAATACAAAAATTAGCTGGGCGTGGTGGTGAGTGCCTGTAGTCCCAGCTACATGGGAGCCTGAGAGAGAAGAATCGCTTGAACCCGGGAGGCAGAGGTTGCAGAGAACCAAGATCATGCCACTGCACTCCAGCCTGGTGACACAGCGAGACTCCGTCTCAAAAATAAGTAAATAGGCTGGGTGCCTAATTATTTATTTATATTTATATATTTTTTATATTTATATTTTTAAAATAAATTTATTTATTTTTATAAATTTATTTTATAAATAAATAGGCTGTGCACCTATTTATTTTTTATTTATATATTTTTTATTTATATTTTATTTTATTTATATTCATATTCATTATTTATTTATTTTATTACAGGCTCTCGCCTGTAGTCCCGACACTTTGGGAAGCCAAGGCGGGTGGATCACTTGAGGTCAGGAGTTTGAGACCAACCTGGCTAACATGGTGAAACCCTGTCTCTACTAAAAATACAAAAATTAACTGGTTGTTGTGGCAGGCATAAGCCAGCTACTCGGGAAGGCTGAGGCAGGAGAATCACTTAAACCCGAGAGGCAGAGGTTGCAGTGAGCTAAGATCATGCCACTGCACTCCAGTCTTGGCAACAGAGTGAGACTCCATCTTAAAAATAAATAAATAATAAATAAATAAATAAATAAATAAATAAATAAATAAATAAATGTGGATTCCCAGGCCATACCATAAACCAATTAAATCAGAATCTCTAGGGCTGGATTCCTGGCATTGCTACTTTATAAAAGGCCTTAGTTAGTTCTAATGTGCACACAGGGTAAAAAATCAGTGATTGACACCCCTCCACTCCCCGCCACCTTCTCTTTCACTGCTTCAGCTTGAAATCTCTACTGGGTGAGACTGATGACCAGCCCAGTTTGGTTTGGAGCAGAAGCAGTGGTTTTCAGGATCACCTGGGAGCTTTATAAAATGTCCATGTCAGGGCTCCTGCCCCAGACCAACTGAATCAGAATTGCTAGGTGTCAGGGCCAAGAGATTCTTGTTTCACAAAGCTACCCAGATGGTGCTAAGGTTCAGCCACCAGTGTACAGCCTAATATAAGAACCATCTAGGATTACCACGTTCTTCCGCTGAACATTCAGATTCAAAGTCTGCGGTGAGGACCAGGAACCTGTATGTTTAACAAGTGCCATAGGTGATTCTCATGAGATGCAAGGTTGAGAAACACAGATGGAGGAAAGATCCCTGGATTGGAGTCAGTAAGACAGGGCTCCTGGCTGTGTGACTTCTCACAGGTCACTTACCCTCTCTGAGATTCATGTCTTCATCTGTAAAATAGAGATGATGATAATAACTGCGTGAGGCAGAGATGGATCTCTGCCCCCAGAGACCTGTGTTCTCAGTCCATAGGACGCAGTAGGTGTTGGAAAGAGGCTGCCACTCACCAGGGACTGCATTTCCCAGCTCCACTTTGCATTGAGGTGGGGCAACCACATGACTGAGTTGTGGCCAATGAATGTGGGCAGAAGTGAGGAATGCTGCTGCCCATAAAACCCCCATGATCCTCCACTCTCTCTGCCCATCTGCCCATTGGATATCAATGCCTGGGGTAGCTTCAAAGCCCCAAGGGAAAGTTGATAGAACTCTTTGTTCCTCCCCACACCGCTGCCAACTGGACTTTATATGAGTGAAAAATAAACGTCCATGTGTTTAGCCACTGAGACTTGTATCTGTTAAAGTAATGAGTGCTATGTTACCAAACATACTGCCTCTGGGAGTGTGGCAAAAACTAAATGCTCTAATGCAGAGGTTGCAAACAGACAATGTGTGGGCTTGGATCCACCCTGTAGCTATGTTCTGTTATGCCTGCCCCAGTGTTCTTTTTTATATAAATTTATCAATAAATTTTTATTTTTATTTTTTTTGAGATGGAGTCTTGCTGTGTTGCCCAGGCTGGAGTGCAGTGGCGCCATCTTGGCTCACTGCAACCTCTGCCTCCCAGGTTAAAGCGATTCTCCTGCCTCAGCCTCCCAAGTAGCTGGGATTACAGCCGCACAGCACCATGCCCAGCTAATTTTGTATTAAGAGACGGGGCTTCGTCATATTGGCCAGGCTTGTCTCGAACTCCTGACCTCAGGTGATCCACCCGCCTTGGTCTCCCAAAGTGCTGGGATTACAGGCGGGAGCAACTGCACCCAGCCAAATTTATTATTTATTTATTTATTTATTTATTATTATTATACTTTAAGTTTTAGGGTACATGTGCACATTGTGCAGGTTAGTTACATATGTATACATGTGCCATGCTGGTGCGCTGCACCCACTAACTCGTCATCTAGCATTAGGTATATCTCCCAATGCTATCCCTCCCCCCTCCCCCCACCCCACAACAGTCCCCAGAGTGTGATATTCCCCTTCCTGTGTCCATGTGATCTCATTGTTCAATTCCCACCTATGAGTGAGAATATGTGGTGTTTGATTTTTTGTTCTTGCGATGGTTTACTGAGAATGATGATTTCCAATTTCATCCATGTCCCTACAAAAGACATGAACTCATCATTTTTTATGGCTGCATAGTATTCCATGGTGTATATGTGCCACATTTTCTTAATCCAGTCTATCATTGTTGGACATTTGGGTTGGTTCCAAGTCTTTGCTATCATGAATAATGCTGCAATAAACATACGTGTGCATGTGTCTTTATAGCAGCATGATTTATAGTCCTTTGGGTATATACCCAGTAATGGGATGGCTGGGTCAAATGGTATTTCCAGTTCTAGATCCCTGAGGAATCGCCACACCGACTTCCACAGTGGTTGAACTAGTTTACAGTCCCACCAACAGTGTAAAAGTGTTCCTATTTCTCCACATCCTCTCCAGCACCTGTTGTTTCCTGACTTTTTAATGATTGCCATTCTAACTGGTGTGAGAGTGAACTCCCATTCACAATTGCTTCAAAGAGAATAAAATACCTAGGAATCCAACTTACAAGGGATGTGAAGGACCTCTTCAAGGAGAACTACAAACCACTGCTCAAGGAAATAAAAGAGGATACAAACAAATGGAAGAACATTCCATGCTTGTGGGTAGGAAGAATCAATATTGTGAAAATGGCCATACTGCCCAAGGTAATTTACAGATTCAGTGCCATCCCCATCAAGCTACCAATGCCTTTCTTCACAGAATTGGAAAAAAACTACTTTAAAGTTCATATGGAACCAAAAAAGAGCCTGCATCGCCAAGTCAATCCTAAGCCAAAAGAACAAAGCTGGAGGCATCACACTACCTGACTTCAAACTATACTACAAGGCTACAGTAACCAAAACAGCATGGTACTGGTACCAAAACAGATATAGATCAATGGAACAGAACAGAGCCCTCAGAAATAACGCCGCATATCTACAACTATCTGATCTTTGACAAACCTGAGAAAAACAAGCAATGGGGAAAGGATTCCCTATTTAATAAATGGTGCTGGGAAAACTGGCTAGCCATACATAGAAAGCTGAAACTGGATCCCTTCCTTACACCTTACACAAAAATCAATTCAAGATGGATTAAAGACTTAAACGTTAGACCTAACACCATAAAAACCCTAGAAGAAAACCTAGGCATTACCATTCAGGACATAGGCATGGGCAAGGACTTCATGTCTAAAACACCAAAAGCAATGGCAACAAAAGACAAAATTGACAAATGGGATCTAATTAAACTAAAGAGCTTCTGCACAGCAAAAGAAACTACCATCAGAGTGAACAGGCAACCTACAAAATGGGAGAAAATTTTCACAACCTACTCATCTGACAAAGGGCTAATATCCAGAATCTACAATGAACTCAAACAAATTTACAAGAAAAAAACAAACAACCCCATCAAAAAGTGGGCGAAGGACATGAACAGACACTTCTCAAAAGAAGACATTTATGCAGCCAAAAAACATATTAATAAATTTTTAAATGAGCAAATTCACACAAACGTCCGGATTTCCAGGTTCATGAAAAACCAGAATCGCTGGCACCTGGGTTTGCATTCCAGTGGCTGGACGAGGAGCGGCTGTCCTGTTGAGCGGAACTTGTGCTCTCCAGTTTGCCGCAGTCTCCACCACACAGCATTGCTTTATGCCTGGCTTGCCTCACATTCATGACACTTCTCCCATATGCCTACAGCTTCTCGAGTCAGTGAACCCTGATGCAATAGATGTAGAAGTTACGCGTTAGCTGTTAAGATTTTTCACAGCAAAATTCAAGTGACGTCTTGCTCTCAGGAAAGCCATTCTTGCCCAGAATTTGGAAGCAAAATCTTCTGGGTACTCCTTACGGGCTGAAAGATGTTCCCCACCCCGACCCTACCCATATCTGTGGCCATTTCAGCATCCGCTATATGGAGGCAGAGGTAAGAGATGGGACAAGCTCAACTGGATTTGGGGGTCAGATAGACCTGGGTCCCAACGCCAGCTATGCTTGCTTCCTAGCTGGGGATTTGAGGCCAGGCATTTCTTGTTTTCTTTCTATCTCTCTCTCTTTCTTTCTCGCTCTCTTTTCTCTCTCTCTATCTCTCTCTCTTTCTTTTTTTTGAGACACAGTTTCTCTCTTGTCACCCAGGCTGGAGTGCAATGGCACAATCTCAGCTCACTGCAACCTCTGCCTCCCAGGTTCAAGCAATTCTTCTGCCTCAGCCTCCCAAGTAGCTGGGATTACAGGCACCCACAACCATGCCCAGCTAATTTTTGTATTTTTAGTAGAGACGGGGTTTCACCATGTTGATCAGGCTGGCCTCGACCTCCTGACCTCTGGTGATTCGCCCGCCTCGGCCTTCCAAAGTGCTGGGATTACAGGTGTGAGCCACAGCCCTGGTCAGCATTTACTGTTTTCTGAGTTGCTGTTTCCATCTGTCAAATGTGGACATTAATGCCCTTTCCATGAGATTTTGGTAACAGGTCTAGCTCAGAAGGACACTCAGACGATGTGAATTCCCTTCCCTTTTCCTGCAGTGTGAGGACCAGGACTGGCTTGCCCTCAGTGGTCACGGGGAAATCAAGCAATATCTTTTTTTTTTTCCTAAACAACTTTGATTTAAAAAATTAAAAAAATATATGGAATAATGCATGTCTACAATAGGTATATTAGTCAGCTTGGGCTGCCATAACAAAATATCACACCCCAGGTGGCTTGCACATCAGAAACTAAATGAAAGAAGTAGACCAAAAAAAAAAAAATCAGAAACTCATTTTCTCATAGTTGTGGAAGCTGCAAGTCCAAGATCAAGGTGCCAGCCGGGTTGGTTTCTGTTGAGGCCTCCCTTGCTGACTTGCAGACAGCAACCTTCTCACTGTGTCCTCACAGGGCCTTTCTTCTGTGAGCACTCCTGTGTCTCTTCCTCTTAGAAGAACAAGAGTCTTGTTGAACTAGGGCTTTGCCCTTATGACCTAATCTAACCTTTATTATGTCCTCAAAGGCCCTATTTTCATATATAACCACATTAGGGATTACTTCATCATATCAATTTTCGGATGCACAATTAAGTCCATAACAGAAGGAAAATCAGAAACTCCAATTAAGAAAAATAAACAACAGGCCAGGTGCAGTGGCTCATGCCTGTAATCCCAGCACTTTGGGAGGCCAAGAAGGGTGGGTCATTTGAGGTCAGGAGTTCAAGAACAGCCTGGCCAACATGGTGAAACTCTGTCTGTACTAAAAATACAAAAATTAGCCAGGTGTGGTGACACGTGCTTGTAATCCCAGCTACTTGGGAGACTGAGGCAGGAGAATTGCTTGAACCCAGGAGGTGGAGGTTGCAGTGAGCCGAGATTGTGCCACTGTACTCCAGGCTGGGTGACAGAGTAAGACTCCATTCAAAAAAAAAAAAAAAAAGAAAGAAAAATAAACAACAACAAAAAAGCCCACTCATGATCTCTTCTTACCCTTGTCTCCAATCTCAATATAACCACATGACTACTATTAAACTTTTATTGACTGCCCTTCTATAATTTATATGTCTTAAAAAATTGAATTGTACATACTATTTTGGTAACCTGCTTTTTTTCCTCTTTACACTTTAAAGATTGTAATAACCTAAGCTAAATAAAATTTTTAAAACACCTTACATAATCAATACCTGTTCTTAAAATTTAAACGTATCATGAAATCCTTCCTTATATTTAGTGGATATAAATTATTCCATGGCCAGGCATGATGACTCACACCTATAATCTCAACAATTTGGGACACCTAGATGGGCAGATTGCTTGAGCTCAGGAGTTCAAGACCAGCCTGGGCAACATGATGAAACCCCATCTCTATGAAAAGTACAAAAGTTAGCTGGGCATGGTGGCACAAGACTGTTGTCCCAGCTACTCAGGAGGCTGAAGTAGGAGGATCACCTGAGCTTGTGGAGGTCGAGGCTGTAGTGAGCCATGATTGCATCACTGCACTCCAGCCTGGGCAACAGAGTGAGACCCTGTCTCAATCAATTCATCCAACCATGTTATAGATATACTCTAATTTTTAAATCAAATCCCCTATTGTCTGGACACTTCAAAGTCCATTTTCTGTGGACTTAGTGTTCATTAGCTCTTGACTTTAGGCTACTAACATTCATATCCAGATGAGTGTCAGTTTCCCGATGTATATTATAAGGATAATAACAATATCTATCTCAATTACGATAACGTCTATAAAGTGCTTAGTACACTGTCTGACACCTGGAAACCCTCATGGCTGTTATTATGATTATTATAAATCTGTACAACCTTGTATACCTAGCCAATGGTTTCTATATGATAAATTCGTAAAAGGTAAGTATATTTGACAGATTTTTGTTAAATTTCACCAAATTTTCTTCCTGAGAGGCTAGGCAAATCCACAATCTGTTATCTGGAATGAATTTTTGAATTTGGCTTTTGTGGGATTTTAGAAAGGTAATGTAGTACTATACTATATATTATGTGAAATTCCCAGTGGGGGCTGGGGCAGCACCTCATAATCAAATACATTAATGTTTCTTTAGAGAGAGATAAATAAAGATCATAGTCTCATATCGGTTCAGTGCAGATGTTGCCACTAAATGAGTTTGTCTTAAACTTGTAACTTGTAGTTGAGATACAGAGAGAAAACCTTTGATTTTATAACTTTGGACTTTAAAATTGCAGTCAGGGAATTATTGACTTTCATAATTGGCAAGTTTAGTAGGCTGGAGCGGTAGGGTTACTTAAGATAGCAACTCAGTTATTTCATCCAGAGGCCATTTGCTTCCACCTCAGTACCCTGTCACTTGGTGTCCGCTTCATTCAAGTCTGGTTCCCCTCAAGAATGGCTGCTGGGAACAGTGGAGGCTACAGGCTTCCTGGCTGATGTCTAGCAGCCACATCCCATGGCCCGGCGCAGTGGCTCATGCCTGTAATCCCAGCACTTCGAGACTGAGGCAGGAGAAACACTTGAACCCAGGAGGCAGAGGTTGCAGTGAGTCAAGATCACACCTCTGCACTCTAACCTGGGCAACAGAGTGAGACTCTGTCTCAAAAAAAAAAAAAAAAAAAAAAGAGCAGACACATCCCACAAGCACTGCACAAAAACCTGAGCTTTGCATTAACAGGACCACCAGCGAAATGCTCTGGGCTGACTGGCTCACGTATTAGAAGCAATCACTGGAACAAGGGAGGATGGGATTAACCTGATTGGCTTTGACCACTGGGACAGGAGTCAAGGTAAGCCCCACCCCACTCCCTTGGCAGCAAGGCAGCAACATGATGGGGTGGGGTGAGGGGAGGTAGATGTATGTAGAATAGATGTTGGACAGATAACCACAGTGTCCACTGCAGATTTTAGTATGAATTGCTTGTTTCTAATTTTCACTACTACTTATTGATTTGTAGGAGCTCTTTATATATGATGAATATTATGCCTTGATATGGTTTGGCTGTGTCCCCACCCAATTCTCTTCTTGAATTGTAGCTCCCATAATCCCTACATGTTGTGGGAGGGACCTGGTGGGAGGTCATTGAATCATGGGGGTGGGTTTTCATGTGCTGTTCTCATGATAATGAATAAAGCTCATGAGATCTGATGGTTTTATAAAGGGCAGTTCCCCTGCACACACTCTCTTGCCTGCTGCCAAGAGAGTACATGTAAGACATGTCCTTGCTCCTCCTTCACCTTCCACCGTGATTGTGAGGCCTCCTCAGCCATTAAACCTCTTTTTCTTTGTAAATTATCCAGTCTCAGGTATTTCTTCATAGCAGTATGGAAATGGACTAATACATATTTTTATGTAAATTGTGAATATTTCTCCCAGTCTATTGCTTATCCTTTAACTTTATTTTATAATTTTCGTGGTACAAAATTTGTTAAGCTTTGTGTATCAAATCTGTCAGCCCTTCCCCTACTCTTTTAGTCCAAGCAGGATTTGAAGTGTTTTGGGGCAGAAGGGAAAATGATGGGGAGCAGCAGTGCCCTTCAAGACCTTGGAAATAATGTCACCTCTCGGAATTAAAATGACACCCAGTGAATGCGATTAGTGTTCTGGAAAAGAGAATTGAGAGACTGTGTAAAAGTGTGGAACGGAGACTTTAGGGTCACGGCAAACTTCCGTCAGGCTGAGCAGAGGTCATCACCAGGGGCAGGCCAGGGGGCATTCATTGATTGACTTGTTTATTTAATACTGGACACCTACTCTGTGTCAGGCTCTGGGCCGGGAGCTGAAGGCAGAGGTGAACATTACCAAGTCCTTACTCTTATGGAGCTTATATCCCTATCAGAGAGATAAATAATAACTGCATGGCAGGCCAGGTGTGGTGGCTCACATTTGTAATCCCAGCACTTTGTGAGGCCGAAGCAGGTGGATCCCTTGAGGTCAGGAGTTTGCGACCAGCCTGACCAACATGGAGAAACCCCATCTCTACTAAAAATACGAAATTAGCCAGGGGAGGTGGCGCACACCTGTAATCCCAGCTATTTGGGAGGCTGAGGCAGGAGAATCGTTTGATCCTGGGAGGCGGAGGTTGCAGTGAGCCGATATCAAGCCATTGCGCTCCAGCCTGGGTGACAAGAATGAAGCTCCATCTCAAAACAAACAAACAAAAAAACCCTGCATGCAGACCCCCTGTTGGTAAGTGCTATGGAGAAAAACAAAGTCATATAAAGGAGTGCTGGGTCAGAGTAGCTACCTCTTTTACATGGGCAGTCAGGAAAGGTTTAGCTAATTCTAAGGTGGCATTCACATGAGCAGAGATATGAAGGTGGTGAGGGAGAGAGCTTGGGGGAAAAAAAAGAAGAAGAGCATGGCAGGCAGTGGGAACAGCAAGTGAAGAGACCCTCAGCAAAGTTCGGGGCGGCACCCTCTGCCTCTAGGGAAGAGTCAGGAGGCCGATGGGCTGGGGCAGCAGGCAAGGGAGGGTGGAAAGAGATGGGGAGGTGTGATGGGGACCAGACAGGGCCAGATCAGGACCAGATGGGGCCAGATCGGGTAGCACCTTTAAGTCATTAGGACTTCAGCTTTCCTCTGTGTGAGATAAGACACCACTGGAGGATTGACTGTGAGTCACTAAACACCCCTGAGATCTTTGTATTAAACCCTGCCTGGAGAAAGACAGGAGACAGAGACAGTCAGTAAAAAAACTTGGAAAGGTGGACCCAGAGAGCCAGAGGTCAGCCATGTGTCCTAGCCATGTTCAGGGAGGAGAGACACTGGCTGGGAAATCCCAGAATGGGCCAACTGAACCATCCATCCCCACATCAAGGTGATAACAGTATCCACCTCATTGAGATAATGACAGTGTGGTGCTTAGCGAGGTATTGAGCACATGGAACATCCTCCTGGCTGTTTTATGTCATGATAACATATGATCATATGTGTAATCAGACATTTTTAGTATACAGTCTGCCAGTATAGCTCTGGGTGAGATGTTCCCCAGGCACCCCATCTCATTGTGCCCTGGGTTCACATTCAATGGCAACCACTTGGTGGCTGAGTCCATTACTTACGGAAGGAGGGGAGGAGTAGTCCCACCCTGTGAGGAATACATACTTCAGGCCTTTTCGGATTTCTGACACCCAAACTGGACAATAATTTCACCACTTAAAACTCTCTAGGGGGCCGGGCATGGTGGCTGACACCTGTAATCCCAGCACTTTGGGAGGCCGAGACAGGTGGATCACCTGAGGTCAGGAGTTCAAGACCAGCCTGGCCAACATGGTGAAACCCCATCTCTACTAAAAATACAAAATTAGCCAGGCATGGTGGAGCACGCCTGTAATCCCAGCTATTCGTAGGTTGAGGCAGGAGCATTGCTTGAACCCAGGAGGTGGAGGTTGCAGTGAATCGAGATGGCACAATTGCACTCCAGCCTGGGCGACAGAGCGAGACTCCATCTCAAAAACAAAACAAAACAAAAAACAAAAAACAAAACAAAACAAAACACTCTTCAGGGACTCCCCAGTGCCCTCGGCACAATGTGATGACTCCTGCCGGTGGCCTAAGTGGCCTGGCAGTACCATTCAGCCTCACGTCTCCACTTTGCCTCCAGCAGATGAGTGGGCATCAGCCCGTCAAGCACTCTACTCTTGTCCCACCTCTGGGCCTGTGTCTCTACCTGGAGCATGCATCCTTTCCACCTTCTTCTCCCCAGCTGGCTATGTCCCCCTCATCCCACAAGCCTCTGCTTCAAGTCCCTGAGCAGATGCTGATGATGACTGCCTGTATGCCCCACTCTTCCCACTCAATGCACATCAGCTGACCCCTAGCTGGCAACACCTATGTTTATTGCCCGAGGGCTTTCTGTGCCACTGGGACCCACTCTGCCAACTGCAGGGCAGGCCTGAAGTGCCAGGGAATTAAAACTTCTCTCAAGAAGCAGCCCTCAAACAAAGATTGACAGGACCTGGTGTATAAATACCCCAGCTCTCTCCCTCCTTGGGCAGGGTAATGCTGAGGAACTTCATGCAGCTCTCAGAATTTCCCTTTGGAATTAAGCCCTGGTCACCCACAGTAGTAACTTGATTGGCAATACACCTTCTTTGGCTGTCTTTCCTGTCTTCCCCACTTGCCTCCCAGGATGTCCTTTTTCTCCAAAGTTAATTATGTGCCCTTGAATACTTGTCTCAGGGTCTGCTTGGCAGGAACCCATACTGAAAGCCATTGCCTCTGAAAAGCCTTCCCTGGCATCACCAGTGCTTAGACGGGGGATCCAGATGTCCCCTTCTGGCTCTACCACACCCCTTTCCCATCCCAGTCACAGCACGTATCACACAGTCCTATCATTGTCCAGGTCCCTATGGAAACACAGATGATTCACTAGGAAAGAAGTTAAGTTGGCTTTTATTTGTTTGTTTGTTTTGAGACAGGGTCTTACTCCAGTTGCCCAAGCTGGAGTGCAGTAGCGCGATCTCAGCTCACTGCAATCCTCCCATCTCAGCCTCCTGAGTAGCTGGGACTACAGGTGCATGACACAACACCCGGCTAATATTTTGTATTTTTACTAGAGATGGGGTTTTGCCATGTTTCCCAGGCTGGTCTTGAACTCCTGGACTCGAAGAATCCACCCACCTCGGCCTCCAGAAGTGCTGGGATTACAGGTGTGAGCCACCACACCCAGCCTGGTTTTTAAACAGTTAAAGGAATGGTGAACTTCACTCATAATTAATGAAATTCACATAAAGAATGCCAGCTGACAAATGCAAACAAAAGGACAAAATTAGAAAATCACCATTTTCTAACGATAGTAACTGATTCAGTCAAGGACCATCAATGAATGAGGAACTGGACACCCACAAGGTGCTGGTCAGAAGAGGAGAAATGAATATTTACCTAGAGAGGAGTGGTCACCGCCTGAACCCCATGATCAAGCTTGGCATTATTAGTAGTAGGACAGTTAGACATCAAGTAAGGTGAAATGGAGCACATAGCACCACTCGTGAAATATAATTACTTTCTCATCCCCAGAATGTTCCACCTAAATCTAATCCATCCATTGGATCTAAATACTAGTTTTGGGGAAATGTAGGAGAGAGTACAGGAAGTTAAAGGACACCACAGTGAAGCAACGTGACAGATCCCAGAGAGGAACATTGTCCAAAGCAACTGGCCCAGTCTCTTCATGAGTCAATGCCATTGGGGGTCAAAAAAAAAAAAAAAAAGAGTGAGGACCATATTAGATTAAAATAGACTTAAGACTGCAGGAACAAAATCCATTACATGGTCCTTGATTGGATCCTGGTTGAAACTACCTGTAAAGACATTTCTGGCAAAACTGGAGAAATTTGAATATAAATATATTTTTTGAGACAGGGTCTCACTCTGTTGCCCAGGCTGGAGTGCAGTGGTATGATCTCAGCTCACTACAACGTCCATCTCCCAGGCTCAAACGATTCCCCCCGCCTCAACCTCCTGAGTAGCTGGGACTACAGGCACATGCTACCACGCCTGGCTAATTTTTGTATTTTTTGTAGAGATAGGGCTTCACCATATCACCCAGGGTGGCCTCAAACTCTTGGACTCAAGTGATACACCTGCCTCGGCCTCCC